>NC_056730.1:1075934649-1076269649 GCF_019279795.1 Protopterus annectens | reverse complement strand
CATCATATCAGGATGATGTTTTAGCCAGGTATGATACCTCCTGCTGCCATATGTGTCAGTAGACTCAATGTGGCCTATTTCATTACAATATCACATACATGGGCATTGTTAATGCACACAGACCACTTCCAACCAAGTATAGGTTGCAAACATCTGGATATTCCAGACACATCTGTGCAGAGGACTGTACAATGGTTTAACTTGCTGCATGTGAGGCAGATGCTGTTACCACACTATATAAAGTAATGGCAGTGGGAGGTGGTCACCAGCCGTGTATGGTACACACATCAAAATGATATAGGTCACCCAAGATATGACCCTCACACACACATACAGTTGCAAGTATTGGGATTAGAACTCCTGCCTATCAAGTTATTTCTACTATAGTACCATGCAGTTATCAGACGCGCCACAGAGCTTATACATTTCCACCTACTCCAAAGGTACTTCTAAGGTGGAAGGCATCAACAGGACTACTAAACTGTGGTGAGGGGAAGTGTAAAGGGTAGTACACAGGTCAGAAATTATGTAACCCACACACTACATGATTCTCACACAAACACACACACAGTTGCCAGTAGTGTCATTAAAACTCCTGGCTATCTAGTTATTTCTACTATAGTGCTGCACAGTTATCAGATGTGCCACTGAGCTTATACACTTTCACCTAGTCCAAAGGTACTTCTAAGGTGGATGACATCAACAGGACTAGTAGATTGGGGCAAGGGGAACTGTGAAGGGTAGTACACAAGTCAAAAATGGTATAAGCCAGACAGTACATGATACACACACTTGCCAATATTGGGATTGGAACTCCTGCCTATCTAGTTATGTCTACGACAGTGTTATGCAGTTACTGCACATGCTACAGTGTTTACTGAACTTTCACTTGGCCAAAGCTGCTGATAACTGCACAGCTAAGGTAAAGTATTACAGGTGGCAGAAGAGCTGCCTTCAATTCCACCCTTACATTCTGCTAGTTCTTTCTGTCTTGCACTTCAAATAGCATTATGGCTTGGCACTTCACCAGGTTATTGTATCGATAAGTGTGGCACACCTGGGAGCTGTAAGCATTACTCATTCATCACAAAAATAGCCCCAGTACTTACTAGTTATGTCCACTCCTCTGGCATGATTGAAGGACAGTTTTCTGTGCTTTCACTCATTAAACTGGTGCATGTGTCCATTCTGAGGCACTGTTGCAACTGCCTCATGTACACAGACAACACTCCCCTCTAAACTCCAACCATTCAGACCTGTGAGAGTTACCCATATATCACCCAATGTGGACATATGCACTCTCCAGCAAAGACAGGACTAGCAGGTCAAGGGGATAAGATCAAAACCTGCACCACACCACGTGGAACACATAGCTCACCATGACACCCACTTTGGCAGCCATGACATACAATGAAAAGCCACACACCCACCTTTACAGAGGCACTCAATGGACATTTACCCAAGCAGCACAGACTAGCAAGACAGACACCCATTCATACACAACGACATGGCACATGCCAAGGGACACATATTTAACCTACATAGTGTACCCGTCAAACTAAGATCCTAAGGCTAACCACCTTCTACAATATAGTGATCATAGGTAACTCAATACTGGGGCACACACATATCCCACTCACTAAGTTGAATATGGAGCAGGTAACAGCCAAATATCTATCACATGCCAGCATCCAACACATGATACAGCTAGTCATGGCACTCCACAACAACTACGAGTATCACTCTGTATCCATTTGGTTGTGAATGACCTGGAACACACCTCCCTGGACTACATGACAAGAGACATGGTTGAACTCTCTGATTATGTGTTCCAGGCAGGTGTGACAGTAGCCCAGAGCAGTGTACTGCCATCATCCAGAATGATGCTGCAGTACTATCAACAGATGATTGACTGTAACATTGGCTTACTTGTTTTGTGTCATTCTCAGGGGATCCAGCAGTATCTCTGCTTGGGATGACATGATTGACAGAACTCAATGACTTGCCACAGATGTCCTACATATGTCAGCACTGGGTTTCCAGGTACAAGCTTAGTGTCTTGCCACCTCTATAATGGCTTATTAGGCAGTGTTACTAATGTAATTACCACCATAACAGCTAGTCATGTATGTAATCTGAGGGTCATGCTTCTCAACAGTAGATATCTAACTGTCAGGATGCTGTCACTCAAAGTACTCGTCAGAGTGGAGGACATTAACATTTCTGCTGTAATGGAGAGGTGGTTCACCACAGCAGACAGCAGCCCTGCAGTATCAGGCTATAACACATTCCACAGCTGTCAGACCCCAAACATGGACCACACCACACCTCCACAGGTGGTGTTGTCTACATATTCATTATAGATAGGAACACCTCCAGACTAGTATACCAGCATAATGCACTGGAGATACTTCCTGTACAACTGCCTTGGGGTAATAGTGCAATCCAGACCATAGCCTGCTATGGGTCCACATCTACATCCCTAGACTGTCAATGCACATTCCTCAACACCCTGCCATCTATGAAGGTCCAACGCAACACTGACATGGTATGAAATTTCAACTACCCCTCCATTACTTGGGGAAAGTAGCCAAACACCAGTACAAGTGGCCCAACACTTCCTGAGATTCATAATTTCCAATGCCCTGGACCGGCTCATACAGACCGCCGGTAAAGGATGCAACAACCTTGACCTGTGTTGACTACTTAAATATGGGACTGTTGCTCATCCACAGTTGTCATTCCCTACCTGGTGAGATCCACACAGGTTGTAATCAACTTGGAACTCAACATGTCAGCCACACCCCCCACAAAGGTAACCACCTTGCAAAACCTCTCCAAAGCTGGCTTTGAAGCCATAAAAACAGGGGTGGATGAGTTCACTGCACCACTGACAATGGAAAATAGCTGCATGACTGTGGAATCATACACATATGCACTTTATAAATAGGTACATGAATGCATGGTACTAGCCAAAGCCAACAGAACCCAGACACTGTCCTCCAAACACTGGGAGACGATGTGATGGTCTCCTGTCATTACTAAAGTGTATAACAGAAGGATGACACTGTTGCAGAGAAAGGTGGTGTCCTATGACTGTTGAACTCCCTAATTAACCTCAAACACAGCTTGGGATCCCTCATGGAATCCCCTACAGGCATCTATGAAGGCAGACATTCAGCAGACACTGATGACAATCACAAAAGCCTTTGATAGTTACACAAACAACCTTCACAGCATTAAACACAAGTGCTGTGAGTTACTGCACAATGCTAATACCTATTCTGAGACAACAGATATTGGCCACAGTCTTGGCAACACATTCAGTGCCAGCTTTACCCCTCTCTCCTCCACAAGTGTACAATCACAGTGGCAGATGAATGGCAGGCACCCAGCAGTACTGCAGGCCAGGTTAGAACTGCATTATCCACAGGCAAGAATACAGCTTCCATGGGACACCATCATATCCATGGCTGTGCTCTACATGACATACAAAGTGACCTTTGACCAAATCTGTGTGCCCTGGTCAGTCAGAGCCTCACTTCAGGCTTTCTCCCTCAAACATGGCACACTGCTACATCCATCCCTCTCCATAAAGGGGTAGCATCTACAGACCCTGGGGATTATTGGCTCCCTAGCCTGTCAGGTACACTATGTAGAGGTATGGACTGCATCAATAGGGACCTGATTGATCAAGATATAGGTGATCTTCTAACTCTGGACCCACACAGTTTGTTTTTTTGAATGGCAGATCATGCCTGCTCAACCTGGTTGACATCTTTGACTAAGTCAACAGGGCTATGTTTGGCAGTAAGGCACTGCATAAAGCCTACATCAATCTGTCCAAAGCTTGTGTTACCATCCCTCAGTGAGGGATTATTGATAAACCTCACAAACTAGGCATCAATCCATATATCATTGTTTGTTTTGCAAATTGGGTCACAGAACACACAAGTATGACAGTGGCAAACTCCAGGTCAGACTGGCAAACAGTCACAAATGGAGTCCCACAGGGATCAGTACTGGGTAGTGCCCTGTTCAGCATCTAATTCTCAGGAGTCCAGCACAACACAGAGGGACTCTGACTGACCAAGTTTACAGAGGACTGCAAGCTGGGAGCTATCAGTGACTCCACAAGTTATGCACACATCCCACAGAAAGGCCTCACTGAGACCACTGAGTGGTGTGGAAACCATGCCCAGAAGCTTGACATCACAATATGCATCATCATCCCCCTTGGTAAAACACTCAGTTCTCAGTAGGTACCACACCAATGGGAGCCCAGTGAACACTGTATGCATTATAATAGATCTGGGGACACAGGTTGGCAGCAACTCCTCCTCCTTCAAACACCACATTGTCACTGTGGGCAGGAAGCCCTTCTATATAGCACATTGCATTAGCAAGGGTTTGGCATCCAGGAAGACAGGGGTAATGATCTCTTTCTACTATTCCCTCATTAGACCACTCCTAGGGTATTATGGCCCCTTTGCCATGTACCTCACTGGACACCTGCTACAGCTGGGGGAAGCCACAGAAGCATCCCACAAAGGGGTTTCTAGGCATTAGACACACAGCCTACACAGACAGACTCAGCAGACCCAGAATCTATTCTCTGTGTCATATCACCTAATTAGCAGATATCTGTGCTTGACTTACAAAGCCATGTCTGACCCACCTGGTTTAGGAATGCTACATATAAATCCATCCACACCACACATGGTAGAGACCTTTACCTCAGTACCACAATTACCACAATATGCTAGTGGGACAGGTCCCTCACCAAGAGGCTGCACATGCCCTGGAATACACTTCCCATACATGTCATGCAGAGCACCTAGCTGACCCGGTTCCAGAGAAACTTAATGAGTGGATGGGTAATAGACAGTTCAACCCAAGGATCACTGCAGTGGCTATACCTGATACAGGCACTGGGATGTAACACCGGGTGGCAAAATGGCAGGGCCCTTCTAAGTGCTAGGCTTGCTAAGGCTCCTGTGCCATTACCTACTACACACTTGTGAACCTATGAAGGGAATGACATCAGCAGGACTTGATAAAGTAGTGCAGTGGGTACTTAGCCTATCAAAATACGTTGTCCTACAAACAGACACACATATGCACACACACACTTGCCAGATGTGAAAGTAGAATCCCTACCTAACTAGTGACTACCTAACGATGTGTATCATAGTGTTACGCAGTTACCACACATGCTACAGAGCTTACTGGGCTGAATGTTGGCCAAAGGTGCTGATATGGGGAATGACATCAGCAGGACTGATAAAGTAGGGTAGTGGGTGGGAAACATCAAAATACTACTACTTACAAACATACATACCCACACAAACATTTGCAAGAAGAGTAGAACTCCTGCCAACCTATTCATTTCTACTATGGTGTTAAACATTTATCACATGCACCACTGAGCTTAGAGGGCTGGCAGCTGGCCAAGGTTACTGATAAGGGACTGACACCATCTGAACTGATAGGTGGGGCACTGTGAAGTGTGGTGGGTGGGAATGGCATAAAACTGTTTCACCTATAAACAAACACATAACTCCCTCAGTCTTGCAGACACAACTGTCATACACACTTCTACATTTGCTAGGATTGAGACAAGATCTGCTATCTAACTAGTGATTTATACTACCATGTTACGCAGTTATCAGATGAGCCACAGAGCTTATAGGTCTGAAGCCTGACAGAAGGCACTTCTAAGATGACTGATATCTGCAGGACTGCTAAAGTGGGGAAAGGGGAGGTGTACTGGGTTTGAATGGACCCAAAAGCTTTTACTTGTGAAAACACACACACACACACACACACACACACACACACACACACACACACACACACACACACACACACACACACACACACACACACACACACACATTTTTGCATTTACCAGGACTGAGATTAAAACTCCTATCTAACTAGTTATTTGTACTGTCTTGTTATGCAGTTATCACACATGCCACAGAGCTTATGGGGCTAGGCCTCACAAAAGTGACTGCTATGGTGACAGACATCTTTAGAACTGCTAAGGTGGGGCAATGGAAAGGGCACTGGGTGTGGAAGACCTGTTCATTCCTAGATCCTACTGACATTTCTCTAAGTGTATGAGCATGCCCAGTGTGTCCTAAGTGTATGAACATGCCCAGTGTGTCTTTCTATAGTACATGTGGGACTCCATTACAGGGATTGTTGTACTCCAGTCCTGTTTGTTTTGTGCTACAGCCATACCTGTCAATGTGTTGGTGCAGGATATCTGGAGATAACCTATCAAAATAGGTTCATAGGTTCATAGATTCATAGGTTCATAGGTAGGTACTAGGCTATCTGCCCGAAGGCATTTATAAGCCTATGAAAATTGTGTTGGCTTTCACTGCCCTATTAGATTAGTTCCCTATACCTGTGTCCAGCAGAGCCACTGAAGTGATCCCTGGGGTAAACTTTCTGTTTCCCATCCACTCGTCAAGGTTTCTTTTGAAGATTGTTAGCAAGGAGCTCTGCCTAATGTAGATTGGAATCTTGTTCCAAAGCATGGGAAGTCTCTGGGACAGGAATCTATCCCCCCAGCACATCCTATTTATTGTTGTGGTGAGGTTTAGATCCATAGAGCATGTGGCTTGAGGGGATAAGGTTTTCTTTAGGTGGAGCATGTCCATCAATTCTGGGTTGGACATGGCCTTGTATGTCAGGCAGATATCACCCCCGAGTAGGTGGTATGCAACCAAGTACAGCTGGAGTTTCTTCAGTTGAGCTGCATAGGGCATCTGTTTGAGGCCAGTGATCCTCTTGGTGAGGTACTTCTGTGATCTTTCCAGCTGTTGCAGGTGTCTTGTAAGCTATATCCCAAATGGGGCATTGTACTCTATGATGGGTTTGATGAGTGATGAGTAGAGGGGCACAATGACCTCTTTTGATCTGGATGCAAACCCTTTTGTGATTAGGTGGGCCACATAGAAGGATTTTCAACCACTTTGGCAATGTAATTATCAAAGGTGAGATTACTATCTACTTGGGTCGCCAGATCCCTTATTACATCTTCTGTATTTAGGGGACTACCACCTATGTGGTAGTTTGTGGGTACTTTTTTTTTCCAAAGGGCATTACTATGTACCTTTTGGCATTTAGATTGAGGCCATGATTTTGACACCAGGTATCTGTCTCAGTGAGACCCTTTTGGAGGATGTCTGTGTTAGTCGGAGAGTCAGTTATAGCCCCTAGTTTGCAGTCATCTGCAAACTTGGTCAGCCATAGTCCTCCTGTGCTTGCCTGTACCTCTGAGAAGTATATGCTGAACAGGAGGGGTCATAGGACTGAGATCTGGGGAATGCCACATGTAACTGGTTTAGAGTCGGACCTAGTTCCCACAACTTTCAACATGTGGGTTCTGTCCGTGAGCCAGTTGGCAACCCATCTTGTGATGTAGGGATTTATGTTTAGGCTGGTGAGCTTGTCTATAATACCAGAATGGGGAATGGTATCGAAGGCCTTTTCAAGGTCTAGATAGGCTGTGTGTACCACCTTTCTGTCATCTATAGCCTTGGCAATTGTCTCAAAGAAATCCACCAGGTTTATGAGCCATGATCTGCCCTTAACAAAGTCAAACTGGGTAGGGTCCAGTGTTTGGAGGCTCCCAATGTCTCTGTTAATGAGTTTCATGATGATGCACTCTATAGCCTTGCAGACCAAGCTAGTCAGGCTTATATGGTGATAGTTCCTGGGGTCTGTTGTGGCTCCACCTTTGTGGAGCCGAATAACTGTTGCTGTGCACCACTCTATGGGTATGTAGCCTGTGGAGAGGCTGAGTTTGAACAGTGTGTTTAGGTGAGGGGTTAGTTCATCTTTGAGCTCATGTAGGACACAGCCTGGGACACCATCCAGTCCCATTGATGCTGTGTTTTTGGCTTTGGAGAGGGCTGTTTTAACCCAAGTGTCTGTGATTTCAGGGACTCTACATTCTTTTGGTATGGTTATGGGCCCTTTTGGGGGTGAGAGGGGAGTTATGTTTGTGTTGAACCTGTCTGCCAGGATATTGGTGATATTGGTCGGTTCAGTGTATTTTGTGCCATTCTGCATTAACTCTGAGCAGATCTGAATATTGCCACTTAGATTCTTGACATAGCTAAAGAATGCCTTTTGGTTATCTTTGGAGTCCTTGGCAATTTTTCTTTTGAAGCTCACCTCGGATGATTTTATGAGGGATTGTAGTTTCTTGCTGATACTGATCAGGGATGTCTTCCCTTCTTGGGATTTTACTATTTTCTGTACTAGTTTCCTCCTTCTATTATATAGCTTGTTTATGGCAGGAGTCCACCAGACTGGTTTCCTTTTCTTGGAGGAGTGAGTATTGGTTTTGCTTGGGATGGCACGATCCATGCATTCTTGTAGGTGCCTGTAGAATGCATTAGTAAAGGATTTTGCTGCTTGGACAGGGTTATCCTTCAGCATGGGGGCTTTGAAACTTTCCACCTTGGTCTTAAGTAACGTGAAGTTTGCTTTTGAAAAGTTTTTCATGGTGGTTTCCTTGTCCGGGGGTGGGGGCGGAATGTGGATATCCAAAGTGATTTGTTTATGGTCAGATCTAACCAGTGAGGGGATGACCTCCGGTGTGGGACACCAGTCACCCATGTTGGTGATGACCAGGTCAATATGTTGTCAACTCTGGTGGGAGTGTTGACCAGTTGAACCAGGGTGTTTGAGTTTATAAATTCTAGGAAATGTTGGGCAAGGAGTTAGTACTTGAGTAGTTCTCCCAGTTAATGTTTGGGTAATTGAAATCACCTAATATTAGGGTGTTTGGTAGGACCTTTATGTTTCCCAGTGTTTCCAGAAATGTGGAATGGGGGTCCTGGGACATGGTAGGTGATCTGTAGCAAGCTACAATTTGAAGTGCAGTTTTGCCCATTGTTAGTTGCACGTGGATGTTCTCTGAAGCATCGTGCTGTGCCACTAACCTGGAGGTGTGGGTATCCTTGATGAATATGGATACGCCCCCGCCTTTTGTACTTCAGTTCGGGTTCTGTGGCCAAAATGTATGGTATGAGTTGTAGCCTGGCAGTGCTGGGGTGCTCCCTGGAGCCTTAAACCAGGTTTCTGTTACTGCAGATATATCAATTTTCTCCATACTGAGGAGTGCCTTGAGTACATGCATTTTGAGGTTGAGACTTCTGGCATTGAGTAGCATTACCCTCAGTTTTTTGTTATTTGTGCTATTTATGGTGGTGGGTTTGTCTTTTGAGCCTTGCCTAAAAAAGGCACAATGGGGGTGACAGGAGCCTTGGCCAGTATTCAAAAGCCTAAGGGTGACAGGTGCAAGCCGTCTCTAGCAAAGTAGCGTGACTTGTCGAGCATGTCATCCTAGGTGGACAGACACTGGATCCCCTTTGAAAGACACCAGAAACTTAGCCAATTGTTGAAATCGAGAATTTTTTTTCTTTATACCATGGTATCATTCTTGGTGAGGGCAGGATGTTACTCAGGGTCAGGGTCATACCGGCCTGGGCTACGTGATCAGAGAGCTCTTCCATGTCTCTTTTCATATAGTCCAGGGAGGTAAGGCTTAGGTCATTCATACCAACATGGACAATGACAGAGTCATATTTGTATTTGTTTTGGAGTTACCTGAGTGCTTGTGTTATGTGGTGGATCCTGGCACCCAACAGGCAGCTAACAGTAACCTTCTTATTCAGCCTAGTGAGTGGGACATCACTGTGCCTGACTATAGGGTCACCTATTACTAGTAACTTGGGTATGTTATTTTGCCTTAAGGGCTGTGATTGCATGGTACACTGGTTTTGTGAAGTATGTGTTTCATGGTTTGTGTTGGGGGTGAAGATTGCTTGGATGTTTGCTTTGGAGGTCTCTGTTGCTTTTGCAGACTTTTATTTAAAGCCTCTGAGTATGTTTTCATGTATTTATGTGTGTTTTTTGCCATTGCTGGTTTAATGGGTCTATGTGAGACTGGTGGTGTGATGGAAGTATTTCCCTTCTCTTGACTGTCTGATCCAGTCTTGGGTTGAGAGAGCTTAGCCTCCAGTTTGGCTATATAATTGCATCTCTCGCATGTATTAGTGTTTGGTGGTAGGAAGAGAGGGTTGTCTGTGTACATGAGGCAGTTGTAACATTGCCTCAAAATCCCAGATTCACCAGTTGGACTGGAGAGTACACCTGAAACTGCCCTTTGGACATGCCTGGATAGGTACAGTGAACTGTTTTACTGGATGGCTGGTAAGGTCAAATAGAGATCCTTGCCCTTCTGTACAGTAAAGGAGGGTCTAGTGCTAGGGTTTATAAGTGCTTGCTATGAGTTTTGAGCAAGTGCCGGGCTGCAAAATGAATGGCTTGAGTGCTTAAGTTGAAAGTTTGTCTAGTTCCAAGGGAAAAATTGAAGAGGTGACTTTGTGGAGCCGGGAATAGTTTTATCCTAGCTAACCAGTGCTGCCCAGTGCACAAAACCGGGCAAATGCGGTATTTATAGCAGGGAAATGAAAGAGATAGAAATTAGCCAAAAATGGCCAATAAACTGCTAATTTCTGGGCTGAAACCACTCCTCCAGGGACAGATAGGCTGCTCAAAGCTCCCCTGTCTCACAGGTGAAAAGAGAAACTTCCTTCTATCCAAGTAAGGTATGGGCAAACACAGAAGTTTGTAACACAGCCCTGAATTCAGCACTAACCTGAAAACTGGACTATACTAGCTTAGAAAGGTGGGAAACAAGTATATATTTTTGTTTTTTTCTTGTTTTTTTCCCCAGAAAATAAAGCAGATACAATAAAAAAAGCACTTTAAATGCACAGAAAAGGATACTTATTGTTATGTATCGCAGATCAGAACTGTAGTCAATGCCCCTAGTAATAAAGTAGGAAGAAACCCAAATACAGTAAAAGCAGATGAATAAAGTACAATTTTATATATATATATATATATATATATATATATATATATATATATATATATATATATATATATATATATATATATATATATATATATAAAAACAATAGGAAACAAACAAACTAATTTAAACAAGTTACCCAATTAACCAGAAAAAGTTCTAACCACACTCCTATTATTGGGTACAGGGGAACCTTCTCCAAAAAAAGATGGCCTGGATCAGTGCTCAAGTTATACAAACAAAGCTAGATTCAGCAGGCCTGAATCTTATCTATGCTACAGCAACACGGCACACCAATTTCAGAAAAAAAAAACAGTTGAAATAAGCAGGCAGAATAAGCCTGTGACCAGAAATTCCCAGCTTAGAAGGGTAGAATCCAGCCTCTCCTCCCACAAGAGTGCAGACCACAAACCCTCTTAATGAAGAATAACTGGCCTGAAGCCCGAGTGCTTAAGCCAGAACTAATACACTTTTAGAATAGCAGATACTGGGCCTTCAATCAGCAATTTCCAGCTTAGAAGTATGTAAGCTAGCTGGCCTGCCACAACTGTGCAGACCACAAACCTTCTTAATGTAAAACAACCTGTATGAAGCCCAAGTGCTTAAACCAAAAGACTTTGAATAACAGTTACAATTTAATAATGCTACTATCAAGCAGTAATAAATGCAGCAGAATAAATAAAATTGAGTACTTTTAAGAAAAGCAAAATAAAGTAGGAGGAAACACAAATACAGTAAAAGCAGATGAACAAAGTCCACATTTTTTTAAGTGCAAGGAGAGAGGAAGGAAGAACCTAAGTGGGTTGGTCTTCTAAAATCTTCTCTCTGTATTAAGTAGAGTGAACACTAGACTCAGAATATGATCTGTACTTGGTTAAGTGAGCAAATAAGATGGACCCAGGAGGAGTGTTCTATTACAGACTTACAGGAGGGGTAGGCAATTCCAGAGCCACCAACACTAATACCAGCACAAGAACAGAGAGGGGTGGGAAACTAACAATAGAGAGACACACACAGCACACTGTTCAATGAAACACACAATTAGGAAAGTAAAAATTAAAATACAGTACTTTTAAAACAGCAAGTTTGTACTTAACAGAAGACTAAAATACACTACTGCAAGTTTCACTTAACTTCAGCTTCTAGTGCAGATGATTGTAGCCAAGCAAGTCTCTCAGAAATTTAACATAAAATTATTTTCAAACTTTGTGGCTAGCACTTAAAGTACAGAGGAAGCTCTCTAGGCTTATAAATATCAGATAAAGAAGTGAAAAGACCACCACCCCCTCTTATAACAGAGAGACACACAGCACATTGTTCAATGAAACACACAATTAGGAAACAGAAAAAATGAAAATACAATACTTTTAAAACTGCAAGTTTTTACTTAACAGAAGACCAAAATTCACTACTGAAAGTTTCACTTAACTACAGCTTCAAATGCAGATGAATGTAGCCAAGCAATTCTCTCAGATGTTGAGCATAAAATGATTGTTCAAACTTTGTGGCTAGCACTTAAAGTACAGAGGAAGCCATCTAGGCTATTAAAATCAGATAAAGAAGTGATAAGATCACCACCCCCTCTTATAGCAGAGAGACACACAGCACTCTGTTCAATGAAACACAATTAGGAAACAGAAAAAATGAAAATACAGTACTTTTAAAACTGCAAGTTTGTACTTAACAGAATACTAAAATACACTACTGCAAGTTTCACTTAACTTCAGCTTCTAATGCAGATGATTGTAGTCAAGCAAGTCTCTCAGAAGTTGAGCATAAAATGATTTCTCAAACCTTGTGGCTAGCACTTAAAGTACAGAGGAAGCAATTGAGGCTATTAAATATTGGAAAAAGAACTGATAAGACCACCAGCGCCTGTAATAGCAGTGAGACACACAGCACACTGTTCAATGAAAATCACAATTAAAAAACAGAAAAAATTAAAATACAGTACTTTTAAAACTGCAAGTTTGTACTTAACAGAAGACTAAAATACACTACTGCAAGTTTCACTTAACTTCAGCTTCTAATGCAGATGATTGTAGCCAAGCATATCTCTCAGACGTTGAGCATAACATTATTTCTCAAACTTTGTGGCTAGCATTTAAAGTACAGAGGAAGCCCTCTAGGCTATTAAATATCAGATAACAAAAAAGTGATAAGACCACTACCCCCTCTTATAACAGAAAGATACACAGCACACTGTTCAATGAAACACACAATTAGGAAACATAAAAAATAAAATACTTTTAAAACTGCAAGTTTGTATTTGACAGAAGACTAAAATACACTACTGCAAGTTTCACTTAACTTCACCTTCTAATACAGATGATTGTAGCCAAGCAAGTCTCTCAGAAATTTAACATAAAATTATTTTCAAACTTTGTGGCTAGCACTTAAAGTACAGAGGAAGCTCTCTAGGCTTATAAATATCAGATAAAGAAGTGAAAAGACCACCACCCCCTCTTATAACAGAGAGACACACAGCACACTGTTCAATGAAACACACAATTAGGAAACAGAAACAATGAAAATACAATACTTTTAAAACTGCAAGTTTTTACTTAACAGAAGACCAAAATTCACTACTGAAAGTTTCACTTAACTAACAGCTTCAAAAGTTTGTATTTGACAGAAGACCAAAATTCACTACTGAAAGTTTCACTTAACTAACAGCTTCTAATACAGATGATTGTAGCCAAGCAAGTCTCTCAGAAATTTAACATAAAATGATTTTTAAACTTTGTGGCTAGTACTTAAAGTACAGAGGAAGCTATCTAGGCTTATAAATATCAGATAAAAAAATGAAAAGACCACCACCCCCTCTTAAAGCAGAGAGACACACAGCACACTGTTTAATGAAACACACACTCTATGAAACACACAATTAGGAAACTTAAAAAATAAAATACTTTTAAAACTGCAAGATTGTACTTAACAGAAGACTAAAATACACTGCTGCAAGTTTCACTTAACTTAAGCTTCTAATTCAGATGATTGCAGCCAAGCAAGTCTCTCAGAAGTTGAGCATCAAATAATTTCTCAAACTTTGTGGCTAGCATTTAAAGTACAGAGGAAGCCCTCTAGGCTATTAAATATCAGATAAAGAAGTAATAAGACCACCACCCCCTCTTATAGCAGAGAGACACATAGCACACTGTTCAATGAAACACACAACTAGGAAACAGAAAAAATGAAAATACAGTACTTTTAAAACTGCAAGTTTGTACTTAACAGAAGACTAAAATACACTGCTGCAAGTTTCACTTAATTTCAGCGTGTAATACAGATGGTTGTAGCCAAGCAAGTCTCTTAGAAGGTGAGCATAAAATGATTTCTAAAATTTTGCAGCTAGCACTTAAAGTACAGAGGAAGCCATCTAGACTGTTAAATATCAGATAACAATGAAGTTATAATACCACCATCCCCTCTTATACAGAGAGACACACAGCATACTGTTCAAGGAAACACAGAATTAGGAAAATGAAAAAAATGAAAATGCCGTCATTTTAAAACTGCAAGTTTGCACTTAACAGAAGACTAAAATACACTACTGCAAGTTTCCCTTAACTTCAACTTCTAATGCAAATGATTGTAGCCAAGCAAGTCTCTCCAAAGTTGAGCATAAAATGATTACTCAAACTCTGCGGCTATCCCTTAAAGTACAGATGAAGCCCTCTAGGTTATTAAATATCAGATAACAAAGCAGTGATAAGAACACCACCCCCTCTTATAGCAGAGAGACACATAGCACACTGTTCAATGAACCACACAATTAGGAAACAGAAAAAATGAAAATAAAGTACTTTTAAAACTGCAGGTTTGTACTTAACAGAATTGCAAAATACACTACTGCAAGTTTCACTTAATTTCAGCTTCTAATGCAGATGATTGTAGTCAAGCAAGTCTCTCGGAAGTTGAGCATAAAATGATTTCTCAAACTTTGTGGCTCACACTTAAAAAACAGAAGAAGCCATCTAGGCTATTAAATATCAGATAAAAAAGTGATAAGACTACCACCCCATCTTATAGCAGAGAGACAGATAGCACACTATTTAATAAACACACAATTAGGAAACAGAAAAAATGAAATCACAGTACTTTTAAAACTGCAAGTTTGTACTTAAAAGAAGACTAAAGTACACTACTGCAAGTATCAATTAACTTCAGCTTCTAATGCAAATGATTGTAGCCCATGAAGTCTCTCAAAAGTTGAGCATAAAATTATTTCTCAAACTTTGTGGCTAGCACTTAAAGTACAGAGGAAGCTCTTTAGGCTATTTAATATCAGATAACAAAGGAGTGACAAGACCACCACACCCTCTTATAGCACAGAGATACACATCACACTGGTCAATGAAACACACAATTAGGAAACAGAAAAAAAATGAAAATACAGTACTTTTAAAAGTGCAACTTTGTACTTAGCAGAAGACTAAAATACACTACTGCAAGTTTCAGTTAACTTCAGCTTCTAATGCAGATGATTGCAGCCAAGCACATCTTTCAAAAGTTGAGCATAAAATGATTCTCAAACTTTGTGGCTAGCACTTAAAGTACAGAGGAAGCCCTCTAGACTATTAAATATCAGTTAACAAAGAATTGATAAGACCACCACCCCGTCTTATAGCAGAGAGAGACACACAGCTCACTGTTCAAGGAAACACACAATTAGGAAACAGAAAAATGAAAATACAGTACTTTTAAAACTGCAAGTTTGTACTTAACAGAAGACTAAAATACACTACTGCAAGTTTCACTTAACTTCAGCTTCTAATGCAGATAATTGTAGTCAAGCAAGTCTATCAGAAGTTGAGCATAAAATGATTTCTCAAACTTTGTGGCTAGCACTTAAAGTACAGAGGAAGCCCTCTAGGCTATTAAATATCAGATAACAAAGAAGTGATAAGACCACCACCCCCTCTTGTAGCAGAGAGACACACAGCACACTGTTCAATGAAACACACAATTAGGAAACAGAAATAATGAAAAGACAGTACTTTTAAAACTTTAAGTTTGCACTTAACAGAAGACTAACATACACTACTGCAAGTTTCTTTTAACTTCAGCTTCCAATGCAAATGAGTGTAGCCAAGCAAGTCTCTCAAAAGTTGAGTATAAAATGATTTCTCAAACTTTGTAGCTGGCACTTAAAATACAGATGAAACCCTCTAGAATATTAAATATTGGATAACAAAGAAGTGATAATATCACTCCCATACCAGAGTTACACACAGCACATTGTTCAACGAATCACACAATTAGGAAACAGAAAAAAATGAAAATGCAGTATTTTTAAAACTGCAAGTTTATACTTAACGGAAGACTAAAATACACTACTGAAAGTTTCACATAACTTCAGCTTCTAATGCAGATGTTTGTAGCCAAGCAAGTCTCTCAGAAGTTGAGCATAAAATGATTTCTCAAAATATGTGGCTAACACTTAAAGTACAGAAGAAGGCCTCTAGGCTAATAAATATCAGATAAAGAAGTGATAAGACCACCACCCCCTCTTATAGCAGGGAGACATCCATCACACTGTTTAATGAAATACACATATTGGAAACAGAAAAAAATGAAAATACATTACTTTTAAAACTGCAAGTTTGTACTTAACAGAAGACTCAAATACAGTATTACAAGTTTCACTTAACTTCAGCTTCTAATGCAGATGATAGTAGCCAAGCAAATCTCTCAGAAGTTGAGCATAAAATTATTTCTCAAACTTTGTAACTAGCACTTAAAGTACAGAGGAAGCCCTCTAGACTATTAAATATCAGTTAACAAGAAAGTAATAAGACCACCACCCCCTCTTATAGCAGAGGGAAACATAGCACACTCTTCAATGAAACACACAATTAGGAAACAGAAAAAATGAAAATACAGTACTTTTAAAACTGCAAGTTTGTACTTAACAAAAGACAAAAGTGCAATACAGCAAGTTTCACTTAACTTCAGCTTCTAATGCATATGATTGCAGACAAGCAAGCCTCTCAGAAGTTAAGCATAAAATGATTTCTCAGACTTTGTGGCTAGCACTTAAAGTACAGAGGAAGCTCTCTAGGCTATTAAATATCATATAACAAAGAAGTGATAAGACTACCAACCCCTCTTAGAGTGGAGAGATACACAGCATAGTTTTCTATGAACCGCACAATTAGGTAACAGAAAAAATGAAAATACAGTACTTTTAAAACTGCAAGTTTGTACTTAACAGAAGACTAAAATACACTACTGCAAGTTTCACTTAACTTCAGCTTCTAATGCAGATGATTGTAGCCAAGCAAGTCTCTCAGAAGTTGAGCATACAATGATTTCTCAAAATTTGTGGCTAGCACTTAAAATACAGAGGGAGGCCTCTAGGCTAATAAATATCAGATAAAGAAGTGATAAGACCACCACCCCCTCTTATAGCAGGGAGACACCCAGCACACTGTTCAATGAAACACACAATTAGGAAATGAAAAAATGAAAAAGCAGTTCTTTTAAAACTGCAAATTTAACTTAACTTCAGATTCTAATGCAGATGATAGTAGCCAAGCAAATCTTTCAGAAGTTGAGCATAAAATGATTTCTCAAACTTTGTGGCTAGCACTTAACGTACAGAGGAAGCACTCTAGGCTATTAAATATCAGATAACAAAGAAGTGATAAGACCACCACCCCCTCATATAGCAGAGGAACACATAGCACACTCTTCAATGAAACACACAATTAGACAACAGAAAAAATAAAATATAGTACTTTTAAAACTGCAAGTTTGCACTTAACAGACAACTAAAATACACTACTGCAAGTTCACTTAACTTCAGCTTCTAATGCAGGTAATTCTTGCCAAGCAAGTCACTCAGAATTTAAGCATAAAATGATTTCTCAAACTTTGTGGCTACCACTTAAAGTACAGTGGAAGCCCTCTAGGCTATTAAATATCAGATAAAGAAGTGACAAGACCACCACCCCCTCTTATCACAGAGAGACACACGGCACACTCTTAAATGAAACACACAATTAGGAAACAGAAAAATTGAAGATACAGTACTTTTAAAACTGTAAGTTTGTACTTAACAGAAGACTAAAATACACTACTGCAAGTTTCACTTAACTTCAGCTTCTAATACAGATGATTGAAGCCAAGCAAGTCTCTCAGAAGTTGAGCATAAAATGATTTCTCAAACATTGTGGCTAGCACTTAAAGTACAGAGGAAGCCCTCTAGGCTATTAAATATCAGATAACAAAGAAGTGATAAGACCACCACCCCTCTTATAGCAGAGAGACACACAGCACACTGTTCAATGAAACACACAATTAAGAAACAGAAAAAAATGAAAAGATAGTAGTTTTAAAACTGCAAGTTTGTACTTAACAGAATACTAAAATATACTACTGCAAGTTCACTTAACTTCAGCTTCTATTGCAGGTGATTGTAGCCAAGCAAGTCTCTCAGAAGTTGATCATAAAATACTTTCTCAAACTTTGGTGCTAGTGCTGAAAGTACAGAGGAAGCCCTCTAGGCTATTAAATATGTTATAAAGAAGTGATAAGACCACTACTCCCTCTTTTAGCAGAGAGAGACACACAGCACACTGTTCAATGCAACACTCATTTAGGAAACAGAAAAAATGAAAATACAGTACTTTTAAAACTGCAAGTTTTTACTTAGAAGACTAAAATACACTACTGCAAGTTTCACTTAACGTCAGCTTCTAATGCAGATAATTGCAGCCAAGCAAGTCTCTCAGAAGTTGAGCATAAAATGATTATTCAAACTTTGTGGCTAGCACTTAAAGTTCAGAGGAAGCCCTCTAGGCTAATAAATATCAGATAACAAAGAAGTGATAAGACCACCACTCCTTCTTATAGCAGAGAGACCAACAGCACACTGTTCAATGAACCATACAATTATGAATCAGAAAAAATGAAAAGAGAGTATTTTTAAAACTGCAAGTTTGTACTTAACAGAAGACTAAAATGCACTACTGCAAGTTTCACTTAACTTCAGCTTCTAATGCAGATGATTGTAGCCAAGCAAGTCTCTCAGAAGGTGAGCATAAAATGATTTCTCAAACTTCGTGGTTAGCACTTAAAGTACAGAGGAAGCCCTCTAGGCTATTAAATATCAGATAACAAAGAAGTGACAAGACCACCACCCCTCTTATAGCAGAGAGACACAGCACACTGTTTAATGAAACACACAATTAGGAAAAAGAAAAAATGAAAACAGTAGTTTTAAAACTGCAAGTTTGCACTTAACAGAAGACTAACGTACACTACTGCAAGTTTCTTTTAACTTCAGCTTCCAATGCAGATGATTGTAGCCAAGCAAGTCTCTCAGATGTTGAGCATAAAATGATTTCTCAAACTTTGTAGCTAGCACTTAAAGTACAGAGGAAACCCTCAAGAATATTAAATATCGGATAACAAAGAAGTGATAATACCACCCCTCCTTTATACCAGAGTGACACACAACACATTGTTCAATGAATCACACAATTAGGAAACAGAAAAAATGAAAATGCAGTATTTTTAAAACTGCAAGTTTGTACTTAACGGAAGAATAAAATACATTACTACAAGTTGCACATAACTTCAGCTTCTAATGCACATGATTGCAGCCAAGCAAGTCTCTCAGAAGTTGAGCATTAAATGATTTCTCAAAATATGTGGCTAGCACTTAAAGTACAGAAGAAGGCCTCTAGGCTATAAGACCACCACCCCTCTTATAGCAGGGAGACACCCATCACACTGTTTAATGAAATATACATACAGGAAACAGAAAAAAATGAAAATACATTACTTTTAAAACTGCAAGTTTGTACTTAACAGAAGACTCAAATACAGTACAACAAGTTTCTCTTAACTTCAGCTTCTAATGCAGATGATAGTAGCCAAGCAAATCTCTCAGAAGTTGAGCATAAAATGATTTCTCAAACTTTGTGGCTATCCCCTAAAGTACAGAGGAAGCCCTCTAGGCTATTAAATATCAGATAACAAAGAAGTGATATGACCACCACGCCCTCTTATAGCAGAGGGACACATAGCACACTCTTCAATGAAACACACAATTAGGAAACAGAAAAAATGAAAATATAGTACTTTTATAACTGCAAGTTTGTACTTAACAGAAGACTAAAATACACTACTGCAAGCTCACTTAACTTCAGCTTCTAATGCAGGTGATTGTAGCCAAGCATGTCACTCAGAGGTTGAGCATAAAATGATTTCTCAAACTTTGTGGCTAGCACTTAAAGTACAGAGGAAGCCCCCTAAGCTATTAAATATCAGATAAAGAAATGATAAGACCACCACCTCCTCTTATAGCAGAGAGACATACAGCACATTGTTCAATGAAATGTACAATTAGGAAACAGACAAAAATGAAAATACAATAGTTTTAAAACTGCAGGGTTGTACTTAACAGAAGACTAAAATACACTACTGCAAGTTTCACTTATCTATCGCTTCTAATGAAAATGATTGTTGCCAAGCAAGTCTTTCAGAAGTTGAGCATAAAAATGATTTCTCAAACTTTGTGGTTAGCACTTAAAGTATGGTAGAAGCTCTCTAGACTATTAAATATCAGATAACAAAGAAGTGACAAGATCACCACCCCCTCTTATCGCAGAGAGACACACAGCACACTGTTCAATGAAACACACAATTAGGAAACAGAAAAATGAAAATACAGTACTTTTAAAACTGTAAGTTTGTACTTAACAGAAGACTAAAATACACTACTGCAAGTTTCACTTAACTTCAGCTTCTAATGCAGATTATTGCAGCCAAGCAAGTCTCTCAGAAGTTGAGCATAAAATGATTTCTCAAACTTTGTGGCTAGCACTTAAAGTACAGAGGAAGCCCTCTAGGGTATAAAATATCAGATAACAAAGAAGTGATAAGACCACCACCCTCTCTTATGCAGAGAGACACACAGCACACTGTTCAATGAAACACACAATTAGGAAAAATAAAAAATGAAAATACAGTACTTTTAAAACTGCAAGTTTGTACTTAACTGAAGACAGAAATGCAATATTGCAAGTTTCACTTAACTTTAGCTTCTAATGCAGATGATTATAGCCAAGCAAGTCTCTCAGAAGTTAAGCATAAAATGATTTCTCAAACTTTGTGGCTAGCACTTAAAGTACAGAGGAAGCCCTCTAAGCTATTAAATATCAGATAACAAAGAAGTGTTAAGACTACCAACCCCTCTTATAGCGAGGGGACGCACATCATACTGTTCAATGAACCACACAGTTAGGTAACAAAAAAAAATGAAAATACAGTACTTTTAAAACTGCAAGTTTGTACTTAATACACTACTGCAAGTTTCACTTAGCTTCAGCTTCTAATGCAGATGATTGTAGCCAAGCAAGTCTCTCGGAAGTTGAGCATAAAATAATTTCTCAAACTTTGTGGCTAGCACTTAAAGTACAGATGAAGCCATCTAGGCTATTACATATCAGATAAAAAAGTGATAAAACCACCACCCCCTCTTATAGCAGGGAGACACACTGTTCAATGAAGCACAATTAGGAAACAGAAAAAAAATGAAAATACCGTACTTTTATAACTGCAAGTCTGTACTTAACAGACGACTGTAATACACTACTGCAAGTTTCACTTAACTTCAGCTTCTAATTCAGATGATTGTAGCCAAGCAAATCTCTCAGAAGTTGAGCATAAAATGATTTATCAAACTTTGTGGCTAGCACTTAAAGTACAGAGGAAGCCCTCTAGGCTATTAAATATCAGACAACAAAGATGTGATAAGACCACCATCCCCTCTTATAGCAGAGAGACACACAGAACACTGTTCAATGAAACACACAATTAGGAAACAGAAAAAATGAAAATACAGTACTTTTAAAACTGCAAGTTTGTTCATAGGTTCATAGGTTCATGTGTTGGTACTAGGCTATCGGCCCTAGGGCCTAGACAAGCTTAGCCATAACAATTCCCTGGCTATTACTTCCCTGTCCCTTCTAACTGGGGGAATTAAGTGATCCTTGGGGTGAATTTATTATCTTTCATCCAATCGTCAAGGTTATTTTTGCTGAGGGCCAAAGAGGTTCTCAGCTTGACATGTATGGGCAGTCTATTCCAGAGTATGCAGAGTCTCTGGATCAGGAACCTATCTATCCAGCATGTTTTGTTCATTGTGATGACCAGGTTTATATCCCTGGAGTATGTGGCTCTGAGGGAAAGGGATTTCTGTAAGTGTAGCATGTCCAACAGCTTTGGGTTTGACATGGCCTTGTATGTTAAGCAGAGATCACCTCTGAACAGGTGATATGCGACAGAGTATAGCTGGAGTTTTTTAGACTGTCAGCATAAGGCACCTGCTTTAGGCTTGTGATTCTTTTAGTGAGGTATTTCTGTGGCCTTTCCAGTCGTAGCAGATGTCTTGTGAGGTACATACCAAATCGGTCATTGTACTCTATAATGGGTCTAATGAGGGATGAGTATAGTGGGACAATGACCTCCTTTTTTCTGGATGAAAAGCCCTTAATGATGAGGTATGCCACATAGAAGGATTTCCTAACTGTTGTGGCGATATAGTTATCAAAGTTGAGACCGCTGTCCACTTGTGTCCCTAAGTCGCTTATCACACTTTCAGTGGTTAGTGTACTACCACTTATGTGGTAATTCATGTTTACATGTTTTTTCCCAAAGGGGATAACTATACATTTCTTGGCATTGAGCTTGAGCCCATGGCTCTGGCACCAAGCATCTGTTTCTGGAAGGCCCTTTTGTAGAATATCCACATCATTTGGGGATTCAATAATGGCTCCCAGTTTGCAGTCATCTGCAAACTCTGTTAGCCAGAGTCCCTTAGTGCTGGCCTGTACTTCGGAGAAGTAGATGCCAATCAAGAGTGGTCCCAGGACTCAACCCTGAGGTATTCCACTTGTCGCTTGTCACTTGTCTGGAGCTGGATTTTGAGTCGGCTACTTTTACAGTGTGGGTTCTGTCAGTAAGCCAGTTGGCAACCCATCAAGTGATGTAGGGATTAATGCCCAGCTTAGTAAGTTTATCTATGATTCCAGCATGGGGGATGGTGTCAAAGGCCTTGGTGAGGTCCAGATAGGCTGTGTGGACCACCTTGACCTCATACACAGCTCTGGATACTGATTCAAAGAAATCAATCAGGTTGAGGAGGCAAGATCAGCCCTTTACAAAACCAAACTGTGTAGGGTTCAGTGTTTCAAGGTTGCCAGTGTCTTTGATTATAAGTTCCATGATAATGCATTCCATGACTTTGCAGATCTAGGCTCGTCAGATTGATGGGATGATAGTTCCCGGGATCCAAGATGGATCCCCCCTTGTGGAGTGGGATAACTGTAGCTGTGCACCACTCATTGGGCACGAAGCCTGAGGTGAGGGTATGTTCAAACATGACACTTAGGTGAGGTGCCAGTTCATTTTGTAGTTCATGTAGTACACAGCCCAGGATGTTGTCTGGTCCCATGGATGCTGTATTCCTAGCTTTGGAGAGTGCTTTTTTTACCTGTGTGGCCGTGATTACTGGAATTTGGCAATCTTTTGGTATTGAGCTGGGCCCTTTAGGGGGTGAGAGGGGGTTGAAGTTGGCACTGAATCAATCTGCCAGGATACTGGCAATATCCTTGTGATCAGTATATTTAATGGCATTCTGTTGTAGCTCAGAACAGATATGAGCATTGCCATTTAGATTCTTGACATAACTATAGAATGCCTTGTGGTTGTCCTTGGAATCTTTGGCAATTTTATTTTCATAACTAGCTATGGAGGATTTTATGAGGGATCTCCGCTTCTTACTGAGGCTGGTAAGGGAGTATTTTGCATCCTGGGATTTTCCTCTTTTCTGCAACAGTTTCTTCCTTCTGTTGTATGGTTTGTTTATGACAGGGGACCACCAGATTGGCTTCTTTCTTTTTGGAGGAGAGCATCTTGGTTCTATTTGGAATGGCATGATACATGCATGAGTGAATGTACTTGTACGGTGCCTTAGTGTAGGATTCAGCAGTCAAACTTTCAGTTCCCATCTGAATGGGTGTCATGAAGTTTGCCACTTCTGACTTGAGTAGCATGAAGTTAACTTTGGAGAAGTTTTTATGGAGGTTTCCCTACTGGGGGGTGGGGGTGGGATGTGGATGTCAAGAGTGATTAGCTTATTGTCAGACCTGACCAACGGGGTGGGGGGGTGATCATTGGCGTGGAGCATCAATCTCCCATGTTAGTAATGACCAGGTCTAGGATATTTGAGCCCCTGGTGGGAGTAAGGATTAGTTGATCCAGGGCATTGGAATTTATGAATTCCAAGAACCATTGGGCTAAGGTGTTGGTGCCCGAATAGTTTTCCCAATTAATGGCAGGGTAGTTGAAATCATGCAATATTAGGGTGTTTGGTTGTATCTTAATATTTTCCAGTATGTTTAGAAAGGTGTAGTGAGAATCTTGGGGCATGGTGGGGGATCTGTAGCAAGCTACAATTTGGATTGCAGTCTTACCTAGTATTAGTTGTACCTGTAGAATTTCAGATGCATTGTGTTGGGCAACTAGCCTGGAGGTGTGAATATCCTTGGTGAATATGGACACTCCTCCGCCTTTAGTGTTTCGGTCCTGGTTTGGTGGCTGAAAAGTGTGGTAAGAGTTGTAGCCTGGTACTTCAGGGGTGCTCTCTGGAGCCTTGAACCAGGTCTCAGTTACTGCACAGATATTGATGTTCTCCATTTTTAGAAGTGCCTTGAGAGAGTGCATTTTGAGTTTTAGACTTCTAGCATTGAGTAGCATTACCTTCAGATTTTGCATGCTTATATCTGTTACAATGGTGGTTTTGTCCTTTGTGCCTTGCCTAAAAAAGGCACTATAGGGGTGGCAAGAGCTTTAGCCAGTAACCTGAATCCCTGGGGCGACAGGTGCAGACCATCTTTGGCAAAGCATCGTGGTCTGTTGATCATGTCATTCCAGGCAAACAGATACTGGATCCCCTTTGAATGACACCAGAAACTTAGCCAATTGTTGAAGTCAATTATTTTGTCCTTATACTGTGGTATCATTCTGGGTTAGGGCAGGATGCTACTCAGAGCTAATGTCATACCTGCCTGGGCCACATGATCTGAAGCTCTTCCATGTCTCTTTTCATGTAGTCCAGGGAGGTATGTCTCAAGTCATTAACTCCAACATGGACAATGACAGAGTCATATTTATACTTGTTGTGGAGTGACTTGAGTGCATGCGCGATGTGGCAGATCCTGGCACCCGACAGGCAGCTGACTGTAATTTTCCCCTTATTCAGCCTGGTGAGTGGGACATCAGTGTTCCTGACTATAGCGTCACCTATGACTAAAGTGTTGGGCATGTTGTCTTGCCTTAGGGGCTGTTGTTGGGTGGCACACTGGTGTTGTGAGCTATATGACACTTTGGTTGTGCTTTGTGTTTGTTTGCGTTTCAGCTTCGGAGGTCCTTGTTGCTTGGGCAGGTTAATGTTAAGGACCTCTGCATAAGTGGGTTTAGTGTTACTATGTGTGGATGTTGGAATCATTAGTTTTGAAGGGCTATGTGTTGCTTGAGGTGTAGTGCAGGTGTTAACCTTCTCTTCTTGACTGTCTAGCACAATCTTGGCTGGAGAGAGCTTTGCTTCCAGGTTGGCTATGTAAGCTCATCTCTCACAGGTTGTAGTGTTGGGTGGTAGGAGGAGAGGGTTGTCTGTGTACATAAGGCAATTGCTGCATTGCCCCAGTATACCCAGATTCACCAGGTGGACAGGAAAAATCACTGACATGCCTGGTTCAGTGTTTCTTTTGAAAGGTGCAAGAGCTGTTTTCCCTTACCTTGGCAAGGTACTTTGCAATTATAGACTGTTTAGAGCCTACGATTAATTTCTCCTTATTAACAAGGAGAGTCGAGTGCTTGTATCAGTTTAAGGCTTCCTAGTGCTTTCCAGCAGGTTTTATAGCAAGTGTTAGTCACAGGGATTCAGATTTTAGTGATATTACTGACAAACCAGCTAGTTCTAAGGGAGAGTTTGAAGAGCAGACTTTCTGACACCAGGAGTAGTTTAAAGTGCTAGATGAATAGGCTAATAAAAGTTCAGGAGAGCAGAGAAATAGTAGATCTGAGGGGAAAAAACTGAAGAGCACTGCTAGCATACAAAAAGTCCAGGATACAGCAAGTCTGTATCTGGGCTACACTAGTTCCAGGAAATGTAGGAAACAGTTATTTATTTATTTATTTATTTTTTATTAGAAAGTGAAGAGGCAGAAGATAATGAGATAAATCAATATGCAGAAGTTAAAGGGGTGGGCCTTTGCTAGGTTCTCACTATTAACAGTTGAATGAGCTGATCTAATGTGACTGGGTGGGAGTGTCTAGCATCGACTTAATACCAGAGGTGGGCAACTCAAAGCCACCAAGACAAAAAGACCAAAACAACAACTAGGAGGGTTATACAGATTACAGAGATATTAAATCAAAATGCAGACAAAAATTAGAATAAACTCTTATCTTTTCTCAATATCACAGCTGGCAGTAGGTCAGTCTTTCTGCAGCAGCCTGTGCAACAGGTATATCTGATTTAAAACACAGGGCAGAAACCAACCAATTATCCAAACAATACAGATGCAGGAATACTCTGGCTGGACAAAACATGTTCTATAAACTTACTGCCACTAAGAAAACAGACCAGGCCTCCAGGCAAAGGATTTCACTACAACTGAGGTCAACACTAAGAGATATACAGCTATATCACACAAGAAGAAGAATAAATACAGTTATACATATTACAGAGATATTAAATCAAAATGCAGACAAAATATGAGAATAAACGCTTATCTTTTCTCAATATCACAGCTGCCAGTAGGTCAGTCTTTCTGCAGCAGCCTGAGCAACAGGTATATCTGATTTAAAACACAGGACAGAAACCAAACCAATTATCCAAACAATACAGATGCAGGAATACTTTGGCTAGACAAAACCAGTTCTGTAAACTTACTGCCACTAAGAAAACACACATTGTCTCCAGACAAAGGATTTCACTATAACTGAGGTCAACACTAAGAGATATACAGCTATATCACACAACAAAAAAAAAAATAAATACAGTTATACAGATTACAAAGATATTAAATCAAAATGCAGACAAAAAGGAGAATAAACTCTTATATTTTCTCAATATCACAGCTGGCAGTAGGTCAGTCTTTCTGCAGCAGCCGGAGCAACAGGTATATCTGATTTAAAACACACAACAGAAAACAAACCAATTATCCAAACAATACAGATGCATAATTACTTTGGCTGGACAAAACCAGTTCTGTAAACTTGCTGCCACTAAGAAAACAGAGAAGGCCTCAAATACTCTACTGCAAGTTTCACTTAACTTCAGCTTCTAATGCAGATGATTGTAGCCAAGCAAGTCTCTCAGACGTTGAGCATAAAATTATTTCTCAGACTTTGTGATTATTACTTAAGGTAAAGAGGAATCCCTCTAGTCTATTAGATATTAGGTAAAAAAGTGATAAGACCACCACCGCCTCTTATAGCCCAGAGCCACACAGCACACTGTTCAATGAAACACAATTAGGAAATAGAAAAAAATGAAAATACAGTACTTTTAAAAATGAGAGTTTGTACTTAACAGAAGACTAAAATACACGAAAGCAAGTTTCACGTAAGTTCAGCTTCTAAGGCAGATGATTATAGCTAAGCAAGTCTCTCAGAAGTTGAGCATAAAATGATTTCTCAAACTTTGTGGCTAGCACTAAAGGTAAAGAGGAAGTCCTCTAGGATATTAAATATTAGATAACAAAGAAGTGATAAGACCACCACCCCCTCTTATAGCAGAGAGACACACAGCACACTGTTCAATGAAACACACAAGTAGGAAACAGAAAAAATGAAAATACAGTACTTTTAAAACTGCACCTTTGTTCTTAACAGAAGACTAAAACACACTACTGAAAGTTTCACTTAACTTCAGCTTCTAATGCAGATGATTTTAGCCAAGCAAGTCTCTCAAAAGGTGAGCATAAAATGATTTCTCAAACATTGTGGCTAGCACTTAAAGTACAGGAGGAAGCCCTCTAGGCTATTAAATATCAGATAACAAAGGATTGCTAAGACCACCACCCCTCTTACAGTAGAGAGACACACAGCACACTGTTCAATGAAACACACAATTAGGAAACAGAAAAAATGAAAACACAGTACTTTTAAAACTGCAGGTTTATACTTAACAGAAGACTAAAATACACTGCTGCAAGTTTCACTTAATGTCAGCTTCTAATGTAGATTATTGTAGCCAAGCAAGTCTCTCAGAAGATGACCATAAAATGATTTCTCAAACTTTGTGGCTAGCACTTAAAGTACAGAGGAAGCCATCTAGGCTATTAAATATCAGATAACAAAGAAGTGATAAGACCGCCACCCCTCTTATAGCAGAGAGACACACAGCACTTTGTTCAATGAAACACACAATTAGTAAACAGAAAATAATGAAAATACAGTACTTTTAAAGCTGCAAGTTTGTACTTAACAGAAGACTAAAATACACTACTGCAAATTTCACTTAACATCAGCTTCTAATGCAGATGATTGTAGCCAAGCAAGTCTCTCAGAAGTGGAGGATAAAAATGTGTGGGACAATGGACTATACAATGTGACAATTTCTCTCAGTAATATATGGGATGCAAGGGTTACAGGGCTGGTTTTTACAGACATCTGTCATATATGGCATTTGACACTGTCATGTACTGTTTCAGTACCCGGTGACATACCTCCTCAAATCATCACAGTAATTTACCAGAGGAATACAGGATGGATGATGCACACACAAGGTTTATGGGCCAGATTATATGCTTTCTTGCACTATCCAGCCTGTTGAGGGGTGTGCCTACAAGCAATTGACTGCTGGTTTTGTGGAAGTGGTCCAGTACATTGGGGATATAGTACAATGGTGGAATCTCTGTGCCTTTATGTTCTGGCCTGGTCTGATTTCCAGTTCACAGTTGTGTAATATAAATCAGACAGGATCAGGGTGACAGGCAGACTCCAGATATATTTGTAGGGGATAGGATATGTAGGAGGTGTGTGTCCTGGGCAGATATGTTTGGCTATCACTACCAGTACATTGTATTGGGCCCTCTTCAATGGTTGACTGCACTTGGAGGGTCTTGTGTGTTTCAGACTGTTTGACCATCCTGGGGGTGTGTGTTTGTCACACATATATGTAAGGCCCACCTCATTTTGCTTGGATGGCCACATGTTGGGGTCAGGATGTTGCACAGGATGAGTTATGAGGGAGGGATGTGTTACTCCCCATGGCTGTGGCCCAAGGTTCTGTGGGGGTGGACATGTCACCATCTTCCAGGGTTAGGCCTGCCTGCAGTGGGTGCATTCCCATGTTTACACTCTGAGCCCTGCCTGTTGACTGTACGGATTATCACAGAATGTCCACATCCATGACTCATATATCTTGTTGGTTACCCAAACAAGTGTGGTTTTCCAGCACAAGTGTTTTGCGAGTCACTCAGGGTTGAAGTCAGATGTTACAGACAGTTGGCATTGCAGTTTCAGACTTCATACTCATCACACATTCCATGCTACTACAAATCATCCCATCAACTTTATAACATTATTAGAGCAGTATTTCACATGTGTCCTTCTCTTTGGACCTTCATCACCCCATTATTCATGGTTGTGTCCCAATTTCTGGCTCCCTGAGGCTGGCAGGTTTGCTCCTAGCAGTTGTCAGAATGGCCTTTCTTTGCATTTTGTGGACTGTGCTGTGGACGCCATGACACTCCCTAAATGGCACTGTGGGTGGGGCATAGGCATTTGTCAGAGGTCTTTATGCTAGGTGTGACAATTGCAGGCCATCTGTAGCAGGGCAGTGCATTCTGATGATCATATGTTCCCAGGCTGCTAACAGGAGACAGCCCTGGGATAGCAGCAGTGAGTTGACTGGGTGTTGCTGACAATTGCTTTCTGTTACTATTGCACCATCAGTCTTGGTGATAGCTAGATGCTGCTTAAGTCTAGGAACATGTTACTGCATTTCTATGGGACTATGGGGGGTGACATGACTGTACATGTTACACATTTGCACAGATTGTGCTGATATTTGCTTAACATTTTGATCCCATGTAGCATGGTGGTATGCCCTATCTTTCAGACTATGGGCATAACAGTATCAACCAGAGGTCAGATTGTTCTGGCATAGACATGTGTAGTTTCAGACATCTTATCTTTCAAAGCCATACTGCCAATGCCAGACCTGCTGTGATATCACTGTGTAAGAGTCTGTGAGTAGGGATTTCATAGGTTTTGCCATGTGGGGGCCTTTGCCACACATTTCTATATGGTTGTGTACAGCTGATCTGCTGTGTGGGGTTGGTGGTGGGTATGGGACCCCGCTTTAACATCCATGCATGTGACCTATGACCCCCCCAGTTGTTTGGCTCACAACATATACTGCAGTGCTATTTGTCAACTAGGGTGGTACTGCTTGGTGTGGGTAGGGCAATACTGGGGATACACATCCTGCTGTCCCACAGAGCTGTCAGTTGTCTGCTGCTATCCCAGTTAACCACCCCATTCCCTTACATGCTTGAGCAATACCATAGATATGCTATCGGAAATGTCCACCCCATTATTTTAATTTGTTATAGAGACTGGCTTACCTTGTGCTGTCAGATGTTGTCAGGGTGGTGCTTGAGGGCTGAATATATTGGATGCACAATACACTGCTTATACATGGTCAGGTATAGGTAGTGTGATGTTTGGCATCCATTTTACTGTATGTGCAAGTCAGAGAGAAAGAGAGAGAGATCAGACCCTGGGGCCCTACAGTGTCAGTGTATGTGCTATGCATTGCCTCTTTGCCAAGGCCAGGGCATACTGGGCACGCCTCCATCTGCCTACAGGGGCAGGCTCAGGATGTTCCTCCTCTGAGTCACTCTGTGCCTGTGGAGGCCTTGGCAATGATGGGGGGGTTGTGTGGACCTTCCCTATTTTGTTCCTGCTGCAGCTGTTTCTACAGGAGCATATTGTGTAGCATGGCGCATACTATGACCATGTATGCACATGTGGCTGGAGAGTACTGCAAGATTCCACCAGATATGTCAAGGCAGCAGAACCAAACACATGCTCTATAATGATCCTGGTTTTGTGCATGTGCCTCATTATGGTATTCTTGTGTGGGTATGTGTGCATTTCTTATGGGTGTCATCATCCATGGTTCCAGTGCATAGCCAGCATCCCCCACTAAATGGCCATATGAGATGATCCCCTGGCAAACTACCGATACAGCTGTGAGTAATGCTAGATGTGGGAGTCATGATAGCTTCCAGGGCAGCCAGCACACACATCCATGATAATGCCCTGGGTATCGCACATGATCTGGCAGTTGACGGAGTGGAACCCCCTGGTCACCAGGTGGTGCTTTGATGTAGATGTGCATGCAGTCTATGGCACTCGGTACCTCTAGGTAGTCTGCTACATGGTGGAAGAAATGCATATTGCCAGTCAGCTCCTAACGGGTGTTGGGGAATTTAATGTGTTCCACGGCATGTGTTCGCATGGCATCCAGGAACTGGTGGAGTATCCTGGACTCAGATGCCTGTGAGACCCCCATGATATCCCCAGTTGTTCTTTTGAAGTACCTGTAGCTAGTATTCTTAGAGCTACACATACCTTGGTATCCAGTGGGATGGGTTCCCTTCTGTTTGTTCTGGATGTGATACAAGGCCAGCACAGCTCCACAATTTGCTGAAGTATGTCCCTGTCCACCCTGTAGCGCTCTATCTCCAGATCATGTAGCCCCTGGTAGGTTACCTGGGCCTCAACATTCTTCTTCTCCTCCTCCTCATAAGTCTGGGGCAGTTGCCAGCACTGTCCTCTTCACCACCCTCAGCCTCTTCCACATACTGATTTGTGAGAGCAACAGCAGCCCCTAACATTTTGTTAGTTTTGTCAGGTATAATTTCCCTGTCTGTGTACATCGGTGGTGTAGAGTTTGTGGGGAAAAACAGACTACAAGGTGTTTGCATAGTTTATAGTGGTGTGCTGCAGATGCTGCCTGTGTGATTGGCTGAGTATGACACATTCCACCCACCAGCTCTGTTACTTGTATTTGAGTGCCTCTATTCTGCTATTTCCTGTTTTTTTCTTGTTCCACTTGCCATTTCTTGTATTCTTTTAGTTTTATGGTTTAAATCCCGGTGTGCACCATGTACATCCTTTTAGGCAAGGTAAACAAAGCTATAAATCCTTGGACACACCCCCTTGCTAACATATGCACAGTGCTGCCATTTCCTGTGGTTTTATTTTTTGGGGGTTTGTTTAAGTCCCAGTGTGCGCCGCACAAACCTGTTTGAGTGTAAACACTGCTGAAAATGGAAATGGCCTGCCCTGGTCATGAACATGCTTAGCTAAACACAGCTAAGCTAAGTAGGACACACCCATGCTTAGGTATGCTTAGTTGCGCATAAACCTAGACAACAGTGCTCTAATGTGCTTACAGCAAGCATCACACACCCCCTTTTGATGTCATTTACTTCTCCTGCTTATACGGCCTTATCAGAGCACCTACACGGTTAGGTGCAGTCTGACACTTAGAAGAAATTTGTGATTCAGTACGATTCCCCTCATTTGCATACTCCACTGCCTTACTCCATAGTTACTGTACTCATGCTGAGCCTTTCCCTTAGCAACCACTGTTCCTTGGTATTGTTTGCATTCTGTATGCTATTGACTATAATGGCAAAATGCAGATTTCCCTGAAAATTGCTTTTTCCCCTTTTTTTTATTTTCGGCACAAGCCCATTTGCTTGCCGCTACCCTATGCTTAAATGGCTGAGATTGGCCAAAAACAATAAAAGTTTTATTTTATAAAATTTAAGCGATTTTTCATGCCAATGGCCATATATTTGACCATTGGCATGCCTACCAAATGTAATACATGCTTTCTTTCAAGCTGTCGTGCCTCCATTTTGTAATTTGCTGAAATGTATTCAGCTACTAGACAACTGCCTGCTTCCTGGATTGCTAATTCACCTCATTTGCATGTTTCCCCCAGCAAATGAGGTAATTAGCATATAGCAGTGGTGTCCATGCTAGAACAGTATAGGAGCACTCATGCACATCCCGGGAACTCGATCCTGGATCTCTCATCGGCCATATTGCGTGCAGCAGCTCTTGCACTATTCGTGCACTCCGTGCAGAGCTTGCTGAATCCAGCCATTTATTCACTGACAAAAAAACCTGCCATAATCACATCAGTTTGCATTGAAACTGTATGGAATGTCACCTAGAAAAAGCTAAAGCTAAAGTTCTTGCTCCAACTACACATACCTGTAGTCAAAAAAGCCAAAGAAGGAGAATGTCAATATACATAAACAAGGTTTAAATTCTTGACTCGTATGTAGCTAAAATGTTCATAGGTTCATAGGTTCATAGGTTCATAGGTTTATACTAGGCTATCTGCCCTAAGGCATTTATAAGCCTAGCCCAAATTTTTGTGGCTTACGCCACCCCTTATATGAAAAAATACTGTGCCCATTAGTTTGTTGTGCCTCTGTCCAGCAGTGGCACAGAGATGATTCCCGGGGTAAACCTACGATCTCCCATCCACAGGTCTAGATTTCTCTTGAACAGAGTCAGCGAGGTGCTCTGCCTCACATGGACCGGGATTTTATTCCACAGCATAGGGAGTCTCTGAGTGATAAATCTATCCCTCCAGCATGTCCTATTTATATCCGTGCTAAGGTTTAAGTCGCTTGCTCTAGTGGTTTTGGTGGATTTGGATTTTTTGAGGTGGAGCATGTCCATTAATTCCGGGTTGGACATGGCCTTGTATGTCAGGCACATGTCACCTCTGAGCAGACGGTATGCGACTGAATAGAGCTGGAGTTTCTTCAATCTGGCAGCATATGACAGATTTTGGAGTCCCTTTATCCTTTTGGTGAGGAACTTTTGGGGTCTCTTCAATTGCTGCAGATGTCGGGTGAGATACATCCCGAATGGGGCATTGTACTCGATCATTGGTCTGATAAGTGAAGAGTACAGGGGAACAATAACCTCACTAGATCTGGATGTGAATCCCTTCATGATCAGGTGGGCAATGTAGAAGGTCTTTCTAACCACTTTAGCAATGTGAGTGTCAAAAGAAAGGCCACTGTCAACCTGGGTCCCCAGGTTCCTGATAACCTCTTCTGTGCTTAGTGGATTGCCACCTATATGGTAGCTTGGGGTTACCTTGTTTTTCCCGAAGGGTATGACTATACATTTTTGGCGTTTAACTTCAGGCCATGGCTCTGGCACCAGCTATCTGTTTCTGTGAGTCCCTTCTGAAGGATATCCGTGTCTGATGCACTTTCCACTATGGCGCCCAGTTTGCAGTCGTCTGCAAACTTTGTCAGCAAAAGTCCTCCTATGTTGGCCTGTACTTCTGAGAAGTAGATGCCAAACAATAGGGGGCCAAGGACCGAGCCCTGTGGGACACCACTTGTGACCGGCTTGGAGTCTGACACAGCGCCAGCAACTCTAACCCTGTGGGTTCTGTCCTTAAGCCAGTTTGCAACCCATCTTGTGACATATGGGTTTACATTTAAGCTGGTAAGTTTTTCTACAATACCCGAGTGGGGTATTGTGTCGAAAGCCTTTGCAAGGTCAAGGTAGGCTGTATGGACTGCCTTTCCCTCATCAATGGCCTTGGTGACTGTTTCGAAGTCGACCAAGTTCAAAAGGCATGATCTTCCCTTGACAAAGCCAAACTGGGTCGGGTCCAATGTCTGCAAGTCCCCTATATCTTTGTTTATGAGCTCCATTATGATCCTCTCCATAGCTTTGCAGACTAGACTTGTTAAGCTTATGGGGCGGTAATTACCAGGGTCAGTAGAGGCGCCTTTGTGGAGTGGGACTACAGTTGCCGTCGCCACTCCTTGGGCACATATCCTGTGGTAAGGCTGAGATTAAACAGCTGCCTTATGTGCGGGTTTAATTCCTCATTTAGCTCGTGTAGCACACAGCCGGGGACACCATCCGGTCCCATTGATGCTGTGTTTTTAGCTTTAGAGAGTGCAGCTTTCACCTGCGCATTTGAGATGTCCGGGAGGCTACACTCGGCTGGGATAGTTATCTCTCCTTTAGAGGGATTGATTGGGGTGAAGTTTGCACTGAACCTGTCTGCCACTATGTTGGCAATGTCTGTGGGTTCAGTGATTTTGTATCATTTTGGACTAATTCTGAGCATATCTGGGAGTTTCCACCCAGGTTCCTAACATAGCTGAAAAAGGCCTTATGATTGTCCTTTGAATCCATGGCAATTTTTCTCTCAAAATTGGCCTTAGTTGATTTTATGAGTGCTCGTATTTTTTTACTAATAATGATCAGGGGTGACTTCCCTTTTATGGATTTTGTTCTAGCATGTAATAGCTTTCTCCTCTTATTGTAAAGTTTGTTAATGGCTGGGGTCCACCAGACTGGACGTTTGCCCTTTGTGGAAAGAGTCTTGGTTTTATTTGGGATTGCCTGATCCATGCAGTCCTGGAGGTGTTCATAGAAGGCATTTGTAAGGGCTTGCGCAGCTTGGGTTGTGATTTCCACTGGCTCAGGGGCCTTGAAGGATACCACACCAGTCTTGAGTAGTGTGAAGTTTGCTTTAGAGAAGTTCTTCACTATGGTCTTTTTTGTTTGGGGTGGGGGCGGGATGTGGATTTCCAGTGAGATTAGTTTATGATCAGATCTCACCAATGAGGGATATACTTCGGTGTGGAGCATTTTGTCCCCATGTTTGTGACAATGAGATCTAGTATATTTTCTCCTCTTGTGGGAACAGTGACTAGCTGTTCCATGGCATTTGAATTTATGAACTCCAGGAACCGTTGGGCTAGAAAGTTAGGGCTTGAGTAATGTTCCCAGTCTATATTCGGGTAGTTGAAGTCACCCAATATGATGGTGTTTGGAGATACATTTATACCCTCCAGTGTCTTCAGGAAGGCTGTGTGGGGTTCCTGAGTTTGAGAGGGTGGCCTGTAGCATGCTACAATTTGTAGAGCAGTTTTGCCTATGGTTAGTTGCACCTGGATGGTTTCCGAAGCCGTGCGTTGCCACCAACCTGGAGGTGTGGGTATCCTTTATGAATATGGATACACCCTCCTTTTGTGGTGTGGTCCGGGTTTTGGGGCCGGAACGCATGATATGAGGTAAAACCTAATAGTGCCAGGGTGCTCTCAGGAGCCTTGAACCAGGTTTCAGTTACAGCACAGACATCGATGTTCTCCATACTGAGAAGGGCCTCGAGTGCGTGCATTTTGAGATTTAGACTTCTGGCATTGAGCAGCATTACCCTCAGTTTCTTCCCATTTTTGTTTTCTAGGGTGGTAGGTTTAGAATTTGAGCCTTGCCTAAAAAACGCACTATGGGCGTGGCAAGAGCCTTAGCCAATATCCAGAATCCCAGGGGTGACAGGTGCAAGCCATCCCTTGCGAAGCAGCGTGGCTTGTCAAGCATGTCATCCCAGGCAGACAGACACTGGATCCGCTTTGAATGACACCAGACATTAAGCCAATTGTTAAAGCTGATCATCTTGTCTCTATATTGTGGCATCATTCTTGGTGAAGGAAGGATACTGCTCAGGGTTAGGGTCATACCTGCCTGGGCTACATAATCAGAGAGCTCCTCTATGTCTCTTTTCATGTAGTCCAGGGAGGTGCGTCTCAGGTCGTTCACACCAGCATGGACAATGACTGTGTCATATTTGTACTTGCCGTGGAGTGACCAGTGCTTGTGTTATGTGGCGGATTCTAGCGCCTGATAGGCAGCTTACTGTGACCCTCTCCTTGTTCAGCCTGGTGAGTGGGACGTCAGTGTGTCTGACTATGGAGTCACCTATGACAAGTATGTTTGGTGTTGTATTTGGCCTTAAGGGCTGTGACTGCTTTGCACACTGCTTTTGTGGTTTATGTGTTGCTTGTGGGGTGTCTTGAGGTAGCAGTTGTTTGGGTGTCTGCTTTGGAGGCCTCTGCTGTTTAGGTAAATTTTTACTCAGAGCCTCCGAGTATGTCTTTGTGTGTTTATGTGTTTGATTCAGTGGAGTGGTAGCATTATGTGAGGCTGGTTTTGTGGTGTGTGTAGTTGCCTTCTCCTCCTGTCTGGTCTTGCCAGTCCTGAGTTGAGAGAGCTCAGCCTCCAGTTTGGCTAAATAGCTGCATCTCTCACAAGTATTTGTGTTATGTGGGAGGAGGAGAGGGTTGTCTGTGTACATGAGGCAGTTATAACATTGCCTCAAGATTCCCAGATTCACCAGCTGGACTGGAGAGAAGATTGACAACTGACCTTTGGACATGCTAGAATAATATTGAGAATTCCTTAATTGAAAACAAGGGCCAGTGGGGAGTGAGGGTGTAGTGCTTTTAATTTTTAGTGCTGACTTATATAATTGCTTTAGTGAGCAAGTGCCAGGTAACTTGAGTGCAATGTGTTACAAGTAACTAAATGCAAAAACGACAAACAGTAACTTTCTTTCAAGTGAAACAAGGAAATAAGTACAGTAAGCAATGCAGATATCACTAGTGATCCACAGAAGCGCTGAGAAGTTGTATTAGGTGGAATTAGCTTCCAGGAAATAACAAGCAAACAAACAACAAGCATATAAACAAAGCTAGATTCAGCAGGCCTGGATCTAGTCTATGCTAGAGCAAACAAGGTGAACCAATTTCAGTAAGATACAGTTCAAATATTCAGGCACTATAAACCTTTAACCAGAAATTCCCAGCTCAGAAGGGCAGAGTCCAGCCTCTTCTCCCACAAGAGTGCAGACCACGAACCTTCTTAATGTAAAATAACTGGCCTGAAGCCCAAGTGCCTAAACCAGAACTAATACACTTGGACACTGGGCTCTCAATCAGCAGTTCCCAACTTAGAAGGATGAAAGCTACCTGTCCTGCCACCACAGTGCTTGCCACAAACCTTCCTAATGTAAAACAACTGGTCTGAAGCCCAAGTGCTTAATCCAAAAGACTTGAATGATAGCTACACTTTAATCAAGTTACAACCAAGCAGTAATAAATACCATTGAATACTTTAGAGAATGTCTGGATTAGTGCTCAAGTTACACAAACAAAGCTAGATCCAGCAGGCCCGAATCCAGTCTGTGCCACAGCAAACAAGGCGCACCAACTTCAGTAAGAAACAGTTCAGATATGCATGCACTATAAGCCTTTGACCAGAAATTCCCAGCTCAGAAGGGCAGAGTCCAGCCTCTCCTCCCACAAGAGTGCAGACCACAAACCCTCTTAATGTAAAATAACTGGCTTGAAAGCCCAAGTGCTTAAACCAGAATTAATACACTTTTAGAATAACAGACACTGAGCCCTCAATCAGCAGTTCTCAACCTAGAAGGATGTAAGCTACCTGTTCTGCCACAACAGTGCAGACCACAAACCCTCTCAGTGCAAAACAACTAACTGGTCCGAAGCCCAAGTGTTTAAACCAAAAGGCTTAGAATGAGTTACACCAAGCAGTAATAAATACAATTGATTATTTTAAGATGATGCAAAAGTAAAAGAAGTAGGTAAAACACAAGTACAGTAAAAGCAGATGAAAATTTTTTTGTGTTTTTTTTTTTTCTGAACAAGTGCTGAGATAAAAGAATCAGATTTGAGTGCTGAAACTATAAAACTGGCTAGTTATAAGAAAAAACAAGCTAGAAGGCTTCCTCAAACACAGAAGGGCTTGGGGGCTCAGAAGCCTACAAATAGTCTGTACCACTTAACAAGAAAGGCAGGAAATAAGCTTAATTTTTTTTTTTTCTATTTCCCAGATGCTCTCTTTGTACACAGTAGGAGTGCCTGAAATCAGAATATGATCTCACTGCACTCAGTTGAGTGAGCAAATGAGATGGGCCCAGAGGCAGGCTGAGGGGCGGGCAGTTTCAATGCCACTAAGATTAACACCAAAACAAAAACAGGGCGGGTGGGTGTTAATAACTGAAGAGCAGAATAACTTCAGTTAACAATTCCTTCTCAAATTAAATACTGTATTTTTTTTAAAAAAAAAAAAGAGCAGATAAAGGTACTTAAATTCTCTTATACGTCCAGTTGAATATAACCAAGTTCTTAGCTGGCCAAGCTGAAGTTTTAAAGCAGGAATTATTTCACATGCACCAGTTTAAATATGCAAGGACAGGAAATCAAAGAATGTGGCTACCCCCACACCTGTAATTACTAGCAAATAACAAAATTCAGCCAATACTAGCTTCATTCATTCATTCATTCATTCATTCATTCATTCATTCATTCATTCATTCATTTAATTTATCCAGTCATTCATTTTCAGGACTTTGGGGGAACTGGAACCTATGCTGGACCCAACTGGGTAAAAAACAGATAAGCTAATCCTGGATACAATGACAATGCGCTGTAAATTATATAAAATACATAGTCATACATGACACACACCAATGGGTAATTTTAAGAATCACTAATTTACCTACCTCATATCCTTTAAGATATGGAAGGAAACTAGATCACCTGGGCAAAATCCACATGAACACGGGAAGACATGCAGACACAAAAGAGTAGTAACCCCAGGCATGAACTGGTTAGGAAGTGCTGTGTGGCAGCATTTAAATGTTGACTGAATAGATGATAATAAAGTTTGTGAATAATGCAGAAATCCAGTAAATGTTGCATCTGGTTGACAGTGGAACACTTGGGTAATCACATATTCATTGACATAGTCCCTCAAGGATGAAAAAAACAATTTTGATAAAGCCTGAATATGTCTTTATCAGTTGTGCTGGTTTCATAATTTATTTTAAATTTGGGGTTTATAGTTTCGATGTAGAAGGCAGTGTCCTTGTAGAAAATGTGATTTTTGTTTATAGATGTTTCTATTAACTGTGTTATCAAATGCTTCCTGAAAAGAAAGAGCTTCTGAAAATTTACCAGAAGCTGAATATTTCTTCTTGTTTGACCTGCCAGTGAGATTAAAAACTAGTTCATTTGCTATAAAAAATATCTGAATTTTCAGTGGCACAGTGGATTGATGTGCAGGGAGTGTATTATACAAGATGATGCTGATTTTGTCAAAATAAAAATAATAGTTCTACTTTATTTTCTTTTTGTACACTCCCCTAATTTTACCCTTAAGCACCTAAGAGTCTTTTTCAAAACCACATCCTGGCACTCTGGCTATTGAAGCAACATAGTGCTTAACATTGCTGGCACAAAGCACTGGATTCTCCAGTTCACTTTTTGCCTGTGACACATACTGTGTAGAGACTACATGTCTTCTACATGTCCATGTGGGGTTTCACGGGGTGCTTTAGTTTATTCCCATATCCTAAAGATGGGTGCAGTAGTAATACTGGTGATCTTCTCAATTCCCTGTAGATGTGTGTGCACGTGTGGGCATATGCTTGCGTATGTATGTGCACACATCCTATGATGACTAGCTTCATTCTGTTAGGCTCAGTACCTAGTGGGATAAGTTTTGGCTCCTCCGTGACCCAAAATTGAATTATGCAGGTAATTAGGGAATAAATAAATAAATGAATGGATAAGTGAATATGGCACTTATTATTTTTAATTAATTATTATATTAGAATACCAATACTCTTTATATTTGGCAAAGTATTCCTTCTTATTTGTTACTTCCATCAAGCTAATGAGTGTCAGCTTCCTAGCCTGCCATGCTGCTTGCTTTGGATAAAAAATGTCGACCTGCTTTAAATCTTGTTACTTGCATTGCAAACTATACTTATATTTCATCTTGCCTACTGTTCAGACAAGCAAAATAAATCTGAAATAGTGTTTCAGGAAATCTATACAGCTTTGTTTGTGCCTTTATTATTTTTAATTAGGTGTCACAAATTAAAAAAATCTTATATGCTATCACGTTAAAAGTAAATTATACTGAACAGTTCTAAACATATCAATATCTACTTCTATAGTGACATGCATCAAAGCATATACAATGGATAACTGACTGAAATAAAGTCTTTCTTGAATTTTGATCTCAGTTATATTTAAACTTGTCATGTATGACATGCGGAATGTTGTTAAAAATGTACTGGGTGTATGAACAAACACATAGACAGGCAGGCAGAGAAAGCTGTCAAAGTCTGCAATGTGTTATTGTGATCATGACAAACACTTTTCAAGTCCTACAATGAGTCAGAACAAATAATTGGCTGTAAAATGTAATTGCCTGAATAAACTGTGATATACAGAGAAACATCTGCAATGCAGAGATGGTACAGCAGTTTATTTTAGTACTGTTGTCAAATTCTTGCATCACAATAAGGTCAGGGGAATATTCTAATAACCCTTGATACATGACAGAGAAATCCCATCTCAGTTTCTTCCTGTTCAATGCATGAAGTTAAAAGGACACTTTACAGATTGCTGTATACCAGGTAGATTATAATGCATATAAGGATGATTCAGTTTCCAGAAGTGATTACACTGTAAAATACTCTTCTAATATTGTACTTGTTGCAATTTTAAATGTGTATATATATATATATATATATTTCTTCTAGTCTCATAAGATTTTGAATATACATAAATATGCTGTTGCAGTCAGGAAAATAATAATAAATTTGCTAAACTCAAAAGTAGACTTAAGATGTCTGAATAATTGCATTATTTGTAAAAAGAAAAAAACTGAAAGTTTGGGTTGATGGATACGTGTTAAGGTAAACTAAGATGTGTGAGCAATTGCATGATTTGCAACAAACTGGAAGGTTTGGGCTGATTGATACCTGTTAAAATTACATGTGGGATATTGCAGAGTTGTTTTTCAAGTTACATTTTTAATGAGATTCATTTTTGTGTAAAACTTTTCACCGTATTATAGCAATTCAGTAGTACTGAAATACAACTGAAAGACACTCAGCAAATGGTACTGGAAATGGCTTTCAGTTATATAACTGAATTTGTATGAACAATAAAAATGCAGATTTATCATAGATGACATACTGTGTTACTAGTTTAGAGGGCTGTACATGCAGCTTTATTGGAAGGAAACTAAAAAAATACCAGGTTTGAACATGACCATAGAATGTAGGGATATCCAGGCATGCAAATGGGTTAAAACTGGTGCTATATTGTTAGATGTGATCTTGATGAATCATTAAGACACACAACAACCATTTTAGTTGTAGCAGATGCAGACATATAAGATACCATTATATGTCTTAAAAAGGTAACAAATGTCTTCTTGGATAAGGGAACTTGCATCTGTACATACACAGTGTCATCAAAATGTGACAAGATCACTTCAGTCTGCTTGTTTACTGCAGTTAACACACTTCAGCTGATCAGAGTCCAACCATCCAATCACTTTTTGAATGTCTTAGAAGTTTTGTATTCACCGCCCACTCAGGCAGCCTATTCCCCATACCCACCACCCTTTCTGTAAAGAACTACTTCCTCATACCCAGACAAAAATTTCCACTTTCAGTCTGAAGACTCTGTCTGGGATTCAGAAAGGATTACTGTAAGCAAAAAGCCTTAACATCAACAGCTTCCCTTTGATTGTAACCCTTTCTGATCCATAAACCACCCTACTACTGAGGTTTGCCACCAGAGGAAGGTCAATGTGGATGGGTGGTCCTGCTGGCTGAGCTGCATGGTAAGAAGGAAATTCAGGGGAGAGGAAAATGCTAATTAGCCATGTGTTCTACCCCAGAAATACCTACAGCTCCCAGTTTATACTGCTAAGCTATTTGTAGAATCACTTGACTGCATGAATTACCATTACAGTTTAACAGTGTCATAAGATGGAGATGACCTACTTACTTCAATGGAAGATGTCTCAGTGTAGGTAAGTTTATTAAAGTTCAGAGGAGATATCCATGGAGGATTAGATTATGTATGTGTGTGCACCTCTCGGTAGTGGCATGAATATAGTTGGATGAATGTAGGTGTGTGTGTGTGTGTGTGTGTGTGTGTGTGTGTGTGTGTGTGTGTGTGTGTGTGTGTGTGTGTGTGTGCATGTGTGTGTGCGTGCGTGTGTGTGAGAGTATGAATGTCTGAATGTATGAGTGACTGCAGTGAGATGCCTATGCCAGCAAAATGCTTGGGCCATCATTGTAGATACTACTGCCATTACCGGTCTGACAGTGCTAATGTTAGAAAAATGTGATTCAGAGACATGCTAATGAGCCAGTAATGAGCTCTTCCTCACTACAGCCATAGACTAAATTACATTTTTGACCAGTTGCACAAAATGATTTATGCAAACAGTGGGATGCCTTCTGAATTCCAGGATATGTCTTTTATTTTAGCTTGTATTCTGAAACTAATTCCCTTACCAATGTCCATATAGTTTTATATACACCTATCATCTGCGTTTTCCCTGTCTGAAATACAATTGAAGGCAAACATATTTTTTTAACCCATCCTCAACCATCTTTTATTTATTGACTAGGTAACTCTGTGAGCACAACTGCCTCTTTTCAGGAGTGACCTGGACAAACTATCCAGTTTAGTGACTAGTTACAGTCACACAGTAGGCAAGTGGAAACTGGGGGAATCAGACATAATAAAATAGGATGAAGTTTATCAGACATAAGAAAATAAGATGAAGTTTATTAATAAGTCATAGTCTTAACCCCATAAGCTAAATTTTCTAATATCAGTATTTAAGTAGTTATTTTTCTATATATTCTGTCTTCCAGTTATATTTCACCCTATCTGTCTATATATGTATATCTATATATCTTTATCTATCTCTCTCCTCTTTCTCTCTGTCTCTCTCTCTCTCTATATATATATATATATATATATATATATATATATATATATATATATCTGTATATATATATATATATATATATATATATATATATATATATATATATATTGATAGGGTTCCAATTAGAAGACCAAAGATGCATTCTTTCGAATGCATCTTGGTCGAACTTAAAAGACTGAAATGGCAAAATATCGAAGCTGCTTTTAAGCAAATTCTTTCCCTGGGAAAGAATTTGATTGGCCGCTTCGTTACTTTGCTGTTTTTGGCAGTGTAGTGCAGTCTCAGAGTTGGTATATTTAAGTAGGTGGGTGTGGGGGAATGAAGCCCTCCCCCCCACGTAATGTAATGTTTAAAGTGTTTTGTTTTTTATTTTTTTTTTTGTTGGAACAGCGATTTTTTTCCCTTGGAGAAAAATTGCTGTTCTGATAGTTCGACGTTGTAAGCTTTCACTTACATAGGGTCGATTAATCACCTTTCGTTTTTTAAGTATTTGGTGATCTAATATAGACTATAGATATAGATATATATATATATATATATATATATATATATATATATATCTATATATGTATATGTGTATATATGTATATATATCTATATATATATATATATATATATATATAGTGTTTCTACCAGTTATATATCCCTATCTTTATATATGATATCTCTACTAGTTATATATCCCCTCTCTCTCTCTCTGTCTCTGTGTGTGTGTGTGTATGTATATGTGTATATATATAGTTTTTTTTACAGTGCCTCTACCAGTTATCTTATATATATATATATATATATATATATATATATATATATATATATATATATATTTACAGTGTCTCTACCAATTATTATATATATATATATATATATATATATATATATATATGTGTGTGTGTGTGTGTGTGTACACACACACATACACATACACACACACACAAAACACACATACACATATACACAAGTATCATTCATAAAAACAAACTTCTTCATTGCTTATGTTACTAATGAACACCCCTTCATTTAAAGCTAACAAGGTGCCAAAATATACCTTAATTAGATTAATTATTAGAGAATGGGCAAATTGTACATCAGTACCCTGACTGGAGAATGAGCGTTCTCTAGCAGGGTATTAACATACAAGTAATACCCACTGAAAAACATGTCCGCTGCTTCATGGCAGCATATCAAGCTGCCGTGGAGCTCTTACTGAGAAAATGTAACGGTCACCATTATTTTACTCTTGCTAAGCAGTGCTTCTGCTGAATAGTGAGTGTAAAATAAAATAAAAGTAAAATAAAAGAAAACTGTGGGGGGATTTAATAAAGTCTACACCTTTTTTTCCTGTGTAGTCATCACAGTGCACTGCTAACATGGCTGTGAACAGTTTTAGATTCAGTAAGCACTGCTGAGTGTCGCACACGAGCGTGCCAACAAGGAAATGTCAGTGGCATACGAATCACCTAATAAGCAGGTGAATCTCATGCGAATAAGGCAGGTAAAATGATCCAGCATGCAGATAGGCAACTCTGCAGACTTCGTGTCAATGTCTGTAGCGTACATGGAAAAATTCCATGGACACGAATATAGATAGACAAAAGGGGCTGTAAAAATGTAGATAGCTGGACAAAAATGGCATACCAAGTACAGATATGAGTAAAACTATCCTCTGTGTGTCTGACAAATTAAAGGATTTAAGTTAAATTAAATTTATTTTTTTTAATAATCTGAGCATGTTTGCATCATGCGCCACAGTGTGCAAACATGCTTTATAAAAAAAAAAATTGGAATAAACAAAATTAATATTATGTGACAGAAATGTATTTCAGGACCCTGCATGGTATATCTACAATGGTGCATTGGTGCTGTTGTTAACGTGGTAGGGATTTGAAGTGTGCAGTTGTCAGACTGTGAGTAAGGATTACTATGCAAATGAGGTGGAGTTACTGAATTGCACAAAGGGGTAATTGTGTCTGCATATCCCTTTCGTGTAGGCAGAGAACTATGTTGTTGTTTACAGAGGAGATAGCTGAGATCAGGGGAGGGTGTGTCCAATGACTTCTAAGTTTATTTCAGCCTGTTTGCATGGCATGACACCATGCTGCGCATATCCTTGCAGGGGGTGTGTGCACTCACGTTTAAGCTTTGTTTAGCTAAGGGGAGTGTGTTTCAGTGTGTTTGAGTGTTGTGCCACCATACTGAGCATGGAAGTCTGGGGGCATGTGTACACTGACTGTTAAGCTTTGTTTACCTACAAGGTGTGCATTTGCACTGCACACCACATTGCTGATTGTATCTAAAAGCTAGTGACATATTAATTAGTTTTCATCTCTGTTTAACTTTGACTAGGGCCATTAAATGATGTTAATGATATACTAGGCAGGTGGAATGTATCATAGGTAGCCGATCACACAGTCAGCACCTACAGAAAAGCACTTAAAGTATGCATACACCCTACAATCTGATTTTTCCTCATACTCTGCACCATTGGAGTACAGACTTGGGAATTTTAACTGAGAGAATGCTAGGGGCTGCTGCAGGTCTACTACATCTGTATGTGCTAGATGCTGAAGTCAGTGTTGCTGCTGCTGCTGACAACAGGCCTACACAGAGAAGGAGAAGAGTGTTCATGCCCAGGGTAACCTTGCAGGAGCTACATGAGCTGGAGATTGTAGAGCGGTACAGGGTGGACAAGGACATACTTCAAGAACTCACTGAGCTCTGCTGCACTCAACTCAGACCCAGAGCCAACACAAGGGAACCCATCCCAGTGGAAACAAATATATCTATAGCCCTTAGGATAATAGCCACAGGTACCTTCCAAAGACCAACTGAGGACATGATGGAGGTTTCACAGGCATCTGCTTCCGGGCTACTCCACCAATTCCTGGATGCTATGCTACCACATGCCAGTGAGCACATTTCTTTTTCCCTCACTCCTGAGGTGAGTGCCAGCAATATGCAAAGCTTCTACCATGTAGCACACTACCCAAAGTTTCATGTACACATCAAGACACCACTCGGAGAGGAGGGTAGAATCAAAATCAACCACAAGGGGTACCATGCCATCAACAGCCAGGTCATGTGCAGTGCCCAGTGCATTGTCATGAATGTGTGTGCTGGCAGTCCTGGCAAATATCACGACTCCCATATCTGGCATGCATCACAGCTGTACCAGATGTTTGCTAGGGGGGACATCCCACACGGCCATTTACTGGGGGATTCTATCTATGCACTGGAACTGTGAATGATGACAGCCATCAGAAATGAACACCCACATACTGAAGAATGCCATGATGTGGCACACACACAAACTAGGAACATCACAGAGTGTGTGGGCTTCTGAAGTCATGGTTTCAGTGCTTTGATGTATCTAGTGGAGCCCTGCAGTATGCTCCAGCCAGATGTGCACATATGTTCACAGTATGTGCCATGTTACACAATATGATTCTGTGGAAACAGCTGCAGCAGGATCAGCCAAGGGAAGGGATACAGAGCCCCTCACCAGTGCCTATGTCACCATAGCCACAGTCACAGGAGGACTTGAAGGAGGAACTCCCTGATGATATCCCTGTAGGCAGATGTAGGCATGCCCAGTACTCCCTGGGTTTGGTTAAGAGACAATGTATAGCACATTCACTGACAACCTAGGGCCATAGGGACTGACACCTTACTCCTACTCACATACATATAGTAGAATTGTTGATGCCAGACAATCCACACAACCTGTACCTATCCATGTATTGGCTGTGTACAGCTTGCATCATACAGAATCAGCCCTGAACTACAGTACTGTCTACTGCTGCATTTGCAAGGTAAGTCTCTAACCTACACACTACTTGTAAGGATTACTATAATATAACATTGTATGTATGGATCTGCTGCATTTATGCAAGGAAATATAGTGGGTTATGTGGACAGAAGTAACATTCACATGGGACTACAAATACCCAGTCCAATAGTATGTGTTCCCTAATAATCACTAGGCCTCATGGGGTGAATATTCACTACATCAGTCATGGGCGATGTTAAACAGTGGGGTCACATGATAGTTAGACTACTGTCTATCCCAGCAGATCATATGCTGTTGTTCCCTCACCCCAACACAGCAATGTTCCCATATAACAGCTTTAACAGTAAGTCAGCAATGGTGTATCAGCAGACCAGGCAATTGCAGGGCTGTAACATAGAACTCGATCACACATTTTATGTCACACATAACACAGGAATAACAACATATATATATATTCATGCTGTTGTCGATTGTGTGATGAATGACTACTCTGTCTGGCAGCCTGTGTGGCTCAGCAGAATAGGGAAGTTAGCATGGGTGATGGTGTTGATGCTTCTAATCTGGAAGTTGGTACATCTTTTGCATGTGAGGTATTATTATGTTAGTGTTTTCACAGATTGTCAGTCTGTGTGTGGTGTAACATTATGAACCTCAGTCACATATTAAGTACAGCAGAGAGCTGGGGAATGCCGTGGACATATTGAGTGATGTGCAGTAGTGCAGAAACAGGGACAGATGTCAATATCTGTAACATACCTCTCAACCTCTTAGTGCAAGCAATCTGTTCAAAGCCCGACAACATGGGGAGGGGGGAGCAAAGGCCCACAAATAGTGACATATGTTAAATACTGCTCTCATAAACTTAAACAGTTGCTAAAATAATAGGGTTTGTTTCAATAGACATTATTCTGAAGGATTTGAAGTCAGAAACTCAAATGTATGTCACTATTGAGTGACTTCTAAGTTCATCCAAGTGATTTGCCAGAAAACCACACATTTTATGAGGAACAGACCAAAACTATGAGCCAAAACCCTGGATATTATGTGAAACTCTGGGCAGTTGAGAGGTATAGTCTGTTACACACAAAATCCTGGACTGGAGTACAAGTAAGTGTGGCCTGGAGTCACTTTATAAGTACTGGCAGTTTCACTGGGCATGCCCAAATACTTAGTTAAAATGAGCGCAGTTCTGTTACCCCATCATCAGACTGACCTGTTATGTATAGATATGTCTATAAACAGAAATATACGTATACATATCCGTTTGTCACTATCTCTCTCACATACATAGTAAATCTATCGTTATGTAGTGTCAAATAGATAAATACTGATATATATATATATATATATATATATATATATATATATATATAGCTATACATATCACAATGATACATAGACTCTCCACATATATCTACATAACACATATACATATCATACACACACACACACACACACACACACACACACACACACACACACACACACACACACACACACACACACACACACAGCTGTATTTATATATACATCCCTGTTAAACACATAAATATGTATGTTGATGTCTGTATTGTCCTATATATCCTAATAATAGTGAGTAAATCTGCACTATCACACATCCATACTGTTGCTCAGAGGATCCAAACTAAGGGTGCAACAGTACATAATCCAATTACCTACAGACCTCTGTGCCTGCTGGATGTCACCACAGAGAGAGAGAGAGAGAGAGAGATGCAGGTGGAGCAGGTGGTGTAATATATAATGTTGTCAACACACGCATGGACAGAGCACATTGTTCCTGCCCACAGGTTTGCCTATCTAACTGCAAGTAGCCATGAATGGTCATACTGGTGAATGTACACACATAGCTAGGAAATGTACACACATAGCTAGGAAAATAGCAGTTATCCCACTGCTAGGGTACTAGCTGCAGATAACAGTATGAAGCAATATCACTCTGCAGACCACAGATGCTGTTCAACACAAGCCTAGTTTGTGGAATGCACAAGTACTGTGCCTGCAATCACTCAACCTGTGGCGCTTGCAATAAGTACTGTGATCTATAGTGAATAACACTAGAGAGGGAGGGGTTCTAATCTCACTCCAGGCTACTTGCTGTGTGTCTGTGTTTATGTGTAACCCCCTGCAGAGCAACTGCCATGCCCTCATGGGCTATCCACCTGCAATGGTTATGAATTGTTTGGCCCTGTAACTTGCTGCTGGCTTCCACACTGCCCTCATCTACAAGGTCTGATGATGTCATCCAACTTAAGACTACCAGCTCACAGTGTAATATCCAGACTTAAGCCTTGGCATGTGATCTATAGTGTGTAAAACTAAACAGGTAAGGGTTCTAGTCTCACTCCAGGCTACTTTGTGTTTTGTGTGTGTGTCTGTGCATCCCTCTGCAAAACAACTGCCATGCCCTCATGAGCTATCCACTTGCAATGATTATGCACATTTTGGCCCTGCAACTTGCTGCTGGCTTCCACACTGTCGTCTTTTACAAGGCCTGATGATGCCATCCACCTTAAGACTATCAGCTGACAGTGTAGTATCCAAATGTAAGTCGTGGAGTGTGCGATAAATACTGTGATCTATAGTGTGTAAGACTAGATAAGCAGGCTACTTGGTGTGCATATGTGTCCTGATGGCATAAATATAATCATCTTGGTAACATAGTAATAGGTAGGGTTTTGCAGTATTTTATTTGTAGCAGGTGATGTGCCACCCCAAAGGACTGACCACAACAGGGCCTGTTGATGTCATCGAGCATAATATGTCCTGACCTGATAGTACTAGCAAACATAGGTGTGTTGTGTGCATCACATACTGTGATATGTAGATTGTACCATTATAGCTATATATGTCACAATGATACATAGACTAAGGTAAGTGTATGCCTTGCCATGTTCTGTATGCAGTGATTGGAAGTGGTGCTAGCATCAATGTAGCCATGGTTGTGTGTGAGCCTGTTAGAACATTCTACATCTTATTATGGAACCATACAATGTTTGAAATTCACTGGCATAATGGCCATACAGCCCTCATAATCAAAAACATCTTTATACCCATAGTTACAAGATTAGCACATATTGCCCCAGTCTAAGAGGGACATGGTCAGAAACCCTGTGCTGAAATAACGGTCATGCAGCCAATCATACTGATGGCATGTGATGAGGTGCACTGAGGTGGTCTGTGTGTCATTACACATGTTTCTGTTTCAAGGATGTGTTTAAGTCTGCTAGACACATCTCCCCCACAAGCATGTAGTACCAACATCACATACGCGGTTAATGTCCTTAGAGTGGGTTAGCTATCTATTATGCCTCCTACATATAGGCAGCATATGCAAGCAAGCAGGGTCACACATTGCCCTGTATGCAAGGCACAGATCACCTCTGAGTAGTCTATATGCCACAGGTGACAATGATACTCATTGCATTCTATCTCCATTGAACACATATTGAACATGCTGTTGTGTGCAATTGCCCATACTGCCCAGAAAGGTACATCAGATACTGGCATGCTGAGGGAAAAGTATGTGGAGGTTATGAGTATGTCACTTACAGTTGGCTGTGGCCTCAGCTATGTCATATGATTCCTGCCATACCACTGTAGTGACATGGTAATCTGAAGCACATTAGGTGTAAACCTGTGTGGACAGGTTTGTGTGGCCAGTTCATTCACCCCTGAGTATGTACATCACATGTTGCTACTGATGTGCTACTTACCAGATACATAGTTCTAAATGATGGAAATGATACTGCATATATATTTGCATGGAGCTTATGGCCATTACTATGTCATCAGACATGTGTTCGCAATACTGTTTTGCATGATAGTAGCATACCACAGTGACTCTATCAGTGCTCACAATTTGCAGGCATCAGTCAACATTGATAGCCACAGTCAGTCAGTAGTCATGTGTATTGTGGTTGAATGGATTCGAAGCAGTAGAGGACCCAGGACTGTACCCTGTTGAGCACTGCTGCTGACAGATCAGCTATTGGAGGTGGATGTCCCCATGTTGTGTATGTGTGCCAGCAATGGGCCACTTAGTGACCCCTACAATGACAGTATCATGGATGCCTAAGTGGGTGCTTTGTAAATGTTGCCTGAGCAGGGGATATAATCAGATGGCTTGGCTGAATCTAGGGGGTTGTATGCCCTGATGTATCCTCCCCCAGGTCCATGGTGACTGCCTTGGAAATGTCCACCACGTGTATCAGTCATGCTCCCCTGTCACACATCCAAACTGTGTACATTCAACTGTGTGTAAAACACATATATGTGTGTGCTGATCAGCTCCCTGATGATTGCCCCTAAGGGCATACAGATATGGATGCTCAGACAAAGCGGTGTATAGTTATGTTGGTCAGTGGATGCCGTAATCCACTTAGCTGGTATGCAGCCAGTAGTGTCGGTATGATTGCAAGGGTGTCCCAATGGTGTTAATAATCCTTGTCAGAGCACATGCAGGATGCAGCCTGGAATGTTAGCATGTGCAATAGATGCTGTGTATATTTCAATGAGAGGCCAGTTACAAACTGCTCTGTAAATCTGGAAGTTATGAGACAGGTTGTAGGAATGTCATATGTCTCATATGGTGGGGACAAGGGAGTGTAGTTGATACAGACAGTGTGGGTGTACGGTTAGGTATGAGTTCAAACCCATCATATGTGGCATCATGACGTATGAGGTCACCGACAATCTGAGCCTGTCCTTTGAGGTCACACATGTAACTACACTGTGCATTGTGGTTCTGCTTTGCATGGGTAGCTACTTTTGTCACTTACTGTGTCTACTCAACATCATGACAACACTATCTGCTTCTTTTAGCTGAGTAGGTAGTGCCTCCATGTTAGTGGGGGGCACTCTCATCCCAACTGTCACACAGCACTGTCCACCTGTTATTGTGCAGTCAGGTAACGGCAGCTGTCCACCAATCACATTTGCTGAGCCAAAACAAGCATGTGTCCCTCCTATCATGTACAACTGAGTTCATGCTGTTGTAATGCTGCTGACATAATGCATGGGTGTAGAGCTCTGCATACTTACATGTCCCATCTGAAGGAGGCGGTGCAGTCATGCTATGTCAATCATCCCACAGGAGGTAATAAATGGCTTTCTTGACATATATGTCTGTATTGTCAACAAGGGGGTTACATGCTGGTAGTTCTAAGGATACTGATCTGTGGCCTGATCCCACCAAGGAGGCCCGCACATTGGAGGTGCTATGCTGGTTACCCATATTGGTAAACACATGATGCACTATGTTGGTTCCCCGTGTGGGGATGCCACCGCACTGCTGAAAGGCATTATAGGTAAGGACCTGGACCATCCTTTGGGAAAGTGAGACACAGCATGACTAAGCAACACAGTGTGTACATATTACACTTCCGTAACATGTTTGCCTGTGCCCTGTACAGACACCTTGCATGACTATTTTCCTGCAACATGCTGTAAGTAACTGCAACACTTACTTGCATGGAGGACAATTAGGAGGTAGTGCCAAGCGGTGTCCCTAGATCTCTAAATCATATCACCTGAAATGCCATGATAGGAGTTAGCGTGGATACCAGCACTGACACTGTCATACACCTAGTGACACTGGACCAAACACTGTTGCTTTCACTCAAGGTCACATCATGCCTACCGACTGTAACAGGTGGAGCCCATTGACTGTTACACTATGCAATGGATGTTGGACATATGTCTCACTCCATCAATCATGGCCTGACAAGGTGTATGACAATATTAGGCCAGCAGGCATTGCTGGAAACTGTGTTCATCATCTACAGAGTTTTATGCCAGCAGGTGGATAGGCAAGAGTCTGACAGTCATACTCTGGTAAGATAGCATTGGGAGACCTGCACTGCAATGACACCAGTCAACAGTGAGGTCCACTATCCTCCATTATTGGCATACCCCACCTACTTATTCCCTCTCTGCAGTCAGAGCCACCGTCAATGACCTCTGACTGAGTACATTAGCAGGTGATTGCATATTGGTAGCTGTTACAGACTCCCACACAGAACCAACAGTTATCCAGGATGGCCTAAGACACAGTCAGTTGTACTTTGACCATTGGAAAAGACTAACTGCCAATAACTGCACAATACTACCCCATGAGAAAGCATCCACCCCTGTAAAATATTGTAGTGTCCACACACAGTTGAGCCATTACACATGGAGTTATGGACAAGAGTAAAGTAGCCTTTGACTCTCACTGGTCGGTAAAATGTGGGGATGCATTCACTGTTGTACAACCTACACCAACAGGTTTTGGATGTAAATCCCAGACTGTCACTGCTACACTGAATATGGCAGTCATCACAGCTATCATTGTGTCCAATGACACCCTTGCTATGTCATTACACAGACATATCGTACAACTGTAGCAGCCGCACAGGCTCCATGGTACACCAATAAACAGTGCAGTTAACATGTCCTATGGAGTCCATGTCATGATCATACATGTGTAGTCTGTCTCCTAAATGCTTTGGAGGGGATGTGCATGGCTCCATACAGGACTAACACGTCTCACCTGTTCTACATGCATAAACATCACTGTGGTATACATAGTACATGCTGCGGAGACAGGTATGTAACACAAACAGTATGCTGTACATGAAACAGGCCCTCCATACATATGAAGTACAGATCTGCTGTGACACACATCATGTACAGGTTACAAAATGGGATGCAGAACATGACAACCTTAGCGGGTGTTAGGCAACTATCTGTACTGGACACAGGATGTTTGTAGATGGGTCATCTCTGTCACCACAGCTTGTAGATGCATGAGTTCCCAAAACCTTGGTGGCACTTATCAAGGGTAGCAGACCTGTTCACAGATTATGGTTGCATGACTATTTTGAATGCCATCATTGCCCTTGTTATCCTGTTATACGGTTTATGTTTATATTGCTGAAAGCACATTCTACAAATGTGCAAATCTGTGAACCATTTCTGTGAATTTTGTCAGACTGACTTCTCTAAAGTGCAAAAAATAGCAAACATTGATATTTCTGACAACTCCACAGCTGAAATGAGTGCTATGGGTCAAAGAGGGGGTGAGATTTTGCTATTCACAACATTGGCATTCGCAGTTTTGAAAAGTCACACTTTGCAGTTCGTGGAAGCTGTTTCGGCAATGTGGCTGTCGGCAATATAAAGGTAAACCCTGTTATACACATATGAACCTTTGGAGCCATGCACTCACTGTGCTGTACCTTGCAGAAGACATATTTCTCCTGTGCTGACATGCTATTCTATGCTGCCTTATTGCCACTGGGTATCCATAGGTTACCCCAACAGACTCCTGAAACAGAAACATAAACAGGTCCGTGACACATCTGTCATTGTGTAACAATGCAGTCATTACAACATCATACAACATAAGGTACACATAAGTATGTGGAATACTTGTGACAAATGCCAGCATACAGTATCTGTCATTAACCACTACAAGTGGCATAGCAAAACAATACTGTATTACACAAGTACATGTTAACTAATATAGTCACACTATGCAAATGACACATAGCTTCATTTCCCTGCATCGATGGCGAGGATGACAAGGATGTGGCACAGGTATCATCACTTACACAGGGTGTTGTGTAGGGGTGCAGGAGGCCTAAACTGACCCAAATGGTTGACAGCATGTGTGTGAGTCAGGAAGTGAAGCATGTCAGATGGACCATGGAAAGGTGCTCTGCATATCTGTAGGTGACCTGCATTTGACAGTGGTGTGTGAGTGTGCATGTGTATAGACAGTCAAGCTCACTGCTAGCTCTACATGTGTGCATGTTGGACAGCTTTAGAGGGTACATGGCAGAGTTGACAGTTCAATGTCTCTGGCCCCAAACATGGGAACTGGTTCTGCCAGGAGTTGCACTGGCACCTCCATGCCCAAGGTCAGACGTGGTGCTAGTACCTGATGGTAAGTGCTGTCTTCTGAGATTGTGTCCCCCCTCGGGAATGCCCAGGACAATGAGCCCATGTCATGGTGTGGACAACACAGTCCCCACTGTAGCACTGAATGTACTGCCACTATGGGCAGTGTGATTGTGCACGGCCATGTGGACTCTCAGCAGATGGGGTTGCTGCCCTACATCCACAAGTCCGAAGCTCAACTCCAACCACACATTTCAGCAGAGACAATGTGTGGTCCAAGACAGACACTGTCTCAGCCCACCTTCTGTCCACTACAACAGTCAACTGATCCAGGGTGTCCCCAATGCAGTGCAGGCAGTCACGTGTGTCAGACTGTGCTGCATTTATAACTTGAAACATACATCTGGTGTTCTGTTCTGAATATGCCTGTGCCTCCATGAAGCCCAAAACATGCTCCGAGTGACCTGTGATGTGACTCCTGCAACAGGTGGTGGATGGACAGCAGGCCTCCTATAAGCACCTCTGTCATTCTGCCTGTATGGGACCTCACCAGGTCTCTGGCTATAGCCAGTGTCTACACTCACTGGAGCCATAGTTGCCATACTTTCCTGTTCAATGTCCCACCCTCTGACAATCCAATATCTGTGGCCGCTGAGGACTGGGTGTACGTGGATATACTGACTGTGTGACATGACAATGGAGGCAGAAGAGAGATGTCTACCTCTGGGAAAGATTCATCCCCCAACACCCCCACCTGTGCCTCACTGTGGCCACCATCATCATCAGTGAGTGTACATGCCAGAGTTGACATTTCACTGTCTCTGGCCCCAAACATGGGAACTGGTTCTGCCAGGAGTTGCACTGGCACCTCCATGTCCAAGATCAGAAGTGGTGCTAGTACCTGATGGTAAGTGATGTCTGCTGGGATTGTGTCCCCCTCGGGAATGCTCAGGACAATGAGCCTATGGCCTGTCATGTCATGGTGTGGACAACACAGTCCCCACTGTAGCACTGGATGTACTGCCACTACGGGCAATGTGATTGTGCACAGCCATGTGAACTCTCAACAGATGGGGTTGCTGACCTATATCCAAGCATCCAAAGCTCAAGTCCAAGCACACATTTCAGCACAGACAATGTGTAGTCTAAGACAGACACTGTCTCAGCCCACCTTCTGTCCACTACATCAGTCAACTGGTCCAGGGTGTCCCCAATGCCATACAGGCAGTCACAGGTGTCAGACTGTGCTGCATCTATAACCCTTAACATACATCTGGTGTTCTGTTCAGAATATGCCTGTGCCTCCGTGAAGGTCCAAAACATACTCCGAGTGACCTGTGATGTGGCACCTGCAACAGGTGGTGGATGGACAGCAGGCCTCCTATAAGCACCTCTGTCAATCTGCCTGTGTGGGACCTCGCCAGCTCTCTGGCTATGGTCAGTGTCTACACTCACTGGAACCATAGTTGCCACACCTTCCTGTTCAATGTCCCACCCTCTGACTATCCAATATCTGTGGCCGCTGGGAACTGGGTGTATTTGGATATACTGACTGTATGACATGACAATGGAGGCAAAAGAGAGATGTCTGCCCCTGGGACAGATTCTTCCCCCAACACCCCAACCTGTGCCTCACTGTGGCCACCATCATCATCAGAGTCCAGACACTGACATCAGGTTGTGTAGGGGACAGAGACCAACCCCCTGGTCACCTATGATAAGAAAGAAAAAAAGTGTTACATGAATACCTGCACTATTGTGTATGACAGATCCACCAATACTCATAATAATAAAGACCCACAACTTAATTAGTGGTCAAACCTTTTTCTTCTCCACTTTCATCCAAAATAGACTTCCTCAGAACAAAATACACATTCAACTCAAGACCTTTATAACAATCACTTCAAGTAAATCAAATACAACATGACCAGTAAAATTTACCTTTTAATTAAGCAATATGACACTATTCTTGATAAAACGGCACATAAAAACCCAGTACACCCATCTTAACAAATATATTGAAATACACTTTTCACTGCCTAATTTAATGTCCTTTCAACCTTTTGTTTTTTAAAAGGCACTTTAGAGTAAATGCTTCTTTTAAACCAGGAGGCTTATCATTTCTTAACTGTCACTGCCAAAGTGTTTCAATTTGTTCAACTACACTCCTGTTATTACCCACATCTAAATTCCTTATGTACCTATTTCAGAATGGAAAATAAAAACATTATACCCTGTTTACACATGAAATTATGTTTAAATAGGGCATTATTCTGGCTCTTAACTTTAACAGAATATTAACGTTCTTTAACAAAACAGTGTCATGCTTATCAGGAGCAGGACCACGGCCTAGGCCAGTACCTGACTGACCTGAGAAAAGTTGAGGGTGAGGTAATGTCAGTATCACTGCATGTTACAGCAGAACAAGGTAATAATACATCATTATTTTTCACATTTACATTAGCTACTGTGTTATATGTTGTATTGGTCACATTCTGAGTATGAGAGTACAGCTGAGGTAAAACACTCCCCCACAAAGAACAAAAACCTGACACCTGCGTAAATGTATGTACAGCCTGACACACTGACTGCTGCAGTATTATAATGCTGATCACAATAAGCCTACCTGCATGATCATTTTCTGTGGAAACTGTGGCACCCACCTCCACGATGTATAGTGTGATGGATGCCTGAGAGCTATCATGTGTGTGTGCCTATGTTCAGCAGGAATTCTTCAGTGGCTGAGAATGGTTGTTTCATTGCAGGCCCTCCACCGGTGATGGTACAATCCCTGGCTAAATCTACTGCCCTTCATCATGCAGTATTGATCGTGTCTGTTGCACTTTCTTGAACCTGCTGATATGTCCTGCCCTGATGGCCCATGCCATTCACATCACGGACAAGGTCTGCCCACAATATAGCCCACTGTTCCCTGTTTTGCCTCCCCCTGGACAGTAGAATGTGATGATGTTGCCTAAGTCCTTCCAGTATAATTTCATTTTTTTGCATTAGAGAAGGGTGCATGGCATGTGGGATACATGATTCCTGAAAGACAACAAAAGGGGAACACATTATAGGATCACAAACGTGGAAGTACACTATGTAGAGATACAGCAAGGACAAAATGGCCAGCACTATCCACTTCTTGCTCACATAGGTCATACTCCAAAGTATGCAAACCTACTAACTGTGTGGATACAACTGTGATAGTGGCAATAGTCAGGTATTCATGTGTGTGCCATGACAGATACTGCTGTATGATCATACACCCAACACTTGAGTCTGTTGTGGTGTGTCACCTATGGGCAACCCCTGATAATACATCACAGGAACAGTGCCACACAATTAGCAGTGTGCTATTACAACCACTATAAAGGGAGAGTCCAACGAGAACAGTGTGCCGCAATGACAACAGACAATGCACTCTTGATGTATTGTATGTCCTGTGTAGGTGTAAGACAGCAGGAGATCAATGGCATGTCATTATCACAGTTCTATGACAGGCTTAATGCTCTAATCCCTATTCCTTGTATGTCTATTCACCCATCTGCATCTTGCTGTACACAAAATCAGCTACATACCTGATGGAGTGCAGTACTCCTCCATTGATATGAGGTGATAGTAAAGTTTTCACAAAGGCATGCTCTCCGTGAGGAAAGTCTCATACAGACTGGTTCCCCATAGCCAGCTGCTTGCCTTTTAAACATGCTTCTCATCAGCAGGTGACTGCCTCTAAACTAGTCTGTGGGTCTGAAATACTAATTGCAGCTAACACAGCTGATTTGCACTATTATCAGCCAATGACATGCAACCACTGTACAATATATAAGGCCTTCATGTAGATTAGGGACCCTTTCTGATATGTTGTGCTGGACATTACTGGGATGAGGAGACTACATCGTCACTGAGGGTAGGACTGTAGCAGAAACCTTACCACAGAGATGTGTGTGCTGCAGGCTGCAGCTGCTGCTGCAGGTAATAGACATAAGCAGACAGTGTAAACACTTTGGCGGACAACAAGCTGTAGGAGTAACTATGGGAGCTGCGTCAGCCTTGTTGTAGAGACAGAGCCAGAGTGAGGGTACCCATTGCACTGCAAATTAAGGCATGTGTTTAAGATACGTATGTTGGGCAACAATATCACTAACAGAGTGCTAGGCAACATGTTGGTGTGTCCTTGGGTAAGATGCAGGTATAAATATAAGAATATGTCCATAATTTGGGCAACTGACAGGCCATGTGCTACAGTCTGGTAGTAATTTGCAGAGTGTTTGAGGGCAGGCCTTGTTACAAGCAAGGACTTCCAATGTGTATGTTAGCTGTGCAGCTGTGATAATCTGCATAGTGACTTTGGAAGGATTGTAAGGTGTACTCTGATAGTATATGGGCTCAAGCTTAATGCCAAGAAATGTATAGTTATCCCCTTTGGAAAAAAACATGTACCCATGAATTACCACATAGGTGGCAGGACACTAAACATTGAAAGTGTGATGAGAGACTTTGGGTCACAGGTGGACAGTGGCCTCACTTTCGATAACCACATCGCCACAACAGTCAGGAAATCCTTCTATGTGACACACGTCATCACTAAGGGCTTTTCATCCAGAAAAAAGGAGGTCATTGTCCCACTGTACTCATCCCTCATTAGACCCATTATAGAGTATAATGCCCCATTTTCTATGTACCTCACAAGACATCTGCAACAGCTGGAAAGGCCACAGAAATACCTCACTAAAAGAATCACAGGCCTAAAGCAGATGCCATATGCTGACCATCTAAAAAAACTCCAGCTTATCGTCTACTCAGAGGCGATCTCTGCTTAACATACAAGGTCATGTCAAACCCTGAGCTGTTGGACATGCTCCACTTAAAGAAATCCCAAACCCTCAGAGCCACACTCTCCAGGGATCTAAACCTTATCATCACAATGAACAAAACATGCTGGAGGGATAGGTTCCTGACCCAGAGACTCCCCATACTCTGGAATAGACATACATGTCAAGCAGAGCACCTCGTCAGCCCTCTTCAAAAGGAACCTTGATGATTGGATGGGAGATAGGAAATTCACCCCGGGGATCATGTCAGTTGCCCTGCTAGACAGGGGCTCAGAGAAGTAAATATTGTAGCAAGAAATATCCAGGGAATTGTTATGGCTAGGCTTGCATAGGCCTTAGAGCCGATAGTCTAGTACCAACCTATGAACCTATTAACCTATTGGCCCTCATTTGTAGTACCTGCATTAACATTCTGTGTGAATGCATATTAATACATGACGTGACACTTGATGCACATATAATTTTGCTATAGGGATATGTGAAGTGTGTTCCTACCTGCAGGCCTGTGACCTCCATCAGTGAAAAGCAGACATGTTATTTGAAATGCATTGTGTGAATAAAGAGTGCATGACTCAGTCATTAATTGCTGCCTTCACAATATTCTAAATTCACTTCTACACACCACTGGATTTGAATCCAGGACTGTGTGTGGCAAAATGTACTGTTTACAAGGCAATTAACAGACTGAGCTATTGAGTCACTGCTGCAGCAGGTGTATTTGCCACATATATGTACACACATACAGGCTGTGATATACATTTTCTATATCCATCAGTATGTGCATGGCTTTATATGGATGCATGTGTGCACCAGGGTCTCAGATGAGCATGTATGTTGCCATTAATCCCTTAGCAAGTGTCTTTCTACATGCTGCTGCTGAAGGACACAATTACCTGCTATCACAGGCTTCCTTACATCCATTATTATGCCTTTGGCTTTCTAGTGTTGCACTATTGCAACCAGGGTCCAGGGTACACTCCCATTTTTAATCTTTTTAATTTAATTACTTTCTAATCGAGTTTGCATGGTACGGCACAGTGCGCAGCTCCACTGAAGCACGCTTAATGATTGTAACTAGCAATTACTATGTTTTTTTTAAACCACCAGTTTAAGTAGGAGGTGTATGCTGTGGCAGGGTAATGCAGTGGTCTGCAGGTGCAATGGTCTTGAGTTTGAAATATGGGACAGGTGTTTATTTTGTAAGTGTGCATTACAAGTTTAGAAACACATATAGTCAATATAGATTTATTTAGCTTAGCTTAGCGAAGCTGAGTGACGCGGTACATGGGGAAGCAACATGCTAAAAAATATAAAGAAAAAATGCGGATATAGGAAAGTGGTGAAATGGGGTGCAAGCAGGGGGGAAACATAATGAAAGGCAGGTAGGGATGTGCAGGAAGGTTGTAGGAAAGAACCATAACTATCCATTTCCTTGTACAGCAACAACTGTGCACTTTGATAGAATGTGTACATGACTTTGAACTCTCAAACCCAGAGAGACAGGGGTGAGGACAACATAACTGCATTGTCAAGCCAATTGGACCAAATTATGTGAGTTCAGTGGACACTTGTGGGAAATGGAGAGCTATGTATGGGATGATACTTTTTTTGGGGGGGACAGGTGCCCATTTTTTTAAGGTGACAGTGGAATGTTGGGGAAGGGACATGGGTATATGTGGGGGAGGTAAGTTGCGTAGGTGAGGATGCATTTGCAGACAGGGGTGGTGTGTAATACATGAGGGGGGTGAACACCTTGGACAGGGAGGGTGTTGTGGAATCCAATTCCCATGTGCCACGAGACAGCAGCAGTGTGACTCACATCTCCACCTATGGGACTGTCAGCAGTGCTCCTTCACTGCCCCAAGGGTAGCAGTGCTGAAGGCTGGGCACCATGGCAAGGCTGCCCCACCATGTCAGCCAGCATGTCGTCAGTCCGGCATAGGGGGTGGTGAAACCCACAGTAGACTATCCTGCACACCAAGACCAGCAGCTCATCCCTGGTGATAACATCCCCTCCACCATCGCTCCCAGAGGGGGCCAGCCCCATCTTGTGGGGTGGTACTACCGGATGCCACAGGTAGTGCAGGGCCAGCAAATGGGGCACTACTTTTCTGGGTCCCAGAAATGCTGGGACCCAGTGCCATGGCCGGTTGAGACAAGGTAGGCAGATCAGCCAGAACCGGCCTACCTTGACATGCTGTGGTAAATGAGGTATAGCAATAAGTTAAAGTTAGTAGTAACCAAACCATTGTTAGTATTAACAGAATGGAACATCATTTTAATTAATCAAAATACATATTAATGTATAGTATGTGTAACACAACAGTAAATAACAAAGCAGTCAGTATGGTAACAGCATGCCAGTAAGAATTAAACCACACAGGCGACAAGATAGTTAGTTTAACAAAGTATTTTAATAATGAATTATAATAACACATAACAATATTACATCACATTTTGCAAAAATATAGTAATTTTAGCAACATATGTTAATATTAAATCATAATAATAAATAACAATAATAAATAAATGAAGACAAGGGGTGGTGTGAGAGAGAAACATTCCATTACTGACAATGCAGACTATATTCCTAAAAACACTGATAATGAAAACTCTATAGGTGTGTAGTGTCAGTTTTGACTAGAGTGACTACAATTCTCCTATAGCTGATGTAGCACGTACATAACTCTCAAGCTGTTAGCATGGTCAGTATGGGCCAATCAACAACAAATGCAAGTACACACCTACACAGAATACTTTCACATAATGTGGATGTCTATAACTACCATGGTGCTATGTAAGCATATTTGGTAATACATTGCATTCCAGGTAATCATTTTTATGGTAATCCTGTGACAGATGGATTAGGTAGTTTTAACTACATTATGTGAAATTCTGATACTTAAGAGGCATGTTTGTGTACAGTACATAAACTAGACATTTGTCATGCTTTAGTTGGCAGGCATGGGAATAGAACCCAATAGCTGTGACTGCAGGGGAACATCTGCAAAAAAATTAACTTTATTCATAACTGTCTGTGAAATGTTAGCACAATCATATCTGCTCATAACATGGGTTACGTCAACCATATATCATATACCATTTGTTGCTGGAGGTGGAGAAAAAGACAGCATTATGTGACTGAATTTGTTTTGCATTCTAGAACTATTACAGTGCTATACATGAATGCAATGACAGTAGAACACACATGCATGACATACAGCCATACTGTATTTATTGCAACAAATTTATTTGGGAATCAACTATGCTGCTTAACACTTTATTGGTATTACTGATAAGTGTCTATGAAATGCAACCACAATCATATCTGTTCATGACATGGGCTACCTCACCCATATACCTTTTGTTCCTGGAGTGGGAGAAAAAGACAGCATTATGTGACTGAATTTGTTTTGCATTCCCGAACTATTACAATGCTATACTTGATTGCAGTGACAGTAGAACACACATGTATGGAATACGGACATACTGCATTTATTACAACAGATTTCTGTAGGAATCAACAATGCTGCTTAACACTTTATTGGTATTGCTGATAAATGTCTGTGAAGTTCGCACAATATTTGCCCATAGAGTGGGTTACCCCACCCATATATTTTTATTTATTTTATTTTACATTTGTTAACCGGGGGTGTCTGACTGAGCCGAAAAGGCCCTTTTTCAGCAGAGGCCCGGGGAGAAAAGCTCCACAAAGAAAAATTACAGACACATTTAGTTATTTAGACATGATCAGTATACACACAAATTACAGGAGACATGTTTTTACAGTGGTATGCGGCACAAACAGTTACAGTGGAGAGAAGAATCAAAAAAATATTAATTTTAAAAATAAAGGTAATTAATAGATTTGTGGTATACGGCTGAACTTTGGAACGTAGGCAGAATACATACATAGTACACAGGTACAGTACATACATTGTAGATTAGCCAGTGTTTGTGAGTAAGATTGAAAAACTATTATCAATTGCTCTAGATTTAGTATGTATATGTTATCTGCTTTCACTAGCCTGGGGAGCAATCATGGCACTGCCAACTTTGCTTGAGATGTTGCCTGATGAGGTCTTTAAAGGAGGCTTTGGATGATGTGTTTTGAATGCTAGTAGGGACAGAGTTCCATTTTCTAGCCACTGAACTACTATATAGTGCATCTCCAAAGCTATTGTAGCTGTTGGTGACTTCTAGTAGTAGTTTGCTTGATGATCTAAGAGGCCTTTTGGCTGAGTGATGTTGTACTAGGGTTTTGAGGGAAGGACACTTATTGGGGAGGTAATAGATAGAATGACAGAGGCAGAGCTGATTGTAGGTTAGGAGGTTGGGCAGTTCAAGCCAGTGGAGCTGTCTCAAAGCAGTACAGTGATGAGTTCTATATGAGCAATTTGCAGCAAAGTGGGCAATTCTGTTATAGCAAGCTTCCATTTTGCTTAGTTCAGTTTTGTTGAGATTAGTCAGAATGGGAGATGCATAGAGTAGGGTGGATAGAAGTTGGGAGCGAGCAATGGCTGATCTTGTGTTGTTGGTAAGAAATAGTTTGATACGGTAAAGTGACCCCAGTTTGGCATGTACTTTTTTAATAGTTAAGTTCAGATGACTATCAAATTTTAGGTGAGAGTATATGGTTATTCTCAATAGCTTAGCCTGTGCCACTGGAGCAATTGGAGTAGCATTTGTGGAGTAGATAGTGAATTGACTGTTAGTGTTTTTGTTAGAACTGGTTATAATCATAAGCTGAGTTTTCTTTGGATTGAGGATAAGTTGGGCTTTGGTAAGGTAGTTTTCAACGTCAGAGAATGCTAGTTGAGTTGTTTGCAGGAGGGTGGAAATGTTTTGTGCAGCACAGATTAAGGTAGTGTCATCTGCATACTGAATTATAGATGCATGCTGTGTGGAGGTGTGGAGGTCATTTGTGAAGACTGTGAATAGTAGTGGTCCTAAGATAGAACCCTGTGGGACTCCTATAGTTATGGGCAGCTGAGGAGAGAGAATTTTCCCATTTCACAGCTTGGTACCTGTCAGTTAAGTAGCTTTGGAACCAGGTAAGAGTGGAATTAGATAGATGATATTGGTTTGGTTTGTTTAACAGGTTTTGGTGTGTGTCTGTGTCAAATGCTTTGGTCATATCCAAAAAAGAGTTGACACTTGTAGGCCTTCATCTTGAGATGGTTTACTGTGTCTGTGAAGCAGAGGAGAGCTGTAGTGGTACTATGGGCAGGTCTGAAACCATGCTGAGTAGGTGACAGGATGTTGCAGTCTAGGAGATAGTTTAGCATCTGGGTATGGATGCATTTTTCTAGAATTTTGGCCAGAGGGGAGAGTAAAGCAATGGGTCTGTAGTTATTAAGTTCAGTGGAGGTCCCACCTTTATGTATGGGTGTAACATAGGATATTTTCCAGAGTTTGGGCACATAGTTTTCAACAATTGATCTGTTTATGAGAGTGGAGATTGGGATAGCAATAGCATCTGCTGTGAATTTCAAGAAATAGCTGGGGAGTAGGTCGGCTGCTGTTGATGAGGTTTTTAGTTTGGAGAGCATGCTTTTGATTGAAGTGGTGGAAACTGTTTTGAGGGTAAAGCTTGTATTAGTGTTATTTGTGTTGGCAGGATAGTGAGGAAGGAACTGTCCTGTGATACTAAAGATAGAATTGAGTTCACAAAGTTGGAGTTGAATTGTGTTTCAATGGGAACTTTAGTGTCAGGGGTGGTTGGTTTGGGGTAGCCTTTTGGGTGGATTTTAGTAGCTGGTTTACATTTTCCAAAATTTTGCGGGTTGTGTTGGTATTTAGTTTGTAATGTTATGTAGTAGGATTTTTGTCCAGCCTAATGCATTTTTTGCATGGTTGCGCAGTTCTTGGTACTTAGTTAGGCTTTGTGTTTCTTTGTTTTTTTGATAGAAAAGCCAGGCAGTGTCTCTGGACTTGAGGATTTGTTTGGTTTCTTTACTGAGCCAGGGGTTTGTAGAGGTTCTAACCTTGATTTTGCGTAATGGAGCGACAGTGTCTAGGTGTTGTAGAAATGTTTTGTTGAAATATGCTACAGCCTGGTCAAGTGGGAGGGTTTTTAGGGGGGTCCAGTCACAGTTACACAGTAAAGTGTTGAGGACCTCAGGAGAGAATTTTTTTGTGTTTCTAGTGGATATATAGTTAGTGGCTTTGCATATGCTTGTTCTACTACGTATAAAGTATATTATGTTGTAGTCACTTAAGGTGTCTGGGAGACTGCCTGTGTGAGTGTACAATGTGGGGTTGCTAGTTAGGACCCAGTCAAGGATGGATTCCCTTTTAGATTTTATATCACACCTAGTTGGAATTTGGACTAGCTGCTGGTAGCCATGGAGATTTATTAGATTACTTGGTGGTTCTGATATACAGGTGAACCAATCTAGGTTGAAGTCCCCCAAAATAAGGGTTTCTTGTGAGTATGTGGAAGAACACCAGGATAAGAAGTCTTCAAGGCTAGCAGGTGTATTACCAGGTGGAATATAGATCACAATTGTGGTGATGACCTTTTTAGGGTGAAGTTGAAGTTGTGAGATAAGTATGTCCCAATTATTGGGGAGGGGAGGAGTTTGGTAATTGATGGACAGTTAAGTTGGACTTGTAGAGTAAGGCAGTTCCACCCCTTTACAAGTGGTCTGTCTTGTCTAATGATATTGTAGCCGGTAGTGAGAACTTCTGAGTTAGCTATGTTTTATTTAGCCAGGTTTCTGTTAAAGCAACTATGTCTGGGGAGTAGTGTGCTATTGTGGCCTGGAGTTCAGGTATTTTATTTTTGATACTTCTAATATTAATATTTAGCATTAAAAGATGGTTGGTTTTGCTGTTGTTGTTGATTTGTCCAGGGATGAAGAAAGTGGGGGTGTTATGTTCTGACATTTGTGTTGGAGCAGTTTGTGTTGGACAGGATGGATTTGGGCCTGGGTTGGGGTGGATATCCCCACTTATGGTGAGCCTGGAGTTAAATTGGTTATACAGATGTTGGAGTTTGGTGAGGAGTGTGAGAAAGTATTGTGTTTTTTTGGAGTAGGAATGAGAGCATATGTGTTTAGTTCTGAATTGGTCCGTTATGTAGTTCTTGAATAAGTGTGGGCAGATATTATTATAATGTGTGGTGTCTGTGTATGAGAGTGCATAATACAGTGTTGTGCTACTAAGTTTAGGGATATTGCTAGAGTGATAACTTGTGGTGTTGTAAAGAATTATGAGAAGACAGACTAGATTTAGTTGTGTGATAGTCATGGTTATAAAGTTTATGTTGTTTCTAGGTGGGGGTCTGAATAGGAATTATAGGGTTGCACTATATGTGGATGGGGAAGTAGTGTGGGTGATGCAAAAAATGCCGAGTGGGAATGAGAGTGATTGGGAGTATTTTGTGTGGAGCAAGTTGTTGTGGTTTAATGTGATATGACTTGAGGAGCTGTGATTGGTGGAGGTGATGTGAGGGTGAGCTGTGGGTGTGGCTATGATTACTATAAATGTAGAGGTAGTGGGGTGGGAGGGAATAGGGGCAGGGCAGGGGAGAGAGAGCCCGAGTGTTAGCGAGTGAGCAGGGCAGAGCCAGAGCCAACCAAGACAAGAGAAAAAAGTAAGTATTACTTTACAAATCTGAACACTTTTAAAACAAATTCCTGAGGTCTAATGGCTTACCGACTAGCAGAATGTAATTGCTGAAGAGCACTTGTGTCCTGGTGGGAGACTAGAAATTTAAAGTTGGCTCCATGCTCAGCAGGATTCTAATATAGACTTTGTATTGAGGAGGAGATAGCACAAGGGGTGTAAACCAAGTGGAATGCAAAGAAACCAGAAAGGCAATCAGTGGAAATCAGTGAAGGCCTCAGAGAGGGTAAGTAATAATTCAAACTACCTGTAAAGTGAAGGAGAGAAGAGACAACAAGGTTTATTAAGGTTGGGAGTGTGTCTTTACATTGACTTGCTGATTAGTAACCAGTTTGTGCACAGATTAGAGTAGGGAGATACATTAGCAATGATAGAGATGCAAATAAACAGGTGATCCTCCAAGTGATACAAACTAAGGCAGAAAGAACTGAGAGGGCTGCTTGATGGTTAATTTAGTCACAGGGATGTGAATTAAATCTATACTGTCTATTGGACAGTTAGGATTACTGTACTATCGGGGGGGGGGCACAAGGCTACAACAGTCAGTTTTATTAGCAAGCTGATATCTACTAAGAAATACTGCTAATGTAATAGCTTCACACTCATAAAACATACAAATAGAATGCCTGGGTGGACTGACCCTGCTCTTGAGGCTCAAAATGTATATCCTTGTTTAGTTTGCAATACTGATTCCTTCTTACACTGTATAGATGGAGTTGTAGCCACAGACTGCAGATTTGCTTGAGTGTGCTCCTGCTCTTGAGGCTCAAAATGTATATCCTTGTTTAGTTTGCAATACTGATTCCTTCTTACACTGTATAGATGGAGTTGTAGCCGCAGACTGCAGATTTGCTTGAGTGTGCTCCTGCTCTTGAGGCTCAAAATGTATATCCTTGTTTAGTTTGCAATACTGATTCCTTCTTTCACTGTATAGATGGAGTTGTAGCCGCAGACTGCAGCTTTGAGGCTCAAAATGTATATCCTTGTTTAGTTTGCAATACTGATTCTTTCCTTACACTGTAGATATGGAGAGTTGTACGCAGACTGCAGATTTTTTGAGTGTGCTCCTGCTCTTGAGGCTCAAAATGTATATCCTTGTTTAGTTTGCAATACTGATTCCTTCTTACACTGTATAGATGGAGTTGTAGCTGCAGACTGCAGATTTGCTTGAGTGTGCTCGGCTAGCAGAATGTAATTGCTGAAGAGCACTTGTGTCATGGTGGGAGACTACAAATTTAAGTCCAGCGTAGAGCAGCCAAAGAGCAAGCAACAGAAATCAGGGAAGCAGCAATGAAGACAATTTATTTTAAAAGAAAGAAAAAAGCGTTTTAAAAAAGCTATAAAGCTACTGCAGCTTCATCAACGGTCACAAAAGCTGCTTACTACCAGCAGAATAATAAAATATAAGTGTGAAAAGTGTAAAAATACATCACTTCTGTAAGCGCTGCATAAGGCAAAACATTACATTTAAAGCAGCAAAACATCAGGTTAACATTACACATATCTCCTTCCTTCATATCATCTACAGTGTTAATACAAATAGTGGTTCAAGACACAATAGAGAAGTTAATAAAACACCAAAATAAAATATCTATTTATATAAAACCTACTTATTATGCATTCTATATGAATAAAATCCATAAAAGTTAAAAAAGTTAAAAAGTGTAAAAATTAAATCCGAATCAAAATATCCCAACTGCCTCCAGTTACCTTTGGAATAGCTTCATTTTGAGGACTGCAAAAATATTGCAGTTCTCATTTAATCCAAAGGCATCTAGTGTTATTTGCCATTCAAGTTCTTTAATTCAAGTATTAGTGATGTGACATTATTAGGTAAATGGTCTACCCATAAATCTGAATTTAAGGATTAGAAAATTTTTCAAGTGTGTTTTTTAAGGGCATTTCAAGTTTATGGTTCCTCATAGCATGGTCTATACCCATAAATCTGAATTTATGATTAGAAAAATTAGTGTGTTTTGCAAGGGCATTTTCAAGTTTATGGTTCCTCATAGCATAAATATGCTGATAAATACGTTGTCGAAATTTCCGGTCTGTCTTGCCAATATAGAATGCTGGACAGCATTCACAAAAGGCAATATAAACTATAGACCGTGATTAATATAATATTTCCTCCTATTTAGTTGGAAAGACTCACCTACTTTAAGTTGCAAAAATTACAAACACCACATGTTTATTCTGTCTTTTGGGAATGGACCTAATTTCTGAAAACAATTTTTGGGAATGGACCTAATTTACTGAAAACAATTTTTTCATATGTATGCTATGAGGAACCATAAACTTGAAAATGCCCTTGCAAAACACACTGGAAATTTTCCTAATCATAAATTCAGATTTATGGGTATTAATACTTGAATTAAAAAGAACTTGAATGGCAAATAACACTAGATGCCTTTTAAATGAGAACTGCAATATTTCCGCAGTCCTCAAAATGAGAAGCTATTCCAGGTAAAAACCGGGCCGTGCTTAGGGATATTTTGATTCGGATTTAATTTTTACACTTTTTAACTTTTTTAACTTTTATGGATTTTATTCATATAGAATGCATAATAAGTTTTGAGTCCCACTTCTCTATAAGTCTTGGTTTCACTATTTGTGATAACACTTGTAGATGATATGAAGGGCATAGATATGTGTTAATTTAACCTGATGTTTGGCTGCTTTAATGTAACGTTTTTGCCTTATGCAGCGCTTTACAGGAAGTGATGTATTTTTACACACTTCCCTAAGGTATTTAAAATAGTAGCGCTTTTTTATCTTTTTGTATTTCTGATGAAGCTTCAGTAGCTAGCGAAAAACGCTTTTTTCTTTAAAAAAAATAAATTTATGCTCAAAGCTATTAACTTAAAAAAAATAAATTTGCGTTCAAAGCTATTTCCTGATTTCTGTCTTTGTTTAACAGTTGGTTTTTACAAATTTAAAGTAAATATACCTTTATTACCTGGTGTAGAAGGAACAGAGAGCATTATATGACCGATATTGGCCTGGAGACAGCCTTAGACCATATTATGAGTTAAATAATACAGTTTGGAGGCCATTAGTTTTGCATTCTACAGCTATTATAATATTGCATTTGACTGCAGCAACCTTACCATAGAGAAGTAATGCACACAGCTTTACTGCAATGATTATGATAACACAATCCTGCTGTACACCATTTTGCTTACTGTTATTGGTATTGCTTATTGTTTATTGCAATACAGTTATTGTGCATTTATTGCACTACAGCTCTACTTGCCCATTTATTGCACTACAGTTCGACTTGCCCATTTATTGCAATACACTTTTTATGGTGTATATTTTATTGCAGTAAATGCTTTACTCTTTCTTGCTTATTGCACTATAGTTAGCATAATAAATCTGTACATACCACACTCACGGCACAACCTGGCCAGGTGCCTGGCATGGGTCTCGACATTGCAAGCCATCTCAGCTGCAGCTGTTGGGAGAGAAGCACACCATTATGCATACCAGTTTTGCAGACATTCAGCTTGCATATTGGTAAAACAGAGGGAAACATACTTACATATTTGTGGGGCATTCCCAGGTCTGGCTTTGTGGACCCAGGTATCCAAGGTTCCTCTCCTTCTCCTCTTTAAGTCATCATAATGGTGATGACACTGATCATCTGTGCGGGGGATACTAGTAACACTGGTGAGTTCCCTCATCAGCTGGTCCCAGGCCTCCATCTTACACACCGAGTCCTGGAAACCACCCTGCACCAGCCTGGGTTCATGATTTTTTACCAGGAGCCCAACAAAGGCCTTGGACTCCTGAACGCCCCATCTCTGTGCCTGAAAGCCAACACCTTCACCAGCACCGCCTGCCATATCCCCAGTTGATCAGACTCCAAAGACTGTTACAGAATCTGTGTCTATTGCACCTAATATAGGCTCTTTTCCTATCCTTACATGTGACTGAGCAACATTCAAAAAAGCACTGCATTGCTTAGCAGCACGCAAACCAGCTAAGCTAAGCAGTGGGAAAACTCAAACACCCAAGGTTTTAGCTAAGCTTAGCACCATGCAGACAAAAGTAGCCATTAGCATGTTTAAGCATTGCTCAACCCATCACAGCAGTGCTATATTTCACAAATTTGTTTTTAAATTTAAACATATATAATAAACTAAATTATAGACATCTTATCACTGCTATGGACTCGATCTTAGGACCTACTAAATATTAGGCTGTATCCCTACCCATTTAGCTACTTCGATAGTATGAAAACTAGTATACCTTCACACATATACTACTGGGCTACCTGTTATCGTTGCTAAGCACTGCACTGCGCCACTCAAACACACTTACATAGACCCAGATATAAATAATTAATTACATCTGGTTTCTATTGTTAGATGTCTGGCAACTGTCAGCTATGTATGTATGAGTGCTGCTTGGTTCTACAGTGCTCCGCACCATGCCACTCAAACAGCAATTTAAAAAACACACAAAAAATACAAATATATTTAAAATAACAAAAAGATGGAATCATAATAATTAATGACATCTGGTTTCTATTTTTAGATGTCTGGGAGGTGTCAGCTGTCTACATGTGAGCACAGCTTGGCATTGCTGCACTTCACGCCATGCAAACATACAAAAAAAACTGAAAAAAAAAATATTACACATTTGACCCAGTTGACAGCATTTCAACAGTAGCGGGGAGCAGTGCAGGCCATCCACAACCAGGAGTAGCCTCTACACTTCTCCCTACATGGATTCAATAACCCTGTTCCTATGCTGTCCTTGGTGCCTACATGGAGTTTATGAAATCCTGGGGTGTACATATGTGTTTGTGTGTGAAAGTGTATGCATGAGTGAGTGTGAGAGAGAGATCAGTTGAGCTACTATTTTATGCTTGCTAATTTGCACTTTTGCTGTTTAGCGAGTGTAAAATAAAATAAAAGTAAAATAAAAAGGTGTATGTATGTGTTAGTGTGTGAAAGTGCATGCCTGTATAATGTGTGAGAGCAGTTAAGCTACTTTTACACAGGCTAAGCAGAGCTTCTGTTGTTTGGCAAGTGTAAAATAAAATCCCAAGTGCACGCGTATGTGTGTGGTGTATGTGAGAGAGAGAGAGAAATAGAGAGCATGTATACGTGTATGAAAGTAAGAGAGAGAGATGATTATGTGTATGTGTGCTTATGTTGCTGCCTGCATGTCTGAGTAAATGCTACATGAAAGGAGAAAGAGTGTGTGTTTGTCTGTGTGTGTGTGTGTGTGTGTGTGTGTGTGTGTGTGTGTGTGTGTGTGTGTGTGTGTGTGTGTGTGTGTGTGTGTGTGTGTGATGACTACCGGCAGCAGCAGCAGCAGTACAAACCTCTGCATCTTTCAGCTGAAGAAATCTGGATAAAGTCTAAAATAAAAGGGGAAACAAAGGTTCTAAAATAGAAACTTAATTGCTGCTCTTATAAAATTACAGAGCTGCTAAAGTAAATGATTTAAGTTAGCATTATTTTCTGTAGGGAAAAAAGTCTGAAACTCAAAATTAAGTCATTATTTAGTAATTTCAGTCTCCAGTGATTGCCAACCAAATGATTTAGGAGTAAGGGACCAAAAATAAAGTAAATAACCTGTTTTTTTTTAAATGTTACATTTTGGCTGTAAAATGCTTCTTCCAACATCATTAACATATACTACAGCTAGTTTGAAACATTAGGTGGAAGAAGTATTTTACATCAAAATATACTAATACAATATATAGTAATAACAAAAATATATATAAGTAAAACACAATTGTACAGCAAGCTCATTCTCTAAGCTCAATAATGACCTCCGGGATGTGTGTTAATGTGTAATTAATGCCCTTCCAGGGGTTTAGAGGCCTTCCGCCTGTGACATCGGGCCTCATAGCACCCTGGGTGGGTGTTAATTTCACATCTACACACACCTGTTGGGCATTATTGCTTGGTTACACCATTACATACAAAACACATCATAATCTAATATAAAATATACATTATGTTAAAATTCTTTAATTTATCTTATATTTAATTAAAAATATTTAATAAATCAAATAAGATATATATATATATATATATATATATATATATATATATATATATATATATATGTGCAATATTTTTATTACATGGACAATATAAATAGTGCCATCTAATGGTAGAAATATTAACTAAACTAATTCATTCAAACTTAAACCATAAATGGCACCTAAATTAATAATCCATCTTTTTTTTTCCATTTATAAAACCTATTGCAAGAGGAGTAACTGATGCTATCAGTGCCTACAAAATAGAAAATGGCACCTGAATGCTGTTCTCCATGGCAAACCAAAGCATTACGTGGTCTTGAACACTTCAGGTCACTCGTATACACATGTGTAATGACAATCTTTGTCTAAAAAGACCCAGTGCTTCCCCCACATTAATACCACATTCAACATAATCTCCTTTTGGCTTATCCTGGTTAGGGGTCACCACAGCGCACATTAATACCACATTAATATGCAATATTTTATAGGTGTTTTCACTAGAAAAATATTTAGCTTTCATCACGTGTTGACACTGGAGATAATGTACACATGGATAATATCCTATAGGTTTAGAACCAATTAACCCCTGTTTGGCCAAAACCCCACATGGATTTTTTTAGAATGAAAAATAACTACCCAGTTTTTTACCTCTCCTGTAAGAAAATAGACATCTATATGAATATTACGGCTATTTATTTTTACACATGCATCCTTAAATTTATGGTGCTGGGAACTTTTGGTTTTTGGTGTGTGTGTGTGTGTGTGTGTGTGTGTGTGTGTGTGTGTGTGTGTGTGTGTTTTAGATTAGCTTGCTGAAAACCATATATTATTTAAAGTATTTAGCTAACACTTTGTCTTTCTCAACAATTGCATGTGCCTATGCTGTACACTGGAGTGTGGTAATTCCTCTTCGGGTACCTTATTTATTTATTTATTTATTTATTTATTTATTTATTTATTGGGGTGCCTATTCTGAAGTCTGACTTTAGAGTGCGAGTAAGAATCGGGATGGTTTATATAGTGAAAATGTAGGGGTTTGGTCTGTATACTTAGATGGCTGTCATGCCATTATCACAAATGATATGCATTGCTCTAGACGCTGCAGCTAGAATGTTTAAAATGTGACTGTAACACAGCCTGCTGACCCTAAGGAGAAGAAGAAAAATTATGTATTTATTTCCAAATATTGTGCACAGTGATAAGCTCTGTGCCAAAGTCCTGCAGTGTACTAGTACTAAGTTTAAAATTTATACAAAGGAAAGGCAATTCAGCATGTTACTCTGAATCTCAGTTATATACAAAGGATTAAATACAGGGGGGGCAGTTCTAACTATGAAGCACTAGATGAAGAATTCATAGAGCAGAGATTGTGATTGTCACATAGCACTACTGAATATAGAAATATTCCACTGCAAGGTGTTATCAGTCACGTGCTCAGTTATTAGTTAGTTTTGGTTTAAACAGGTTAATTATTTTGTCTGCTTAATTATTGACTACAAAGAATCAAAATCAGGTTCAACAAAGACCAGATGGAATCACTAAAGACAAAAGTCCTATTGTAATAGAAAAAGCAAAACTTTTTTGACTTGAAGGAAAGACATAAGGTGATAATTTAGCACAGATGTCAAGAGAAACAATTTGAAGTAGTTCTTTTGAGAGAAAATGAGCAGCTATGATTATTTGTTGTAAAAACGTCAGATGGAAAAAATGTTGCAGACAAACAAGAAACTTTTACTCAAAACAAATCTGCTCAAAATTAGCAATGACTCTCAAACTGATTGTGAGAGACAAAAAGACTCCCCAGATTTAATAAACTCCATGTAGGAATAGTGTAAGTTCTACAAGGAGTGTCCTTTCGTTGTGTCTACGGCTCCACCTCGGCAGTGTCCCTTTAATATTAATGAAGGAATGCTACTGAGAGACAGCCTTGTAACAGGGTTACAGAATCAGTGCAGGAGGTGTGTTACAATGTCCGGGGATGAGTAACACACTCCCTCACTGCTAAAGTGCCAGATGGCACATAAATATTAAAGTTAAATGTTTTTATTTTTTTTGTGTTTGTGTGGTGTGGCGCTTAGTAGTAATAGACATGTGCCAGAAATCTAAAAATGGAAAGCAGATACTTTCAATTGTAATGTAAAAGGTCACATTTAAGCTTAGCTAAGTGGATTTGCATGGCATGGTGCAGTGCTCAGCAGTGCTGAAACATAACTGAGAGCTATATAGAAATGTATAGCTCTAGTCAGCATATCCTCAGTAGCTGAATGGTTAGACTCATGGTCTTATGTGCAGTAGGTGTATGGCTTGAGTACACAGACAAGCCATTCAGCTTTCACATGTGATAGCAAAATGTTAAATATATTTTTAATTATATATACATTGACATTTGTTAACCGGGTCAGTCCAGCTAGACCAGAAGCCCATTTTCAGTGGAGACTCGAGAAGTAATGCCCCAATTACACACAAGTGTCCAATACATTAAAGTCACACTTTAAGATAATATAATTAAAATGGATAAGGTTAGGAGATATAAAGTAAAACAGATACAGATAATAATAATATATCATTAATGAATGATTAGTTCAATATACATTTTTTTTATTTTTAAAAACATCTGCTTTGCCCATAGCTAAGCTATGCTAAGCATTGTTAAGCCAAACCAAGCAATGCTTAAACAGGACCCATTTTAGCAGTACTTAGCAATGTGCAGCTCTGCGTAGCTGGTTTGGGCATTTGCCAGTTTAAGCACTGCTCAGCTAAGATTAGCTGGTTTGCTTGGTGCTAAGCTTCACTTAGCATTTTTAAAATAGTCCAAGGAAGGCTAAGGGTGTGAAAACAGCTTTATTTAAGCTGAACAGGTGGGAATACAGCCAGAACATGTTGGAGTTTGATCCGTGCAGGAGCTTTAGCAGGAGTTGGAGAGGGTGCTCACTTCTGGGCACAGCGGTGGGGCATGTTGGAGTCCAGGGTCATAGTTGGCTCCTTGTAAAAGGCCATGACATCTGGCTGCTGCAGGGCCAGTACCAGGGGTCTGAATACAATTCAGAGACCTGGGCCCAGCTGGCACACGACTGCACCAGTGCAACTGGTATCCCTCACACTGGTGAGCTGGTGAGTCACCACTATGATAAAGCATAGGAAGGGAGAAGTCCTGGCCTAGTGGATCCAAGATGCTCAGGATGACAATGCTCTACAAGTTTGTAAGTATAGGAAGCATTCATTTACCAAAGTCTACTATGAATATCTGATAGACAGGTACGTATAATGGTGTGTTTTTCTCCTTACAGCTGCAGAGGAGAGCAGGCAACCTGGAGGCCCATGCAGGGTGACTGGCCAGGTTGCACTGAGAGTGTGAATAGTACAGATTTATCCTGCAATATATAGTAATATAATTAAGAAAGAGTACAGTAGTAACTGCCAGTAGGTATATTCTATTTTGAGTGTACTGCAATGAATGACCTATACTGATATAAGTGAGTAATGCCAGGTACAGCTCAATATACATGAAAGCATGAAACCTGATAATGTTAGGGAAAGCAATTTACTACTGCATTAATAATGTTAAGGAATAACAAGTGTATATTCTATTAACAATAATGTTCCGGTAATATAACAAGTGTATACTCTATTAGCAATAATGTTCTAGTAATAACGTACAACTGCATTCATAATGTGAAGGGACTAAATCATCTGCATTCATAATTTTCAGGAAATAAAGTACACCTGCAGACAGAATTGTTAAGGAAATAAAGTTAGTAATGCATACATTGTGGAATAACAGCTGTCTTTCAATGCCTGCGTTATGTAATGTGTTCAACAATAAAAAGACTGTTAACTGTTTCATGTCACCCTCAATAAAGGTATTTTGTGCCAAATGTGTATATTTTGGGCTGTTGGTCTAGAAATTGAGTATTATAAATGCTGTAAAGTAAACATGAGTATAATGCCATGAGGTGACTGAAGGTTGGCCGATAAAGAACTATTTTGGTAAAGTGTAGCTGTGGAGCTGTACTACAAGATATAATGCATTATAATATTTGTTCTGCACTAAGATCTGAACCTAGAATAGTACTGTCTAAGGCATTATAGTGTGTTTCCCTCAGGATTGTCTTGTGTTAACCTTTGCATTTCAGTTCTATGCATTCCTGAATGTAGTTACGCTGATTCAGGCAAATATGAAAATGCAATAGCTGTAGACTGCAAATATAACATCTGCAACTGTATATGGGTCAGGTAGCCAATCCAGCACCCAGATATGGTTTGTACACATCACACGTATTCCCATCCATTGGGGATTAAATGTGTACACCTGCATTCCAAGTAGTAATACACAGCTCAGCTGCTATCTCTGTCATGCATGCTTCTCATGCATGTGTGTTCACGTGTCACTGCAGTCTTGTGTGAGATTCTACCTCCATTACCAGGTCAGAATGTATTACCAGATGAGCTCTTGGCACATATCAGTCACTCAACACACAGCAGTGGCTCAGTAGCTCAGTTTGCTAAATGATATGTGTATTGTTCATTTTCCACACACAAACTGGGGTTTGAATCCAGGAACAAGTACTACTATATATTTGCAGAAACAGGCAAGTACTACTAAATATGTATAGAAACAGTCACGTATTGTTAACAGATATTCTCCCCACTGGAATTACAGGTAAATAAATTGCCTGCACAGCTGTTCTTTTTCGTTTTTATTCATCATTTTTATCAAATGCACTTACACTATTTTTCTTTTAGAATGAATTTGAGGTTTTGGATAATGTATGTACGTGGATTGTTGTTCAGCAGCTGAACTTAAGTAATTGGATGCCTTGTTAACTGTTAATTAATAACTGCTATGCTGAAGAGTATTTAAATGTTCTTAATTGATTTAACATTTTGTATCTGAAGAAGGTGAAGCATTGGTTTTACCAAAAGCGCTTATAGTAAATTGTTTTTCTACTGACATTTGCTCCATTTGTTTTTATTGGTTTCTTTTACGCTTTTCAAAAGTTCTAAGTTTGTTCCAATGGTATACTAATTCGTGTCTCCAGATGTACTAGTGTGTAAACAGCATTGGTCAGCAAGGTGATAAGACTGCATTAAATTAAACGTCCACAAGTACACTACTATTCTACGTTAATAAGACAAATAAAACTGTTTATTTTTGTTATGGCTGTATGCCTGGTGCATCTCTGAATGTCTGCTGATAATCTAACCCCATGCCTGCCAAGGATGGCAGGATACATGTAAACTCTCTGTACTATGCATGATACATGTCTCTCAAGTATCACACTGTCAGAGATAGTGATCACTGTTGTCAAAACCCTTGGACACAGATTTAACATCTAGTCGAAGTATGTCAGTAGCACACTCACACAACATCAGTGCACAGTGCACCTTGGTTGTCATATATGTTCTCCTGACATGTAATAGTCACCTGTAGTTGTATATCTGTAGATGTTACAGCTTGTCTCAAACTGTCCCATGCAGATAGCTTGAGATGTATGCATGTGCTACAGAAGATATAGGGCACCTGTAGACATAAAAGTAAGGGCAGACCTATAGAGTATTGAACAGTGCTGTTGCAATAAATATAAACCTATACTGTTGTTAATGGAATGTCTCTCTCCACCCCTGTCTTATCTGCATCACAAATATTCTTATTGTTATACTATGGGTATGGTTTCCATTTCACATATATTGTTCTCAAAAATTTATGTTGGGGGCGGCCACGGTGTTGCAGTGGTTAGCGTGTCTGCCTCACATCAAGAAGTTCTCTGGTTCAATCCTCGGCTGTGGTGCCTTCTTTGCAGAGTCTGCATGTCCTCCCTGTGGTCATATGGGTTTGCTCTGGTTTCCTCCCATTTTCCAAAGACATACTGTAGGTGTATTGGACACTCTAAATTTGCCCTAGGTGTGAGTGTGTGCATGCGTGTGCCTTCTGTGGAAGGTTGGGTGCCGGGCTGGCAACTGGAGACCGTAAAACTCCACTGCCAATTATGAGCAGACAGGTGATCTGCTGTGGTGATCCCTAACCAGGAAAACCCAAAAGAAGAAGAAGTTCTCAAAAACTTATGTTGGGCCTTGTGTTTTATTATTGTTACATACTACAATGGTTGCATACTAACATACCTTGTTGAAATACCAATATTGTTGGCCTTTTGCTGTAACTATTACTGGCATGCTGTTACAATACTGACTGTTATCCCATTTATTTTTGTGTTCCATATGCTATGCAATTTTATTGTTCTGGGTTAACTGGAACACCCATGCATGCTGTTATAACTAAGGTTTAAATGTTCTGTTCATGACTAACCTATACACTTTGAAAAAAAAAACTCAACATCATAGCATGAGTGGGTAGACCGGTTCCTGTGGATCCACCTACCCCATCTCATCTGGCCATGGCACTGGGTCCCAGCATGTCTGGGACCCACCTAGAGCTGCCCCTCCACTGGCCCTGCACCATCCATGGGTGGAACTGCCTCAGTGGATGGAGCCCATCCCCCCCTGAGTGCGGGGGCAGAGAGAGAATGGTCACCCAGGCATGGTGCACAGGATTTTCCAACATGATTTGGATGATCAGGTGCACCAGACTGAGGAAAGACTGGCGCACCTGGAGGGGCAGGCCAGCCCTGCCACCTAGCCCTCAACACAGCCACCTTCTGGGCCGTGAAGGAGAAGTGATGACTGCTCATGGGTGGGGAGCTCAGTCCTACTGCTGCTGTCTGGGGGGACTTGGTCCTCCAATTCCATAAAACCCTCCCCGTTCAAAGTGTTTGCCCCCTCATGTGTCATACACCACCCCTGTCTGCTGTCTTGTCTGTTTGCAAATGCTACCTGTCCTCCCCAACTTACTGGCCCACACATACCTATATCCCCTCCTCAACATTCCACTCTCTTCTTAAAAAAAGGGCATCTGTCCCAAAAAAAATACCCCATACATAGCTCTCCATTTCACCCACACATACACTACCATAAGTCAATCGTCACAGAAATTAATCAACAAAGTTATGATGCTCACACCCCTCCCTTGGTATGTGAGGCTCAAAATACCACATTGTCCACAACATGCACAGCTGTTGCTGTACAAGAAATGGAGAGCTATTGTCCTTTCCTACACCTGTCCTGTACATCCTTACCTATCTTTCACATTGTTTTTCCCCCTGCTTGCCCCCATTTCACCACTTTCCTATCACCCCTTTTTTCTTTTCTTTTTTTTTTAATTAGTGTGGGTTTAAGCAGAGCTAAGCGGTGTAGTATGTTTTGTAGCACCTCGCAAATCTGCTTAAACCGACTTAAAACTGCTTTAATTACCTTCTGTCTTTCTGCCACTGTTTTGTACATCAGCAAAATGATCACCCTGCCAATTCCCAAACCTGGAATCCTGCCAACTATGGAGTGGAGCATTATTCCACTAGGCTACCCAGCTTTGAAAACTGGCAGGTGTTTCCATAAACTTATCCTGTTTATCACTGATGCACATCCCAAAAATATTCAGCCCTGCCAAGTTTCAAATCCAGGACCCTGTCAAGTACAGCACAGTGCATTATCCCACTAGACCACTCATCTCTGAGGAATAACACGTGTTTCCAGAAACATATCCTTATTGCCAGTGGCACAATGCTTGTACATATAATAGGGAGAATGACAACATACTTGGGACTGTGATACAGACACCAAACCAGTACACAGACGCATAAATGTTGATAGATGGACTTGAGGCCTAGGGTATCAGGTAGAGCTGACAACTGCACAGACTGTTGGAGAAAGTTCACAGTTGTGACAACTACATTTGGCACACTTGTCATATAACCTATACTGTGTGCTGACGTACTGGCATGTTAGTACACACTCAGATTATGAAATCATGACAATCACACATGTTCATGTCAATCCTGTGTAACAAACTCTGTGCATGCACATCTGTCCTGCAAATACACCTGCTAGAGTAAAGACGCCATAGCTCAATTGGTTACATTCCTGGCATGAGTATTATTTTTCCACCCACAGTCCTGGCTTCCATTCCAGTGTAGTGCATGTCACGTACATGGATGTCAAGACAATTAAATGACTGAGGCGTGCAATCTTAAGCATAACTTTTTTCTGCTACCGCAGTCACTACCACCCATATTAGCACCTCAAAGGCCTGTAGGTTGGGACACATATATGTATAGGTGTCGTAAATGTTATCTAACACTCTCTGGATGGCACTATTACATAACATATCTACCAGAGGCACATGCCTCACCTGACTGTTATGGGTACCCTCATCCTGGCTATGCTGTGACAACAGAGCTGACACCGGTCTCTCACTCACATGTACAGCTTGCTGACACACAATATGTTTGCAATCCCCAGTATGACTCCTGGGCAGAATGCAGCAGCTGCAGCCTGCAACATATGGATCAATATGTTCAACTACCTGCTACAGACCTACCATACCTCCCAAACACCTAGAACGGGAATCCACACAACGGCCATACATAAAGGGGTGGAGGGGAATGGTCAAGTGACAGGGACATGTGTCAAAGTCTCCAACTCAAACATACACAGCTGATAGACCAGCGGCTACTGCAGAAGCATGTATATTTTGATGCAAATGACGCATGACACTCACATCTGAGTTTCTCGTTACTGACCTCAACCCACATTGTTAAACAGTAAACTGCCACATAATCAGAAAGTCTGTTCAGAATGGCCAAACATAGCATGCAAAACTGTGGACATACCACATAAATCCAAACAGTTGACAGTATTTCAACCCACCCTCTGTGATGCTGTAGTCCCCACACCTCAATAATATCCTTCTCACAGGCCAGGAAAAGGGTAAAGGCCTATCATGAAGGCCTGAAATACAACACTGTGTTCCCATGACTTTAGCTAATGAAAATGAAACCCTGTTGTTCTGAATGCAATTAGCAATTCTGAGCCACAGATTGGTGCACAGGTAATCAGCTGTTCATGACCATTACCTACAGAAGGCAAGCTGCTGCCTATGGTACACAGGTCTGTGACTTTCTGTATGATGACAGATTGCGCTATCCCAGCATTCTACCACAGGATTTCTGCACATAAAGGAGTACAGCAGTATACCAGGTATATACTAGTATTCCCCATTTAATCTGATGCAGTTGGGGAATGCAGGCATGGGAAATAGGGATTACAATAATAGAGGTCTGTGGTAAATATCTTGGAATTACATGTTACTGTTAATCAGCTCTCCAGCAGCTACAGGCTTCCCTTTTGACTCTGTCTGCTGTGGCACAGATCACAGCTATGGCCCCTGAGTCCCCCCAGCAATGGTCAGCTCATGTATGAATGTGACTAGATTGTGTATTAGACAATAATGACAGTCAGTAGAGGTAACTACAGCTGCTGCATCACATAATGTACTGTTAGTCTGCACCTCAAACTCTGTGAATGTCACACAGGCATAGTTTAAACATTGTCCAGGTGTCCCTGACTGTTTCTGATGTACTCTGGCTAGGTCACTGTATACTCAACACCTGTATATCATCACCTGAGATCTATGGCTAGCATATCTGTTGACCCACTACAGCAGTACAGCAGGTTATAGCCAGTAGTAGTGGGGGGACATAGGCGCCACCTCAGCAACTGAGTGTACATACTGAGCATGCAAAGTGAGGGAATGAATACAGTACCAGATATTAAAGTACCTTAACTGTTTTCTGAGGTGTCTGGAGTGTGACAACCAGATTCTCCACAGTCTGGTAACAACCATTCCATACTGTCTGTTTTCCAGACATCCACATTTGTCTGGCAGAGGGTCCACATATATCAGGCACATGTACACATTCTGCAAACATCTGTGTACTGTGGATGTTGGACACCCACAAGGAGGATACCATACAACATGTTTTCAGTGCTCTCTGTAATTGTGTGGCCCAGATGTTGCTGGACTGTCCCTATACGCCTGTGGTACCACTCACATATTTGTCAGATGGTGGATGTACGATATGGTACTTTTATGTCACCTATACGGGACACACGACAGTAGATGGCAGTGATGGGAGTGGACACATATAACACAGTCTGTCACAGCATACAGGGCCGTAACTGCTATACTTAGGATCATATGAGGTTACTAGGCTATTGGCCCTGAGGCCCTCACAAGCCTAGCCCAGAGTTTTGCCCATGTGTATGCAAGTCAGCACCGGATGCCCCAGTCCAACAGGGACACAGGTGGTATCCCAAGTGTGCATGTCCTGTTAACCATCCAGTTATCCATGTCTCACTTGAATTGCTACCCTGGCTGATATGGACAGGGTTCACAGCTGAGTGAGTGTGTGGGACACACATCTGACCTGCCAACAAGTCCTGTTGATGTGACACCAGGTTGAAGGTGTGTGTATGGGTTAATACAGTGGAGCCTGACTTGTAGTTGTGCAGCACTCCCATCAAGGTGGAGTCCGTGATCACCTTGTATGCCAGACAGAGGTCACCTCTGAGGTATCTATCTGAAACTGGACAGAGGGATAGGCTAATCTGTGTATAGTACATGTGTGAAGCCATAATATTCCTGCTGGGAAACCTCTGTGATCTCCACAGTTGCTGCATGTGCTTTGCCAAGCAAATGACCACAGGGACATTATACACAATAATGGTCCTTATTAGGGGGAATACAGGGATCTTGTGACCCCCATGTCCCTGGATGACATGCCATTATGTATGAGGTGGGCCATGTAGAAGGTTCTCCTTACAATGGAAGCAACATGTTGGGCAAATGTCATGTTGCCATCAACCTGTGTGCACATTACGCTCTTGACTGACTGCGTGCTTAGGATGTTAGTACTGTGATAATATGTGGGGATGTCACTCTCTCCAAAGGGGATGACACTGCATGTTGTAGTATGCAGCCTGAGGCCATATTTCTGGCACCAGTGATGTGTCTTTGTGACACACTTTGGTAGATGTCCACATCACTAGGGAATCTGGTGACAGCACCCAGCATGCAGTCTTCCACTAACATGGTTGGCCATAGCCCAATGGCTGTGCCCTGCACCTCAGAAGAGTATCACACACAGCAGAGGCCCAAACACAGAACACCGGGTTATACCACTAGTTATGGGTGTATCGCTTTGTGGTATTTCCCTATGTGGACTAGATGGATCCTGTCAGTGCGCCAGTATGTTACCCATCTGCTGACATATGGACTGATGGTGAGGTGGGAGTGTATATTTATTATGGCCAAGTGGGGAATACTGTTAAAGTCTTTGGCCAGGTCTAGGTAGGGCAGTGTGCACTGTCACCCACCATCCATGGGTTTGGTGATTGTGTCAAAGAGGTCAACCAATTGTAACAGACATGATCCCCACCTTGACAAAGCCTAACTGTGTGTGATGAAGTGTGTGGAGGTCACCAATGTCCTTGTTAATGAGGTTCACTATAAACTGTGCCATGGCCTTGCAGATCAGCCTACGTAGGCTGATGGGTCTATAATGTGTCAAATTGGTGGAAGCCCCATATCCTCAACTCAGCTGGGACAAAGGCGGTATTCAGGCTTTGGTGGAATATAGTGCCTTATGTTGCCGCAAAGTCGTGCCTGGGGTCCTGTAGGATACATCCTGTGATGTGATAGGTTCCCATGGTGGCTGTATACCATGACATTGAGGTGGCAGTGATGACCTGTTCCCTACATATAAGGGAAGGGAGCAGGTACTGGGGATGTCCCGATGTACTGATGGGTGGATATGGGGTGAAGCCTATACTGAATCTGTCAGGCATCATGTATACTATACCTACAGCAATTGTATATCTGGCGTCCTTGACCACCACTACTGAGCAGATCTGAGTACTTCCTGTGATGTTGCAGGCATAAGTGAAGAAGGAGATATGATTGTCTGTAGTGGATGTCACCAATGTGGGCTGGAGGTTTGCTTTGCAGGATTCCAGTAGTGATGTTAATTGCTAGTTCAGGCTAAGGTGACATTGCATCAAATGGCCAACTGTCCCTACTTTTTCTTGTTCAGCAGTATGTCATCCCTTTTATAGACACTATTTATTGCAGATGTCCACCAGACAGGTGTATGTATCCTTGCAGAGGATGATGAAGTCCTTTTGGGTATACTGGACTCCATGCTTCTATACAAATACACATATAGCACTTTTGTGTATTTGTGGATATTGGTGCCAGTTCCTACAGAGGGGGGTTGGGGTTTCAAAGCTGTGTATATCCCTCCTCAGGAGGCTGTATTCAACTTTGGAGTTGTATGTATGTCTGACCCTAGCTAGATGGATATTGTGGGGATGGTGACTACAAACGTGACTGCTTTATGGTTCATTCACCATGGAGGATGACACTGTTGGGATGCTGCATTGGTTTCCTGTTTTGTCTAATATCAACTCCAAGAGACTTTCACCTCATGTGGAGGTAGCACCTAGCTGCTCCTAGGTGTTTGCATTTCCACTGTTGATGGATCTTTGGCCATTTGTGTGCTGGCATGAGTACATCTTTCCAATGCATGTTTGGGTAGTTCAAGTAACCCAGGGTATGGACCCAAATCCTGATACAGCTGATCAGGTCACTATAGGCAGAATGGGCTTCCTAGTCACATGTGGGGGCTGGTAGATAGCTATAATGTGGATAGGTGCCTTGGCAATGGTGAACTGCCCATGCAGTGTCCTCTGTGCATCTTATCGCCTGTACAGCCTAGAGGTGTCTATGTCTTTCATATATGGTGAAACCTCATGTCCCATGGCTTTAGCACCCACACTTTGGGGTCTGATTATATGATAGGATGGGTTACAATGTAAGGGTGGGGTGCTGTCTGCAGCTTTGAACCATGTGTCTGTGACTGCACAGATGTCAGCATTTCCCAGGGTTATGAATGCTTGCAGTGAGCGCAGATTCATGTTTAGACTCCTAGCATTTAGCAGCATGGCCTTCCATGTGTGATGTGCTCACAGTTGTATGTTGGTAGTGTTAACCTCACCATGTCTCCTAATAAAGGGACTCTGGGGATAGGAAGAACCATGGCCAAATGCATGAAGGCCATTTGAGACAGATGGAGGCCATCTCTGGCCAAGCATCGTGGTCTGTTGCTCATATCATCCCAAGCTCTCGGGTACTGGATCCCCCTGGAATGGCATAGGATCACAAGCCAATTGTTGAAGTCAGTCATTTCCTGATTGAATTGTGGAATGACTCTGGGTGACATTGAAATGCTGCATAAGGCTATGGGCATACCTGCCTGGGACACATAATCAGCGTGCTCAATCATGTCGCACTGCATACAGTACAGGGAGTATGTATCAGTTCAGGCATGCCAACATGGACTGTGACACACTCATGACAGTACCTGTTGTTGAGAGAAAGCAGTGCATATGGGATACAGCAGATTCTGGCATCTGCCTGATAAGTAACTGTGACCTACCCCATACATAGACTGGTGAGAGGTACATCTGTGTGTTTCACACCGGAATCTTGTAAGACTAATATGTTTTTATTTATGGTGATGCCTTTGTGGCTGTGGGAAACAGGTGTGTGGCTATGTGTGGTATGTGTTGTGGAAGGCTGTGGAGTTCACATATGTCTTTGCTTTGGAGGTCTCCTTTGCTAGTGGATGTGTATGTTGTGGACCTATGCATATGTCGGTGTTTGTTGTGTAGGTGTGGGTGGTGTGTGAGGTGTGCTGATTGTGATGACAACCTGTTCAATGCCAGATATGTGACCTTGACAGGGAGAGAGCATGGAGTGTAGGTTTCTAATGTCATTGCATATCTCACAAATTGTGTTCCTTGATGGTGTTTGTAGATGGCTGTCTGTGTGCATGAGGCAGTTGCTACACTGTGTCAGGATGCCCATGTCAGCAAGACTGGCAGGGGGAACTGTAGGACATTTTGCAGCCATATATTCTAGACTCTGAGGGATGAAGGCAAGGGAGACCTAAGAGGTGGGCCTACAGCCCGGGTGCTTAAAACAGGAGTAGGAGGTTGACACCACTGCATACAATGTAGACAGGCTATAAACAAGCAGTAATAGGTGCAACATTAAAATGCAGTGAAACACCTAAGATCCTAGGAAAACATGTAGCAAGAGCAGGACACAGCAAGATCAGGAGGGCAACACATGATGTATTAGCGCTATGTTGCTGATAGCCACATACATACTGTGATGATAGATAGCGGGGTATGATGTGGGTGTTAACGGAGGATATTGCAGGCAAATATGGATGTGCAGGGTGTGTACATAATGGAGAGCAATGTATGTGGTCCTCTGATGTGTTCCCCTCTTCTTGCCTCTCAGGTGTGATGTACCGACATAGCAACCCACCATTTTCAGAAGTGAAGAATGTTGTCATACTCGCCAGACTGAGACTCCATCACCAGATCCTGCTGTGGAAGATTTGCCATAATCAACAACAATGCGTTGCACTGTGGGCAAACCTCATGGCATCAATGAATCATGTCAGGCAACAGGAAAGGAGCTATGAGCAGGTCCAACACTGTAAGAGTTAATTAACTTAAAAATACAAAGCATATCAGGAAGTAATTTAAATAGCATTAAAATAGTTTGTATTCCAAGGCTTTAAAAGTGATATTGAATCAAAAACTATACATATATGATTGATTCTTGAATAATAATCCTTACATAAAAATTAGTACTCAGTTAAATCATTTAGGTAGTCTAAAACTATGTGAAATCAATACTACCAGTGAGACCAGTATTAGGCAAATTATAATCTTATCGCCCCAATTTTAAGGGTGGGTACTACTGAGAGCTGTTCATTAAGACCGGGGGGAGGGGGAGTTGAAGCATTCAGCTTCAATTGCCATTTTAGCTCTCTACTCAAGAAAAACTTCCCATTGACCTCCTCTTTCACTGTATGGTATCATTTCTAAGATTCCAAATTTAAACTTTTTAAAATTAATACAATTCAAAGTTTGTTTGTAAAGAGCATTGTTCAAGTTCTTTCTTAAAATATTGTAAATGTGTTTATAAATCCTCTTTTGAAAATGTCTCTCAGTTTTACCTATGTAGAAGCATGCACAGTTGGAGCAGACTGCAATGTATACTACTCCCTTAGTAGCACAATTATACTTAGTTAAAACACTTTGCTGTCGTGGGGGCTTTCCAAACTAATCCAATTATCTCCTAAAATGAATGAACAATGACTACATGCTCTGCAGCTTTGTGTACTAGATATTACAAATTTCCTGTAAGAACCATCCTCTTTTTCAATTAACCCTTTCAGGTGTTTTACCAGTCTTATAGGTAAATAATAGTTTTTCACATATACATTTAAATAGATCAAACTCTATTTTTTTCCAAGCAGCACAGACACATGATTTCCCTCTAGGTTCTGTGGTATGTACTTAACAGTACTGAACATTTCCTGAATTACTGATGTTGATTGGGCCTGTGTGTCAAGAATGAGAAGTGCATTGAAAGCTGTACTCAAAGGAAACAGCTCTGTGCCGCAAAAAGTCCTGCAGTGTGCTAGTACTACAAAATGTATACAAAGGAAAGGCAATTCAGCATGTTACTCTGAATCTCAGTTTTATACAAAGGATTAAATACAGGGGTGATAGTTCTAACTATGAAGCACTAGATTAAGATATCATACAGCAGAAATAGTGATTGTCACATAGCACTACTGAATACAGAAATATTCCACTGCAAGGTGTTGATCAGTCACCTGCTCAGTTATTAGTTGGTTTTAGTTTAAACAGGTGAATTATTTTGTCTGCTTAATTATTGACTACAGAGAATCAAAAGCAGGTTCAACAAAGACCAGACGGAATCACTAAAGGCAAAAGTCCTATTGTAATAGATAAAGCAAAACTTTTTTGAATTGAAGGAAAGACATAAGGTGATAATTTAGCACAGATGTCAAGAGAAACAATTTGAAGTAGTTCTTTTGAGAGAAAATGAGCAGCTATGATTATTTGTTGAAAAACGTCAGATGGAAAAAATGTTGCAGAGAAACAAGAAACTTCTACTCAAAACAAATCTGCTCAAAATTAGCAATGACTCTCAAACTGATTGTGAGAGACAAAAAGACTTTCCCCCAGATTTAATAAACTCCATGTAGGAATAGTGTAGGTCCTACAAGGAGTGTCATGTGGCTGTGTCTGCGGCTCCACCTCGGCAGCATGCCTTGAATATTAATGAAGGAGCGCTACTGAGAGAGACAGCCTTGTAACACGGTTACAGATTCAGTGTAGGAGGTGTGTTACAATGTCCGGAGATGAGTAACACTCTCCTTGACTGTTAAAGTGCCAGATGGCACATAAATATTAAAGTTAAATGTTTTTATTCTTTTATTTTTTACTTTTTTGTGTTTGTGTGGCGTGGCGCTTAGTAGTAATAGACATGTGACAAGCATCTAAAAATAGAAACTCGATACTTTCAATTGTAATGTAAAAGGTCACGTTTAAGCATAGCTAAATGGGTTTGCATGGCGTGGTGCAGTGCTCAGCACTACTTAAACATAACTGAGAGCTATATAGAAATGTATAGCTGTAGTCAGCATATCCTCGGTAGCTGAATGCTTAGACTGACGGCCTTGTGTGCAGTAGGTGCATGGCTCGAGTACACAGACAAGCCATTCAGCTTTCACATGTGATAGCAAAATGTTAAATATATTTTTTTGATTATGTATACATTGACATTTGTGAACCAGGTCAGTCCAGCTAGACCAGAAGCCCATTTTCAGTGGAGACCTGAGGAGAAAAGCCCCAATTACACACAAGTGTCCAATACATTAAAGTCACACTTCAAGATAGTGTAATTAAAATGGACAAGGTTAGGAGATATAAAGTAAAACAGATACACATAATAATAACATATCATTAATGAATGATTAGTTCAATATACATTTTTTTATTTTTAAAAACATCTGCTTTGCCCATAGCTAAGCTCTGCTAAGCATTGCTAAGCCAAGCCAAGCAATACTTAAACAGGACCCATTTTAGCAGTAAATAGCAATGTGCAGCTCTGCTTAGCTGATTTGGGCATTGATAAGCATTTGCCAGTTTAAGCACTGCTCAGCTAAGCTTAGCTGGTTTGCTTGGTGCTATGATTCGCTTAGCGTTTTTAAAAATGGTCCAAGGGCAGCAAAGCATGTGTAAACAGCCTTATTTAAGCTGTGGAAATACAGCCAGAACCTGTTGGAGTTTGATCCGTGCAGGAGCTATGGCAGGAGTTGGAGAGGGTGTGCACTTTTGGGCACAGTGGGGGGGGAGCACGTTGGAGTCCAGGTTCATAGTTGGCTCCTTGTAAAAGACCATGACATCTGGCTGCTGCAGGGCCAGTACCAGGGTTCCAAATACAATTCAGAGACCTGGGACCGGCTGACAGATGACTGCACCAGTGCAACTGGTATCCCCTACACTGGTGAGCTGGTGCATCACCACTACGATGACCTGAAGCATAGGAAGGGGGAAGTCTTGGCCTAGTGAATCCAAGATGCTCAGGATGACAATGCCGCACAAGTTTGTAAGTATAGGAAGCACTAATTTACCATGGTTTACTATGAATATCTGATAGACAGGTTCGTATAATGGTGTGTTTCTCTCCTCACAGTTGCAGAGGAGAGCGCTCGCAATCTGGAGGCCAATGTGGGGTGTCTGGCCAGGTTAAATTGAGAGTGTGATGAGTACAGATTTATCCTGCAATACATAGTAATATAATTAAGAAAGAGTGCAGTAGTAACTGCCAGTAGGTATATTCTATTTTGAGTGTACTGCAATGAATGACCTAGACTGACATAAGTGAGTAATGCCAGGTACAGTTCAATATACACGAAAGCATGAAACCTGATAATGTTAGGGAAAGCAATTTACTACTGCATTAATAATGTTAAGGAATAACAAGTGTATACTCTATTAACAATAATATTCTGGTAATATAACAAGTGTATACACAATTAACAATACTGTTCTGGTAATAAAGTACAACTAGATTCATAATGTTTAGGGAATAAATCATCTGTATTCATACTTTTCGGGAAATAAAGTACACCTGCGGACAGAATTGTTAAGGAAATAAAGTTAGTAATGCATACATTGTGGAATAACAGCTGTCTTTTAATGCCTGCATTCTGTAACGTGTTCAACAATAAAAAAGACTGTTAACTGTTTCATGTCATCCTCAATAAAGGTATTTTGTGCCAAATGTGTATATTTTGGGCTGTTGGTCCAGAAATTGAATATTACAAGTGCTGTAAAGTAAACATGGGGATAATACTATGAAGTGACTGAAGGTTGGCCTATAAAGAACTATTTTGGTAAAGTGTAGCTGTGGAGCTGTACTACAAGATATAATGCATTATGATATTTGTTCTGCACTAAGATCTGAACATAGAATAGTACTGTCTAAGGTATTATAGTGTGTTTCCCTCAGAATTGTCTTGTGTTAACCTTTGCATTTCAGTTCTATGCATTCCTCACTGTAGTTTGGTGATACAGGCAATTATGAAACTGCAATAGCTGTAAACTGCAAATATACCATCTGCAACTGTATATGGGTCAGGTAGCCAACCCAGCATCCAGATATGCCCTGGGATTTATGAAGTTCGGCGTAAGGCTTGCGCCGGCCGTGCGGTGTATATATGGAGTAGTCGCACCATATGCATATTAATGAAGGCGCACAGCCGCCACAGCCACGTGCATAGGAAATGTGCGCGAGTGCAATGGGCGTATCGAAGTTGCACAGGGAGGCGTGTCAATGTCAGCTTTCGAGGAGCAACCTAAACTGCTGAATATTATATTCCGCCAACAATAGTAATTGTACCTATCAGTGTCCGTGGAGACTGAAACGTATGCAAAGCAGAGTCCCTGCGAACAGAAAATGAAGAATCAAACACAAATGCACGGTAGGGAATAACGGGTCCCTACCCATGAACAAATGACATGAAAACCGTGTGCCTGTAGTCCAACATAGTGTTGATAGCTATACCATGTGGAAGTGAAACGTATAATATGTTAGCGCGCCGCCAGTAGGTACATCCAGTCCAACGGAGAGGGTCACCAGCCGACCCATAATGTGAGGGAGGGAACATAGCTGTGCAGATGTGTCCATAATAAAATACATGAGGAGAAATGTAGATATATGTAGTGACCGTATGTCTGAATCATATCCCACAAGCCATGTAATAGTCACATACAAAAGGTATGTCCGTATTTCACATACCAAATGTGATAGGAAATAGCATACGCATGTAAACGAAACAGAAGGAGCATATAAACAGCCATAGCAATACGGACACATGTAGGCCAAAAGGAACAGTATGATCCATACCGTCGACCAAGATTACCACCTGTCCCACTTTTACAGTGACAGTCCTCTGTGGGCAGATGTGTCCTGACACAAACATGTAAAACTGGCAAATGTCCAGAGAATATAGGACATAATTCTTCTGTAGACATCATGCAATAGTTGCATTAAACATATCTCACTGGACGTATATTACATAAATGTCATAACAAACAGAATAAGATACCGAAATGCTACAAGAATAAGCTTAGATATGGGCAAGAATTGTAAGTTCTATCTGCCGAACTGACCGTGGGTATGTGTCGGCCTGTAAAATATGCTGTGTTCACCGCAACTGTCACAGTAGGGTTGCCACCTTTACAAATGGCCAAAGTGGGACATGTTTGGTACAGACATCAGATTGTACAGGCCGACACATACCCACAGCCAGTACAAAGGACAGAACATAACTGTTTTGCCTACAGAAAAGTGTATTCCTGTAGCATTTTAGTTGCTTATTCTGTTTCTCATAACAGTCAGGTATTTCAGACACAGAATTAACTGTTTAATGCAACTATCACATAAAATATAAGAAATAAGTTTGTCCTAAAATCTCAGGACATTTGTCATGTTTACAATTACATGTCAGGACACAACTGCCCAAAGAGGGACTGCCCCTCGCAAGTGGGATAGGTGGTAACCCTATGTCACACTGTGGCCAATTGAAAAGGTGGAAACATAACCGTCGACTGTGGGGAGGCAATGTCCACAACAGTCGGACATGTGTAAGGAATAGCTTGGACATAGGAAAAGGTGCCATCCTAGCAATGAGTAGAACAGGCTGGCAAAATCTGGAAGGCAGCTGTATAATCCGAACGTGTATGTGACACAGTCGAACGGGTAGTACCCGGATACACCAACCAAGTAATGAAAGTGAAGTAAGGGCGTGTACCTATGTGCGTGAGGTATAGCATGTGGAAAGCAAACATGGCAGGGTAGTCCACACAACCATAAAGGTACCCGACACATGTAGGGTAGTCAATGTGTAACTCTGGCCGCGTCATGGGCCAACAACCAAAGTAGTGCTCTATGGGGTGTGAGTAATTCGCGTGTGAGGGGTGTGTGTTTAATGGTAAATTCCTCAAAGGCGATACTTGTGTCATATGCAGAAAAGGTGAACTGGAGGTGTATGAGGGGGCAGCGGGTGAAGTGGAAAGAAACACAACCTCGTGTAGAAACAGCTGTAAGACAAGCAGACAGGCCATAGTGTATAACACAATCCCACAAACATATGAATATGGAAATATGCAAGACAAATGTATAGATACGGCACTGTCACATACCCACAGATGGGTCCTGATGGAACTGGCCATAACAAACGCAACACACCTGGATGCATAATAGCCTACCCAGTATACCCTCCACAACACACAACCTGCCACCATACCAGAACGTCCACCAAATCCAGCCGTACTTGGTCCACTGGTTTGTTGCAGAAACAGCTACACACAGTGACCCCTACACATATGTAGTAGGTATTGTCACCCTAGGCAGTGTCAGGATTGCAAACCATGTATCTCCTGCAGGTAAAACCCCCTGCACGTTTTCATAAAGCCACAAAAATCTTCGTTATCTACCTTGTTTTGGTCTTGTCCAATTTTTGGGATATCCCTCATGGGATGACCAACTTGTGTAAATAGTGGAATGGGTATGATGACATGATGTCCAATCCAGTAGATATCTGGACACAAGTCAGAACATGCAGTGGAGGTCCATGACACTGTCCAGCCCTAAGTGGGCATGCATAACCTACCACCCAGGATAAAATACCTTCCCGTGACGCACGTGTCCAGACACGAATAGGAGGGAGAATATAATGCACACATTTGCAAAGTGGAAAATGGCATGAGGGCGAGGAAGACACTGGCATAAACAGGTCAACCCTGATCAAGTGTGAGGGACACTGACTGTGTGCAGTCATGACTCACCATACCTGTCAACCTGTGTGAGCAAGATATCTGGACAGAGCCGTGAATATAAGTGAGACAAAGGTCCAAAATCAGGGGCAATCTGTAAAGATATCTCTTAGATATCTCTTAGAAACATAGAATTTGATAGAATAACAGTTTGCATATTGGCATTAATGTCTGGAGTATGAAGTCTGAAACCCAACTGACTGTCAGCACGTTCCGACTGCAGTCTTTAATGCTGAGCTACTGCTGTGCCAGAACACAACAGAGTATTACAGAGGTCTGTGCCATACCACTCAACTGTCCGGATATTCGCAGAATGACTAGGGTCACCACCTGTCCCACTTTGCGAGCAACAGTCCCTCTGTAGGCAGTTGTGTCCTGTGAAAAAAATCAAGACATAGCAAATGTCCTGAGAGTTTAGGACAATGTTATTTCCTAATTTACTTTAATAGTCGCATAAAACAGTTATTTTATATATGAATCCTCAATATGTTATGTGAAGTAGCATAAGCAATTCAAATGTTACTAGAATAAGCTATTATATGTACAAAAAGGTTAAAGTTCTGTACTATGCACGGCTGTAGGTATGTTTTGTGCTGGAAAATCTGACATCTCTACAGAACATGTCCCACTTTGGGCAGTCGAAAAGGTAGCAACCCTAAGAATGACTACAGGTTTGCCCCATAGTGTTGGTGTGTGCCTCCGACAATCTGCACCAGTGTGGTAAATAGCTGAGGATTGATGTCACTAAATAATGAGAAATATCCTGAGTATAAGACTCCACAACCTGCAGAAAAGTCATGCTAATGCAAAACCTAGCATTCTATCAACGTTCTAAGCTTGTATGAGCTATCGTTAAAATGTGTCCCTAATTGTCCCCCCCATCGTGTAGGTTTTGTGCAGGTTCGGTGCTCTAAGTGGTTGAGCGGTATGGTCTGTACATATTTACAGGAACAGCCCTTCACACTTGTGTAATGTACAACTGCATACCTGTAGTCACTTCATGTCCAAAAATAATAATCCCGTAATAGGTAATAGTCAAATGTGAATGGGAACACCCCTCACCGTGGAGTATGGACTGTAACAACCCCACCCATAATATGTAATGCCAACAGAATAAGCTGCTGACAGGTGCCCAGACACCTGTGTCTAGAAACACAGGTAAAACTTCAAAATAGGGAGATAATCCCTGTCCATATGCTTTGCCTGACATTTGACCTCGGCCAGGGAAGTTCTGTTCACCAGGTGGACAAGCCTAAACCCAGATCACTGCATGAACACCCTGACAGTCAAAGACCTGTATGTGGCTGGACTATATACCTTGGTGTTCTGCATATCTTTGGAGTGATTAAAAATGCAGCCGGAGTCCACAGCAGTAGGCAATAGGGAATGTGTAATATGTAGTACCGCCTTTTCTCCAGCAGGAGAATGGATGCCTGTGTTGTAGGTGAAGTGGTGAGGCATATGTTGATGTAGCTAAGTACTATGGGTATGCATATCAATGAGGGAGAACACCAATAGAATAGTGGTTCCGGTATCCGGCCAACGTGAATGCAGTTCTGGTTGACCTACGACCACTGCACATATAACTTGAAAGTGTAATGAAAGTGTTCGTGCTGTACACACATTTAAATATGTAAAAGTGAACGTGTGTTTCGCAGTAGTCCGTAAACTGGAATACAGATATGTAACTGTTACGGTCAGAGTTATGAAAGTTCACAGAAGCACAATTATCTATGAAACATATGTAACCCACAATAAGGATATGCAAGTGCGCCTGCGCGTGTGTAATCCGCTCACAGAATAGAAAATGAATGGTGTTTTCCCCACATTCTATGTACATGGCTCATACCTGTTAACCCTGTAAAGTACGAAACCAGACAAAGCCATGACAACAACTGGTACAAATAGGGACAATCCCCAGATATTGCCCTAACAAACACAGAAAGTGGATAGAATAACAGGTGTGTCACTAGCATGGATTATCTGAAGGGTATGAAGTCGTAACCTGAAATGTTTGTCATTATTTACCAACATCAGTCTTTAATGATATGCCATTAACTTGCCAGATAGACACAAGGTTATGAAAAATGGACCAAAGATAAGAGGCAAACAGCTGTACATGTAGCGGAAATCTGTACAGTTGAAAGGTATGATATGGAGATATATATACACATATATCCACAGACATAATCCAAAGCAAATTACAAGATGAGCAATGTACAGACATATGTATATATGTACAGATATATATATCTATACACACACGATACATGAATAGATATATACACAACAAACATATGTCCCTGTACATATAACACATGTACATAAATAGGTCACGGTATAGCTAATATGGATAGACAGACAGACATGCATGAAAGGAGAATACACCGATGGTTTCCAAACCATTGCCCAGAAAGTACCAGTGTGACAGGGCCTGCAAGTTCTACACGTTAAACATGAATATAGGTGTCCTTTGCAGGACCCCAAAAATTGATCCTGTACAAAGTGCGAACTGTCATTGATGCGAAAGATGTCACAGCTGCAACTATGATATAGCTGTACATGCAACAGTAGCAGGTGCAAGGTTAATAACACATGGGTCGATTGAATGTATGACATATGAGCTGATATCCGCAGAGTGGGGAGTGCTCGGAAGTGTCCTCACACTTTATTATCGCTCACATTAAACATGTCTAATGGGTACTGTGGAGGTGTGTCAGGTATGGGAATCATGGGTATGCAGAATTGGGCCAAGGTGTTGGTTGGCACAGATCTATTAGGTACGCCCCATGGAAGTGATCAATATACCTATGTGGGTATAGCACATGCCTATATTCACCAAAAAGGTGCAACCCATCCACTGGATATTGTGTAAACCATTGGGGGAAGACGTAGGGACCTATATCAGTGTCATGTAGGTGATTATCATGGATGGACACCGCATACCAAGATGGTAACCATACCTGCCAGAATGTCAGAATAAGACAGCTGGACTAAGGCATAGTACACGACAGACAAATAGGGACTATATTAAATATACCTCAGACAAAGACAGACCGTTGATAGAATAATTGCGTAGTCGGGAATACGAATGTTATGAGAGTTAGTAATCATGAAATAGAAATGTCAGTCATGATTACCTAACCGCACAGTCCATCATGGCTTGCCAGCAATCTACCAGAAAGGCACATTATCATGACAAATGTAACAGAATCATAGGTCAAACCCCAGGGCGTATACCCATAATGTGTACAGGTGAGAGGTATGAAGGTAACCCATCCTAATGAAGTGTACAGAACTAGTGATACTAGGTGGACAGGTGAGAAGAAAGATGTCAGGACAAATGACAAAACATGTACAAGTCATAAGCATGTTTGTCCACAAATGTGAATTACAATGTATGGCCTGTGAAAGTCAATGTGGAAAGTTAATAGACTCAAACGACATGTGTCCCTCAGGGTGTCATGCAGTGTCACCGATACAGTGTCCAGTCCCCTATACTCGTACGTGAGCTCTGCCACTGACGGAAAGCGCAAATACCGGCGTACACATAAGGTACATGATGGAATAAGTAATGTGGATAAGCACTTGTTGGCCTGTGTGAGGAATATAACCCAGTGGGTGGGTGTGTCTTGTAATAGGAATGTAATGGTAACTGGCCTGTGATGGTGCCATGTATTGTGTGTATTGGCGTAACTGTATGAATGTGCAGATGTATGCCTCATATGTGTGGTGTGTTCCTCTCACAATCTGTACCTGTCTGCCAAATACCTGAGAACTGACGTCATTAAATAATGATAACCATATGTGTTTAAGACCCCAAACCCCTCAGAAAGGTCATACTAATGCAAAACCTATAATACTGTCAACTATCTACGTTTGTAAGAGCAATATGTAGAATCTGCCCCTATCTGTCCCCCCATCATGTTAGGCTTTGTACAGATGTTTTGCACTAGGAGGTTGATAGGTATGATCAGAAACAGATACATGTCTGAGGAAACAGCATTATCGACCGCAAGATAACTCAGAAGGTATGAAAAGCGCTGCAGTAGGAAGTTCATCCGCAGGTATGTGCTGACATGTCAAATGACACAGCAGTCTACAGGAAGTACCTACAGGGTGTCACCTTTACCAGTGATGACAGTGGGACATACCCACAGACATGCATACACCACAAATAGACATAGCACACAGCAAAGCCTAGGCCAAGATACACAAAGCCTCTGGCGTGTATGGATTGAGTGAGAGTACAGCAAGGAAAGATGACTGCCAGGCTATTCAGCAAACACCCGCAGGGGCGTGCAAGACCGCCCGTAACACCTAACATTGCACGGACAATGTTGGGATTTGCAACATACCCCATTTGTATGTGTAAGCTATGCAAATGATGTAATTATAGGGTTGCCACCTTTCCAAATGCCCAAAGTGGGACATTTGTGCTACAAACATCAGATTTTGCAGGGCAAAACATACCCACGGACAGTACAAAGGACAGAACTTCGGTTTTTGCCTAAATAAAAGTTTATTCTTGTAGCATTTTAGTTCCTTATTCTGTTTCTTATAACATTTAGGTGTTTCAGATACAGAATAACTGTTTTATGCAACTATTACATAAAATATAGAAAATAATTTGTCCTAAAATTTCTGGACATTTGCCATTTTTTCTTTATTTGGAGGACACAACTGCCCAGAGAGGGACTGTCCCTCGGAAAGTGGGACAGGTGGTAACCCTATGTAATTATGCGATACATGAAACAGTAAGCTGTCCGTGCAAGAGCAGAGTTATGTGCAGAAATGTACCCGGATGTTATGTGACTAACATTTTGCACGTTGCTAAACGGAGAAATGACAGCTGCAAATACAGTATGAATACAGTTGAAGAAGCATGCCAATGTCCAAGTCCAAGGCCAGTGGTGGATTTGTCCATTGGATATCAATGAACCAGTAGTTGTCCTCCCCCGATCCCTGGTGTGGAAGCGTAGCACAGTGCCACGAGAACGCGCTGCACTTCAAAACAAGACATATGGATAATATACATACAAAATGTAGGTTTAGTTAGATGTTAGTACGCCATGCAGATGAATGGCAAGCTGGAGACAACATGGCTACTGTGTACTGGTACTTATGTGTGGAAGCGCTCTGTCAGAGATGTAACGAAGCATTTGTAGGCAATGTGAGGCAAGTGAGGCTGAGGATAGTGAATCACAACATATCATGCTATATCGGTCAAGCCTCTACAGTGTAGTGTAGGTTAAGGGGACTATTAGAGTAGAAGATAGGTGACAACATGAGTGTGTATGTACAAAACACTGTACATACACACTCATGTACCTCACCAGAGCAGTGTCACGTGTGCGGCCAGTACTCAGTGGAAGAGGCATGTCATGAGCTATCCTAGGGAACGTCAGGAGACTGACGGCATATGCCATGGATACCACCGATGTGACCTGCAAACCTGCCCACAGTGTGTTTGTGCCCGTGCATACCAGTAAGCCCGAGTCAGCATGTGTGCGCGCGTGTTAGCCCGTGTGCACGTGTGGAGTGCGGAAGAACGAGTAAGCTAGTGTACGAATGGTGAAGCCCGTGTAATGTCGTGTATGCTTTTGGAAGTATGTATACATATGTACTACACACATCACACACATATTGCACACACAGACACACATGCTGCCAATACTACACACATCAGTGAAATGGCACATGGATGGAGACTACATCATCAGAAGTAACAGTGCTGTACACTATGCTACAGTGATGGTCATAGCTGCAATGCATCATGCCTGCTGAAGTACACCGGGAAGCAACACACTGTGTGTTAACAGCATGCTAACATCAATACAGTGGAATAAAGCCACCATGTGCAGCAGCACCAGGTTAGTCAGATCCTGCATCAATGTTACACATCACAGGTGGTGGCACAGGTGACATCATATGCACAGGGTGTGGTGACAATATGCTCAGAGCTGTCATAGAGCCATCCAATGTGCACGTAGGTGTGTGTGTGTGTGTGTGTGTGTGTGTGTGTGTGTGTGTGTGTGTGTGTGTGTGTGTGAGGACAATGGTTGTGCATGGCCCAATGGTGGTGCAATGGGTGTGTGTATGTGATAGCCATAGCTGTTTGTGGTAAGTGTGTGTGTCTGCATATACACAGGTACAGCATGTCTCAGCCATATACAGGAGGTTGTGGGACAGTCACAGACCGTACCTGCCAGGCTGTAGAGATCCCCATTACTGGCCATGGACTCCCCTCCATGCATCCAACACAACCCAGTCCTGCACCTGTCAATGTCTACACATACAGTCCTGGGATCTGTACCACAACCTGTGGATAAACGTGTGTGTGTAATGTTAATGTGAGGTGCATAGAATTGACAGTTACTACAGACGGATATGAGCCATACTCACACTCCATTGTAATAACCGCTGCTGACTGTTGCCGAGCTCTGCATATGACCAGTCAAAGGTGCAGCACTAACATTGTTTCCAATGTAATACCCAACAACACAATAACCGGTAACTACACATGTATAACCTACGATCACTACAGCACACAATATGTGCACTATCACAGAGCCATAGCAGATGTACATAATTCCAAGGTGCTCATGTACAGACAATGCAGCACAGTCAAGAGTGATAATCCCAACATACATATATATATACAATATACATTATATATATATATATATATATATATATATATATATATATATATATATATATATATATATAGAGAGAGAGAGAGAGAGAGAGAGCTATATATATATATATATATATATATATATATATATATATATATATATATATATATATATATATATATATATATACACAGCTATATACATATATATATATATATATATATATATATATATATGTAGATAGATACACACACACACACACACACACACACACACACACACACACACACACATGTGGCAGGGTTGGGAGCAGAACATAAACGTAAGCACTGTACCACACGACAGCATTACACAGTTACAAAACACGCTACCGTGATCAGTGGATCACATGATTCACATAGGCACACGTCTAGCCTGCAGACAGCAGCATCAAAGGCAAAGACGCCGCATGGATGTTATGGAGAGTGAATACTGTAAAAGCAGTGTACTGTTGTCATGCAGCTGGAAACACACACACACACACACACACACACACACACACACACACACACACACACACACTCTTGGCAGGGCTGGGAGTCAAACATACACCTACCTACCCTAACACACTACAGCATGACACATTTACAGAACGCTCTACCGAGATTACTAAGCACAGCAGTCCCAGAGGCAGACATCTAGGTGCGTGTCATCATCCGCAAAGGCAAAGACGTCGGTAGGAAACTGCTGTGGTGTGCGGCATCTAAAAGCAAGACTGAGTCCCCAGGCGGATGGGAGCATGCGCGCAAACACACACACACACACACACACACACACACACACACACACACACACACACACACACACACACACACTTGGCAGGGCTGGGAGTCGAATATGCACCTACCTACCTTAACACACTACAGCATGACGCATTTACAGAACGCGCTATCGAAATTACTAAGTACAGTAGTCCCAGAGGCAGACATCTAGGTGCGTGTCATCATCCGCAAAGGCAAAGACATCGGTAGGAAACTGCTTTGGTGTGCGCCATTTAAAAGCAAGACTGAGTCCCCAGGCAGACGGGAGCATGTGCGCAAACACACACACACACACACACACACACACACACACACACACACACACACACACACACTTGGCAGGGCTGGGAGTCGAAAATACACCTAACTACCCTAACACACTACAGCATGACACATTTACAGAACACGCTACCGAGATTACTGAGCACAGCAGTCCCAGAGGCAGACATCTAGGTGCGTGTCATCATCCGCAAAGGAAAAGACGTCAGTAGGTAACTGCTGTGGTGTGCGGCATCTAAAAGCAAGACTGTGTCCCCAGGCGGACGGGAGCATGTGCGCAAACACACACACACGCACACACACACACACACACACACACACACACACACACACACACACACACACACACTTGGCATGTTTGGGAGTCGAGCATACACCTAACTACCCTAACACACTACAGCATGACGCATTTACAGAATGCATTACCGAGATTACTAAGCACAGCAGTCCCAGAGGTAGACATCTAGGCGTGTGTCATCATCCGCACTGACAAGGACGCTGACAGGGATTGTATAGAGAGTGATCAGTCTGAAAGCATACAGACATATTACTGTCCCACGGTACATGTAGACAAACACACGGCAGTGGTGTGATCGTGGCAACGTAAGATGTACAGTGCACCACGACAACATGACATAGTCACGGGACGCCCCACAGACAGTACACCCTTCAAGATAGTCCACCAGTGTGTACTCCATAGGCATCCATCGTGACGTTGAAAATGGACATCTGTTGGCTGGATGACCACCATGGCTATACAGGATGTCAATGGCCATGCACAGAAGGACATCACCGACACAAGGTGTCACTGGGCATGGCCACATGATAAGTAATACACGTCCGTTCGGACTGTACTGTGTGTCAGTCTACACAACGGCACACTGGGCATGCTCACACACTTAGTTGCAAAGGGCCGTCTTGCATGCGGATGGAGTCTCAACTCGCAAGGGTTCAGTTGGGACTGTCATGTGTGTCCATCTACACAACAGCGTACTGGGCATGCTCACACACTTAGCAGTTGCAAAGGGCCGTCTTGCATGCAGACGGAGTCTAGACACGGAAGGGCACAGTAAGGCATAACTGTCTCCACGCACAGAGCGGTCACACACATGCAGTGACCAGCACATGCTCAGCTGTCATCACAGTTGTCACAGGTGCAGTTCCCAGATGTACACACCGCAGTCTACACTGTAGCCCCTGAGACATCAACATGTCGTTGCTCCAGCAGTACACAGCCATACATTACCACAACACCGTGTGACACATGACCAGTAGACTGTACAGAGGTTTACAGCAACTGTGCAGGGTACACATGTACTGACAGGGTTCCAATAGGTGTTATGCATTGCAAGTATACCACTAAACATGACCAGGTCAGCTCAAGATATACCAGGGGCCCCATGTGGTACACAGCTGTGACACATAAGTGTTGCTGTACACCAACGACCACGCATGTTTGGATATGTCAAACATGTGATTGTAGTGGATGTGTGCATGGACCACACACAACACATATGTACACAGCTAAGCCTTTGCTGTCCCCCGTGCAGAACAGTGGCCTAAGCAATCATATGCACGCAAATGGAAGGTGGGTCCATGTCTGTTGAATGCTCACAGTACAGGAGGTAGCAATGTCAGAGGACACATTCCCCTATAGTAGTCGCCCATGACACCCATGATATCATACCACAGTCCATGTGTCATGTATGTCAACACACATGTCCACCAATAGCAATGCATACATACATGGCTACAGGAGACACATGTAGGACCAACAAACATGTACGATCTGTACTGTGCATGCAGCAACCAAGCATGTGCAGTGGCTGATATCTGTACCACAGCTGTGCCCAATTACAAAATGCGGTCGCAATGCAGCCTCATCATTGACACCTGTATATGGTGACATACAGACAGTACAGTTGGTTGTACATCCAGTATGGAGGGATCTATGTACATAACGTGGTGATCCACCTGTGTAGATGTATGTGTGCCAGGGATGGCTCACAGGTGTGTCACATGCCACCTGACCATGCCATGTGCAAACAGTACGCTATGTCACTGTTACTTGATGGTGATGACTTAACGCATACACAGCGGTCAGGTGTAGCCAACTGTATGTCACGTCACACCTGTATCACTGACATCCACCCGTGTGCACATAGCCACACAATTGCCAGACATAGCATTGGTACACATACTGCAGACAGTACCGCTGCATGTCTATCAGATCATCTTATGGCAGGTGTATCATTCCCAGCACTGTTATGTGTGTCCGCTTGTGTGACCACACATGCCACATATGGTGGGGACTACGTCCCAGATGTAACACATCCCTGTACACCGTTGTACAGATCTGTACATACTGCAGTGTGGAAAGCATGAGGTCGGCAGGTGTGGTGCATCACACACATCGGCTATCCGTACACACATAGCTGGTCACCACAGTGTGTCTGTGTATGTATGTATGTATGGCTGTCTGGTGCTTGGTGTGAGGGTGTATGCTACCATACTGTGGAAACAGGATCACTAACCCCTCATGGTGATGCAGTCTACTACCCTGTTGATGCCATCGGTCCCAGCCATACTGGCTACCTGTGCATGTCCCTTCTCTGTGCCACATCGTGTGGGTGCAAAGTACTATGAGGGTGATGGCAACATAGGCACGGGTCCACACATGAACACTATGAGTGGTGTTATAGTGCTGTAGACCCCGTGAATGTGGCCATGTACCTGTACTGTGACAGGGTATTACTGCTACACAGTGTGGCCTCATGCTATCAGTTGGCCTCTAACGTCATCATTGGCCTGACCGCTGTGTACAACCCCTGCACCATGTCAACATACCTGTAATGTTTCCCGGTATGTATGTCACATCTCTGTCCGCTGTAGCCTGTTCAACTGACCACATGCGTCAGGTGCAGTATATGTGTGGACATCTGTGTGATGTTCGGACATCTGTGTCATGTCCGACTGTCCAACAGTCGGGTTGAGGGTGCGTTTAGCATGCTGATATTGCCATACGTGCCTGTGAGTACTCCACAGTTACACATGGGGGACTGCAAACACTGCTACTTGTAGGCACATGCCAGTATACCATAGGAGGGAACCAGGGCATTACCAACATGCTGTTACTGTTGTAACCGAGACACATGCTGTGAACATATCACAATGCATGCTGCACCTAGACTACATGGTATGACTGGTGCATGTTGACAGTACACCACTGATGTCACATACACATCTTTCAGTATTCACACACGTCCAATGCAACATTACACATCCCTCAACATGCATACACAAGTAATGTGAGATACACCTCTCACATCTCAGTATTCACACACGACCAATACAACATACACATCCTGCAATATGCATACACAAGTAATGTTAGATACACCTCTCTAGTCTGTTCACCCTGTGCATCAGACCATATGAGCATATACCTGCACCGATGGTGTGGATGACAGGAATGTGGCACAGGCTTCATCATATGCTCAGGGTGATACTGTTTGCCAGGGGCATAGGCTGCACCAATGGATGACATCATGTCTGCGGGTAAGGGCCAGTGATTTGAATGGACATGTCTGTTCCATATGTATGTGGGTGTTGTGGAGCCCTACAGTTGTGTTCGCTGTATGCGTGTATGTGTGCACACAGTTCTGTCATTTGTGAGGCCTACACAAGGGTATTATGGACAGCTCCAGAATGTACAGACCAGGTTGTACAGCTCACTGTGACCAGATACGGCCAAGTGTCCTGTGCCTGCCAGGGGTTGCATGGGCACTACCAGGCAGAGGTACAGAATGGCTACTGTCTGATGACACATGGCCACTGGAACCATGTCCCTGCCGGGAATACCCAGGGCCACGTCCACGTGGCCTGCTCTGACCTGGTGTGGACATTGCAGCACCAGCTGCACTGCTACTGCTACCGGCACTATGGGAGCGGCCATGTGAGGTGGCACGCATGCGTTGACCTGCACTAGGTGGTGTAGCTCGCCTACATCCATATGTCGTACACCTCACCCCTACCAGATGTTCCAGCACAGACAGCTCACGCTCATGGATTGCCATGCCATGGTCGAGGATTCTGACCATGTCAGCCAATCGCCTGTCCAGAACATCAGCAAGCTGCTGTTGAGCACCTGCCAATGCCTGGATGTTGTTGTTTAGGGTACTGATAGCAGCCTTCTGCAGCCTCTGCTCTTCTCTGTTCTGCCGTTCGGCAAGTGCCTGTGCTGCCATTACAGTCTGGAACATGTGTCTGGTGATCCCAGCTGCTGCATTATGTCCTGCAGGTGCATGTCTGCCAGAGGTCCTCCTACGAGCAGCACCAGCCACATGCCTGTGTGGCACATCTGCAGTCAATATACTGCCACCATGGTGTGGAGATACACCTTCTGTAGCCACCACACGTTCCTGTTCAATGCTAACAAACGATGACTGTCCTTCATCTATGGCCACTGTAGATGTGGTATGTGTTGGCAGCTGAACTGTGTGCGGGGAAGAGGGGGACATAGCTGGGATGGCAACCGTTGGCACAGATTCCGCCCCAACATCCCTGCTGTACCTCGTGCATATGTTCATCACTGCTAGTATCTGTGTGGACACTATTAGATGGACCACAGGAGGGTAACGCACCTACATCACCTGTGAATGCAAAGAAATACTCTACATTACAATAGACACACTGACACACACACACACACACACACACACACACACACACACACACACACACACACACACACACACACACACACACACACACACACACACACACACACACACACACACACACACACACACACACACACCGACACACACACACACACACACACACACACACACACACACACACACACACACACACACACACACACACACACAGTGACACACACACACACAGACACACACACACACACACACACACACACACACACACACACACACGTGGCAGGGTTGGGAGCAGAACATAAACATAAGCACTGTACCACACGACAGCATTACGCAGTTACAAAATGCACTACCGTGATCAGTGAATCACATGATTCACACAGGCACACATCTAGCCTGCAGACAGCAGCATCAAAGGCAAAGATGCTGCACGCATGTTATGGAGAGTGAATACTGTAAAAGCAATGTACTGTTGTCATGCAGCTGGAAACACACACACACACACACACACACACACACACACACACACACACACACACACACACACACACACACACACACTTGGCAGGGCTGGGAGTTGAACATACACCTACCTACCCTAACACACTACAGTATGACACATTTACAGAACGCGCTACCGAGATTACTAAGCACAGCAGTCCCAGAGACAGACATCTAGGTGCGTGTCATCATCCGCAAAGGCAAAGACATCGGTAGGAATCTGCTGTGGTGTGCGGCATCTAAAAGCAAGACTGAGTCCCCAGGCGGACGGGAGCATGCACGCAAACACACACACACACACTTGGCAGGGTTGGGAGTTGAACATACACCTAACTACCCTAACACACTACAGCATGACGCATTTACAAAATGCGCTTCCTAGATTACTAAGCACAGCAGTCCCAGAGGCAGACATCTAGGTGCGTGTCATCATCCGCAAAGACGTCGGTAGGTAACTGCTGTGGTGTGCGGTGTCTAAAAGCAAGACTGCATCCCCAGGTGAACAGGAGCATGCACACACACACACACACACACACACACACACACACACACACACACACACACACACACACACTTGTCAGGGCTGGGAGTCGAACATACACCTAACTACCCTAACACACTACAGCATGATGCATTTACAGAATGCGCTACCGAGATTACTAAGCACAGCAGTCCCAGAGGCAGACATCTAGGTGCGTGTCATCATCCGCAAAGGCAAAGACATCGGTAGGAATCTGCTGTGGTGTGCGGCATCTAAAAGCAAGACTGAGTCCCCAGGCAGACGGGAGCATGCACGCAAACACACACACACACACACACACACACACACACACACACACACACACACACACTTGGCAGGGCTGGGAGTCGAACATACACCTAACTACCCTAACACACTACAGCATGACGCATTTACAGAATGCGCTACCTAGATTACTAAGCACAGCAGTCCCAGAGGCAGACATCTAGGTGCGTGTCATCATCCGCAAAGGCAAAGACGTCGGTAGGTAACTGCTGTGGTGTGCGGTGTCTAAAAGCAAGACTGCATCCCCAGGCGGACAGGAGCATGTGCACAAAAACACACACACACACACACACACACACACACACACACACACTTGGCAGGACTGGGAGTTGAACATACACCTAACTACCCTAACACACTACAGCATGATGCATTTACAGAATGCGCTACCGAGATTACTTAGCACAGCAGTCCCAGAGGCAGACATCAAGGTGCGTGTCATCATCCGCAAAGGCAAAGACGTTGGTAGGTAACTGCTGTGGTGTGCGGCGTTTAAAAGCAAGACTGCGTCCTCAGGCGGATGGGAGCATGCGTGCAAACACACACACACAGACACACACACACACATACACACACACACACACACACACACACACACACACACACACACACACACACACACACACACACACACACACACACTTGGCAGGGCTGGGAGTCGAACATACACCTAACTACCCTAACACACTACAGCATGATGCATTTACAGAACGCGCTACCGAGATTACTAAGCACAGCAGTCCCAGAGGCAGACATCTAGGTGTGTGTCATCATCCGCACTGACAAGGACACCAACAGGGATTGTATAGAGAGTGATCAGTCTGAAAGCATACAGACATATTACTGTCCCACGGTACACGTAGACAAACACACGGCAGTGGTGTAATCGTGGCAACGTAAGATGTACAGTGCACCACAATGACATGACATTATCACGGGATGCCCCACAGACAGTACATCCTTCAAGATAGTTGACCAGTGTGTACTCCGTAGGCATCCATCTTGACATTGAAAATGGACATCTGTTGGCTGGATGACCACCATGGCTATACAGGATGTCAACGGCCATGCACAGAAGGACATCACTGACACAAGGTGTCACTGGGCATGGCCACACGCTAAGTAATACACGTCCATTCGGACTGTACTGTGTGTCGATCTACACAATGGTGTACTGGTCATGCTCACACACTTAGTTGCAAAGGGCCATCTTGCATGCAGACGGAGTCTCAACTCGCAAGGGTTCAGTTAGGACTGTCATGTGTGTCCATCTACACAACAGCGTACTGGGCATGCTCACACAATTAGCAGTTGCAAAGGGCCGTCTTGCATGTGGACGGAGTCTCAACTCGCAAGGGCTCAGTTGGGACTGTCATGTGTATCCATCTACACAACAGCGTACTGGGCATGCTCACACACACAGCATTTTCAAAGGGCCCTCTTGCATGCGGACGGAGTCTCAACTCACAATGGTTCAGTTGGGACTGTCATGTCTGTCCATCTACAGAACAGTTTACTGGGCATGCTCACACACTTAGCAGTTGCAAAGGGCCGTCTTGCATGCAGATGGAGTCTAGACACGGAAGGGCACAGTAAGGCATAACTGTCCCCACGCACAGAGTGGTCACACACATGCAGTGACCAGCACATGCTCAGCTGCCATCACAGCTGTCACAGGTGCAGATCCCAGATGTACACACCGCAGTCTACACTGTAGCCCCCGAGACATCACCATGTCGTTGCTGCAGCAGTACTCAGCCATACATTACCACAACACTGCGTGACACATGACCAGTGGACTGTACAGAGGTCTACAGCAACTGTGCAGGGTACACATGTACTGACAGGGTTCCAACAGGTGTTATGCATTGCAAGTATACCACTATACATGTCCAGGTCAGCTGAAGACATACCAGGGGCCCCGTGTGGTACACAGCTGTGACACATTAGTGTTGCTGTACACCAACGACCACGCATGTTTGGATATGTCAAACATGTGATTGTAGTGGATTTGTGCATGGACCGCACACAACACATATGTACATAGCTAAGCCTTTGCTGTCCCCCATGCAGAACAGTGGCCTAAGCAATCATACGCACGCAAATGGAAGGTGGGTCCATGTCTGTTTAATGCTCACAGTACAGGAGGTAGCAATGTTGGAGAACACATTCCCCTTTATTAGTCGCCCATGACACCCGTGATATCATACCACAGTCCATGTGTCATGTATGTCAACACACATGTCCACCAATAGCAATGCATACATACATGGCTACAGGAGACACATGTAGGACCAACAAACATGTACAATCCATACTGTGCATGCAGCAACCAAGCATGTGCAGTGGCCGATATCTGTATCACAGCTGTGCCCAACTACAGCATGCGGTCACAATGCAGCCCCATCATTGACACCTGTATATGGTGACATACAAACAGTACAGTTGGTTGTACATCCAGTATGGAGGGATCTGTGTACATAACGTGGTGATCCACCTGTGTAGATGTATGTGTGCCAGGGATGGCTCACAGGTGTGTCACACGCCACCCTACCATGCCATGTGCAAACAGTATGCTATGTCACTGTTACTTGATGGTGATGACTTAACGCATACACAGCGGTCAGGTGTAGCCAACTGTATGTCACGTGACACCTGTATCACTGACATTCACCCGTGTGCACATAGCCACACAATTGCCAGACATAGCGTTGGTACCCATACTGCAGACAGTACTGCTGCATGTCTATCAGATCATCTTATGGCAGGTGTATCATTCCCAGCACTGTCATGTGTGTCCACTTGTGTGACCACACATGCCACATATGGTGGGGACTACGTCCCAGATGTAACACATCCTTGTACACTGTTGTACAGATCTGTACATACTGCAGTGTGGAAAGCATGAGGTCGGCAGGTGTGGTGCATCACACACATCGGCTATCCGTACACACATAGCTGTTCACCACAGTGTGTCTGTGTATGTATGTATGTATGTATGTATGGCTGTCTGGTGCTTGGTGTGAGGGTGTATGCTACCATACTGTGGAAACAGGATCACTAACCCCTCATGGTGATGCAGTCTACTACCCTGTTGATGCCATTGGTCCCAGCCATACTGGCTACCTGTGCATGTCCCTTCTTTGTGCCACGTCGTGTGGGTGCAAAGTACTGTGTGGGTGATGGCAACATAGGTACGGGTCCACACATGAACACTATGGGTGGTGTTATAGTGCTGTTGACCCCGTGAATGTGGCCATGTACCTGTACTGTGACAGGGTATTATTGCTACACAGTGTGGCCTCATGCTATCAGGTGGCCTCTAACGTCATCATTGGCCTGACCACTGTGTACAACCCCTGCACCATGTAAACATACCTGTAATGTTTCCCGGTATGTATGTCACATCTCTGTCCACTGTAGCCTGTTCAACTGACCACATGCGTCAGGTGCAGTATATATGTGGACATCTGTGTCATGTTTGGACATCTGTGTCATGTCTGACTGTCCAACAGTTTGGTTGAGGGTGCGTTTAGCATGCTGATATTGCCATATGTGCCTGTGAGTACTCCACAGTTACAGATGGGGGACTGCAAACACTGCTACCTGTAGGCACATGCCAGTACACCATAGGAGGGAACCAGGGCATTACCAACATGCTGTTACTGTTGTAACTGAGACACATACTGTGAACATATCACAATGCATGCTGCACCTGGACTACATGGTATGACTTGGTGCATGTTGACAGTACACTACTGATGTCACATACACATCTCTCAGTATTCACACACGTCCAATGCAACATACACATTCCTCAATATGCATACACAAGTAATGTGAGATACACCTCTCACATCAAAGTATTCACACACGACCAATACAACATACACATCCCGCAATATGCATGCACAAGTAATGTTAGATACACCTCTCTAGTCTGTTCACCCTGTGCATCAGACCATATGAGCATATCCCTGCACCAGTGGTGTGGATGACAGGGATGTGGCACAGGCTTCATCATAGGCACAGGGTGATACTGTTTGCCAGGGGCATAGGCTGCACCAATAGATGACATCATTTGTGCAGGTAAGGGCCAGTGATTTGAATGGACATGTCTGTTCCGTATTTATGTGGGTATTGTGCAGCCCTACAGTTGTGTTCACTGTGTGCATGTATGTGTGCACACAGTTCTGTCATTTGTGAGGCCTACACAAGGGTATTATGGACAGCTCCAGAATGCACAGACCAGGTTGTACAGCTCACTGTGACCGGACATGGCCATGTGTCCTGTGCCTGCCAGGGGTTGCATGGGCACTACCAGGCAGAGGTACAGAAAGGCTACTGTCCGACGACACATGGCCACTGGAACCGTGTCCCCACCGGGAACGTCCAGGGTCACATCCACATGGCCTGCTGTGACCTGGTGTGGACATCGCAGCACCAGCTGCACTGATACTGCTACTGGCACTATGGGAGCAGCCATGTGAGGTGGCACTCATGCGTTGACCTGCACTAGGTGGTGTAGCTGGCCTACGTCCATATGTCGTATGCCTCACCCCTACCAGATGTTAAGCACAGACAGCTCACGCTCACGGCTTGCCATGCCATGGTCAAGGATTCTGACCATGTCACCCAATTGCCTGTCCAGAACATCAGCAAGCTGCTGTTGAGCACCTGCCAATGCCTGGATTTTGTTGTTTATGGTACTGATAGCAGCCCTCTGCAGCCTCTGCTCTTTTCTGTTCTGCCGTTCCGCATGTGCCTGTGCCGCCATTACAGTGTGGAACATGCGTCTAGTGATCCCAGCTGCTGCGCTATGTCCTGCAGGTGCATGTCTGCCAGAGGTCCTCCTACGAGCAGCACCAGCCACATGCCTGTGTGGCACATCTGCAGTCAATATACTGCCACCATGGTGTGGAGACACACCTTCTGTAGCCACCGCATGTTCCTGTTCAACGCTAACAAACGATGACTGTCCTTCATCTATGGCCACTGTAGATGCGGTATGTGTTGGCAGCTGATCTGTGTACAGGGAAGAGGGGGAAATAGCTGGGATGGCAACCGTTGGCACAGATTCTGCCCCAACATCCCTGCCTGTACCTCGTGCATATGTTCATCACTGCTAGCATCTGTGTGGACACTATCAGATGGACCACAGGAGGGTAACGCATCTACATCACCTGTGAATGCAAAGAAATACTCTACATTACAATAGACACACCGACACACACACACACATAGACACACACACACACACACACACACACACACACACACACACACACACACACACACACACACACACACACACACACACACACACACACACACACACACACACACACACACACACACACACACACACACACACACACACACACACACACACACACACACACACACACACACACACACACACACACACACACACACACACACACACACACACACACACACACACACACACACACCGACACACACACTGACACACCATGCTTGTGAGATGACGATGGCATGCAGCATGCTTGTGATACAGCTGACAGCATGCAGCTCAGACATCAATAGTGTTTGTAGGCATACCCCCTGGAATGCACACTACAGCAGGCAGGTGTCATATCATTATCCATGCAATTCACACAATCATGGTAGTATGCATGCATCCTCGTGATACACCTTGTGGACCAGAACAGGATAACAGTACACATGGCTGACGTGACCTTGACATATAATCTGCTGACATGTTCATTAACATGCATGCATGCCTGACACAATGGTGTTGTGACACATGTACAGCATCGTACTGGGAATCACATTGCGGTGTTGTCCATATGCCCTACAGATAGACTGCATGTTGAGCAAATGTGCATGGGCATGGTAGGGGACTGGGCCGTCTACATTGCTGTACAGTGTATTGTACAGACACTGTGCCATTGCATGGCATCATGAGGCATCTATATTGCTAAACAGTGCATGTTTTGTACACATTGCATATCCAGAACTGCATGCATATCCATGACATACCCGTGGATTGTGACCTATGATGCTGAGGTGTATACACACCAAACCATGCTGTGTCATGTGTCAGGTCACTGGAGGACATACAGATGACACCTCTGCACGATGACTACAGAGTGTTAGCTGCCTGGCAACCATGTCCACACATAGTGGACCTGTCCCATCACCATTTCACACATGACATTGATGTACCATGCACACATGGTGCACAGCTAACGATGATGTCCTACGGCAAGGGGGAAAAGTACTGTTTCTGTGGCCTGGTGTCACTGTCAGTGGAATCTGTGAAGGTGACTACCATCATGCTATGACAGACAGCATGTTCAACACATCTTATGAGGTACATGTCACTGACACCTCCGCTAGCTGTGCATAAGCAGTTATGATGTGCAGCGTACCACATCACCTGTACAATCAGTCTAGTACAGCTGTACTTGGACCATGTGTGGACAAAGTGGGACAGGATATATCCACATTCCATCTTCTGTGTGGCTACATGTCTCTGGCCATCCCTCATGGCCATGTGTGCACATGTGTTGGTCATGTATGTGATGGCCGTCTATCACACATGTCTGTGTTGTCCCATATGATATACACCCATAGATGTTGGTTATGTTACCATCCACAGGCCTATGCAGACAACAGGTGTATGTGGGGTATGGGTTATGGGGAATTGTGACAATATTGCAACCAAAATGCTACGTGTCTCGGACATGTTGGATGGAACATCACCATGTGTGAAACCTTTGCAGGGGCATATAACACAATGGTGATGCCTGTGGTCTTCCCATATCACAAGTCACTGTGCTGTTCTGGTTTGTGTACCACACATGCTGTTCCACTGTATAGTACATATACCTCCATTGAAGAACACCTCCACCATTGTTTGCACAGCTGGGCACACATGTAGCAATGACAAATACTGTAGTTTCATGTCTGTGTATCATTTCAGTTGTATATATTGTACATGGGTCGCCTGTGTGGATGATGGGTGATGCAGCCTGTATATCCATGTATTAACTGGCCACATGGTGAATAGATCTATGCTTTGACATGCCTGATACTGATGATAGACTCACCTGCAACGGACTCTTGTCTGTGCGGCACGCCAGAGGTACCTGTATTGGGTGACACAGCAGTATGAACATTATCCATGACTGTATGACAGCCATAGGGTGCACAGTGCAGGTTAACACATTCGCCTGTACAATAGCATATAGTCAGCACATGTGTGCATACCATACCTCTCAACCTCTTAGAACAATAAATGTGGACAAAGCCTACTATGATGGGGGACATATAGGGACAACTGTGACATATTGCTCTTACTAACCTGGATATTTGATAGACCAATAGGTTTGCATGCACATTTGCAACGGAATGTGCAGTCATAAACACAACTGTATGTCATCATTTAATGATTCCATTCCTCAGCTATTTGCCAGAAAGGGACAGATATTAAGGGGAACACACCGACAATATGAGGCTGATATCTGGACATCCTGCAATTACCTGTACAGTTTGGAGGTATGGTGCATACACAGGGTAGCATAAAGCATGTGTGTCCACATACCTTGCATCTGTTGTTACATTGCATGATGTGCACTGACACATGCACATACTTGGGATATACTGGACATATGTACAGTACTGACTTACCAGGCAACTCCAGGCTCATTGGTTGGGAGACACCCACCTCCACGATGGCAGCTACTGTTTGTGGGGGCTGTTCCGAGGGTGTTCCCAGACTGGCCAGTAGCTCCTCCGTGTGTGTGAGTGGAGGCTGGGTTGATGGCCCACCATCCGTACCACCTTGTTCTCTGGCGATTGAGGTGGCACACTGTTTTGCATGGTGTATGAGGTCCATGCAGTGTCTGCGCACCTGCTGGTAGGTGCGGTTGTGGCCGCCCACTTCATTGACCCTCCTGCAAAGATCCTGTCACAGGTCATCCCGCTGCTGTGCATGCTGTGGCACGTGGCTGAATAACGCCTCATAGTTCTCATGGAGGTATGGTATTATGACATCATCCTCCTGTCGGCTATATGCTGGTAGGCGTGTATGCGGCATTATCTGTAAGACATGATGAAGGTGACAGGTCACATTTACAGACATGTAAAGTGATACTGATGCACATACATTCTAGTACATTCACACACTTATCTTTGCAAATCAACATGACGCTAACATGACTGACATGTATGTGTCCCACACATGTAACACCCAGTATGCATTAGATATCATCCCCATATATGTGTGTCACCTCATTAGTGTTCCTACTGCATGTGATGTCAGTCTCCATGTGGACATGTCTGTTTGCATGCACTGGTGTTCTTACCTATCTATCCATGCCTGATGTATCCATGGTAATGCTGTTGACCTAGATGCTGTGGATATGTCACATATCAACACGGACACAGCCTTACTGGACTTGGGCAGTGACAATGCACCAAGTACACATGGAAAGCTGTACATGCATCTGTTTTTCCATAGACATCTACAATGCACAGCTGTTCAACATCCTGCCACGGATCACCTGTGTTGCACATGTGATAGACATGGGACAGTGGTTAGTCGGACGTCATTCGCAGGTAAGGTTATCGGCTATAGCATGTATGGGCTGGGTTTCCTAGCTGTATCCAACACCCATTACGCCACCACGAGGGGCATCAGTGATACATTACTGATCCAGATAGATGATACTACATCTACCATATGGCTATCACACCATGTATGGCAGGGGTGATATGTTTAGCTATGTGGACGGGGCTGCATGGTATGGTGGGAGTATGGCACAGGGATCTGTCCAGCAAGTGGCCATCCTAGTCATAGGACGGTGGTTGTCCATGATGTATGTCTTTCAGATCAGGCTATGGACATGTAGCATGTCTAACAACATAGTGTTGCATATGTTTGTATGCAAGCTGGATAGCATGTTGCATACTGGAGGTGAGTATTGTGGAGGCTGGTATTGGCCATCAACGCATGGGCCCTACCCCTGGAGGGTGATGTGTATTCCAATATTAGTCACACGGGTGCTGTGTATGCCTGTTCAATGATCTCCATGCACATGGATACCACCCTGTCATGTCATGGGTACCTCGGATGACTACCTAAAGGGCCAGAGAGATGTCTTCAGCTCAGGGAGGTGTACTACACTACACCATCCCTAACACATTGTCCATACCGTTGACCACAGCCTAGGTGTTTCCTAATGGGTACAGGGGTATTCCCCTACTGGTGTCATTGCTGATATCATCCACCAGAATGTGCACATATGTCACACACATCACACACACAGCCCATTCTGTATGTTGTTCACAACACTGTGACAACAATTGCTCATAGGTCATGGCCATTCACATCATCACATACACAGATGGCTGACATTTGTCTATGTGGTATGGGCTACAATGCGGGTGGGGTACAACACATTAACCCTGGTTTACTGTAGCTGACACTGTGTGATATGCACATGTCACTGTAGCACCTTTGATAGTTGTGAGTCTGTCAACAGGCCACTAGTAGAACACTCCTGTGACATACACAGGCATCTGTAGCTGAACATCCGTACTGTCTTGTACATCTGTACTACTAACATCTACATTGATAATGGTTCATGAACCTGCAGACCATACCCGGCAGTGTTCTAATGCAGTGCCACCAATCATGACTGTTGTCAACACATGTGGGTTGATAGTATACAGCACCCTATCTGTAATGTGTGGGCATGCTCAGCACTTCTTCAGAGCTTCTTGGCACATTATGTGCTACTGCTTAGTTTAGCATCCATTTCACACCAGTCCTCACAGGTACACTGTCTGTCCACACATTTCCAGCTTGATAACTGTACAACAGCTGTCATACACACATCACTTACATACCTCATGAGACATGGTGGTTTCTATGGCCTGTCCACCTGCCATGTACCACTTATATATAGGCATGTCCAACTGGCATGTACCAGTGCTAGTCCCTGTCACTATGATGACTATGTTGTACATGTGGCAATAGAGCTATACTCATGTCCACAGTCAATGCACACCTCCCAACATACAACAGTACAGCCTATGGGGGATGCACATATGCAGCCCTGCTGGGGGTTATACTGTCACCAACCCTGACTGCACCTGACAGTCATGTGGGGTTGTGCAACATTGGCAATGCACCCCACACATCATATGGTCCCACATCATCCCCACCACAGGCCACACATACGGAGACACCTTGTACAGTACCCCTCCATACTCTGTGTGGGCACCAACAACAGCCCACATCGCCAAACACAACCACACCAACCTGTAGCCCACAGACACGTGTGCCCATCACATACAGCCAATAGGGTGTCAGAATATACTCAACACACCTGTCTTAGGTGACTGTCAGCAGTCACACTGCTGTTCCACTCAGCAGGGTACACAAGGTGATAGTCACTTACATCCTGCTGTCCAGTAACTGGTTCTGCAACATAACCTATGCACACATGCCTCAAGTCAGCAGGTATGGTGTGACTCCCCTTCCATGTTTGTGTGACAGACATTGTCACTCAGGGCACAGACTATGTGTGCAGGGACATGCAATAGCCCACCAGTGTTGTCGCCCTGCTGGTGTGGTCCACGCCCTGGGAAGCATTTTGCATTCATCCAGACCTGTTACCACTGCACTACGAATGACTGTGTCACGCCCAACAGTTGTCCCTGCTTCTGCTGTCATTCCACAGGCATCTAGTATATGTCCACTTTGACAGACCAAGCCAAACAACATGATGCTGTGGCACAGTTGACCTGCACCTGTCAGCCCTGGGAGTACGGATCACATGTTGGTCTCTTGCTGCTTTTATACTGCCTGTCTTGCACAGTGCCCAATAACAGTCACCACCAGAACGAGAACAGGCTAGCGAAGCATGTGGTCATGTTACACAATGCTTGACATCATTCTCTGTGACGCACGCAGGCAAGGCACACCTGATACTGCACCACTGCAATATCTCTGCAGTGACTGGGGCCTACCTCTTGGCTCTGCAGAGCACACCTGCATTGACTGGGTATAGACAGACCGTACCTCTCAGGCATGTACCTGGACTGGCACACCCACAGCTGAGGTGTCCCCATATTCCACTATGTTGTACACACATCCCGGCTGATTACTTCGCACAATGCATCACAGGTGCTCCATGTGCATATGACTGTGTCCGGAACTACTGCTGCTACTAATGTGAGACTGACAGTAACCCACACCTAACTGTAATAGCCGCATATGTAATGACACATTAGGCGTACACTGTGCGTGAGTCATAACCTCCGCTCAGCTGGTTCGACCCATACACCACCTCCAAGACCAACAGTATCCTTGACATGGACACTACCAACATGTGACTGCTGTTCGACACCTGTGGTTGTCCCCTCATTTGTGGAATCCAAACATCTGCTACCCACCCTTGTTAGCCACATACCGGCACCACACACTTCACGGCATACACAGTAGATGAGTACTACAACACCAACTACAGATGTCGTATGACAGCGGTAGTTGTCATGACACACACGCAGGTGGACAATGCACATGAAAATGCTGAGACATACCCCAGTGCACTTCAATAGCATGTACACGACAATGTGGTTCATGCTATTCCACACAGAGCCATGCAGGTACACACCAGAATACAGACGACACTCTGGGGGTGCAGTCCCCACGGACATACTTTACAACAACAGGTGGGGGCTGTTACACAGTGGTGTAAATTCCCATGGGTGGGGGTGACTCACTGGTCAGCCTCTGTAAGGCCACAGGATCCCATATCACATACACCATAACTAGCTACATACACATTACTGCGACACATTCCGAGATATACCACAGGGCATTTTGGTGGTATGTCAGTAGTCGTATGCAATACCCACATCTGCTCACACATACAACTGTCACTCTGGAACATGACAGTAAGAGGTGATGTTGGCAACATCCTGTCTGATTGCTTCATTGCTATCATTACACCCTCTCACTCCCTGCAGGGCCACATTCCTTGCAGGTACATTGCGGTGTACCTGCAGTCACACCTACACAGTACTGACCTGCACTCTATATGTCCTAGGACACAGGCCCCTTGTCACCCTGCAATATCCCAGGCTGTGATGTCCACAGAACTCTGAACAGCATTTCTCCCCACTGGGACACCATATTCAGTAATAGTCTTGTACCAGACTTTGTGGCCCCTGACTGGCACACAGCGACTATAACACTCCCCACAGGTGGCGCCACACTACACGACTGGGACTATTGCCCTACACACCTCACTGGTCTGTTATGCATGGCTATAGGGCACATAATCATGGACATCATTGGTCGAGTCTCTGTTGTGCCCCAGTCCTTTGATGCCAGCTGGGTTGGTCTTGTTGGGGCCACAGCATGCCTCCTACACCTGTTGAACACCTTTCCTACAGTTGCCAGAGTTGTTGATGATGACACGGGTGTCCACACAGCCTGCATTGTCCTCTCGCTGCCATTCAGCACCGTTCTCCATTCTGGTATTGACTACATACACATCCACCTGCACATAACCAACATATGTCTCCGGATGTTATGCAATGTGGCTAATGGATGGGACACACACACTGAGGGTGGCATACCAAATCACATACTGCAATCCAGTTACACTTGGCTTACCACAGTCCTCAGTCATGGGGCCCTCATGTTTGGTATATGCTTCCCTGAGGTACAGGCTACCACTGAGGGGACTTCCCTGCCTAGCTTTACAGACCACTGCATACCCAGTGCTGTTGTTGCTCCACCAGCTGATACAGACCCCATCCATATGGGTGTCACTGTGACAGATACTGATATGAACATCATGACCTCTACCTGCATGACACTTGGTGTGTACATCACCTTTGCAGTACACCATCCTCCCACTGGTTATCACATAGGTGTTATTCCCCTACATACATGTTGCATTGTACATGTGTGTAAGACACATGTATGTCACACACACTCCTGTGATTACCACATTGCCACTGTGGTGTGGATATCCTTCTACATGTTCACACATGTCTGTCCTGGGTGTGTAGCTGGTACATAGGCACCCATTGTACCTCTGAACACTGGATGTATACACACATCCATGGGTACAACACCCCGCGTAGGGTGTACCTTACACAACAGCTTTACATACCCCAACATTAAAATGCCATGATGTTTATTGAGCTACACCTGGTGACGTATGCAGCTTATGTACAGACACCTCATCTGTACACATTTGCAGACTACATACTCAGGGGTGACGTCTGCTGCAAAGACAGGGCCCATGTCTGCAAATATGTTTATGGATATACTCCGCATACACGACATACAGAATAGCCACTATAACCATGATGCTCATGGATATGTGCACACACGCGACTGTGTGTGTGCTTGGGGTTGCATTCCCAGACCGGACACTCACCATGCTTTGGGACATGTTTCCTATGTACATCATGCATGGACAGTCAGTAGCAGTGTTCATGTGATACCTCGCTTGCTGGATGGTGGACACATGTACACCAGGGATCACTGCAGTGGCTGTACTGTGCAGTGATGCAGGTTACACATGGCTCTTCTGTTCACAGGACACTACCCTGGAGAGGTGCCACTGGTGTGCACACTGTAGTTGTTGTTACACATTGACTTGCCAGACTGCATGGTACACCACTATGAACCTGTGCAGCTATTATATGTCCTTTGTGCATGGTTACTGGTATAGTCCTTCCAGTTAGATTGGCTGTCACGCTATTACAATGTCCCATGACTACGGGCCATATGTCTACTCTTATTGTACATGCCAATCATGTTCATGTTTGTCTGTCACATCTCTTCCACTATTCTAGTATGGGAGTAATGTTTGCGTCCTTTGCAAATGCACAGAGTGGAGTACATAGTTATTTCATCATAACTGTTTATACATATCTTAATTACATAGTACTCACATCACTATATGATACCTTTGTTATGCATCATATGCCTGTTCTCCTGTGTAACATATCTGATGAATCAATCTACTGTACTATACACTACACATGTTTTACATGGTATCCCATAATTCAACCATTACTTGAGGGTCCACCTTAGACATATCATTGACGTTATATGCCCATACACATGTGTACTGTTACAGTATATCTACATATACTATCCCCTGCTATGGCACGTACTTATTGGACATACCCTGCCACTGATGGCGGATTGTATGACATTGTTCTGTTTAATGCCGTCATGTTGCATCCCTTGTGGTGTCTGTGCTGTTTACCATGTGGCCCACTGCTGGACGCACATCTTCTACAAGCATTGGTACGATCAGCGAGACATCACTACATAAATACCATTCCCCACTTTATGCATGGTGGACACTGTTAATTACTGCAAACCAGGCTATGCATACACTGACATTACGTAATTCAGAGCATACTATACATACAGTTAAGTGTTATACATACCTTGATATCATTCTGGTGTTTCGTCTCTATCTCACTCCTCTCTATCACTCTTTCAACTGTTATGTGGTATGAGCATACAGTTTGCATATCTGGCAAGTCATCCTTATATACGTCTATACCTGCAACATGTGGTTTACTGCCACCAATTGGTTTGTGTGACTAATTACGTGCACTTCAGCTGTGCAGCTACTCCATTCGCCAATTATGCGGCAGCAGTGGGGTATAATTGAATTCTCCACCTGGGCATTGGCCATTTGCCCTGCCTTCAGGGAGACGGCCTGTATTGTGTTTTGTTGTGTGTAATTGCAACTGCTTTGTGTAGAGCCAAGTCTATTTTGCGGTCATGTCCCCCATGGATTGTGTGTGATTCTACCTGTGACTGTACCTGTCATCCCACCTGTCTGATAAAGGACTATTGCAAACACCTGTAACATCACAGTTTGTTCTGTTATACGACAGATACAATTTTGCATGGCGCCTTTAAATGTCTCTCACAAGGTATGTCAATGGTTCAGCAGATATAATTGACTAACTAGATGTTTGGGCTGTGGTTACAGTCTGTATTGCTATTGTTTACAGTGTGGGGGATGTAGGCGGGTGTACGTAGCATATACGGTTTTGTGGCGCTTGCATTTCTACGTAGTCCATATATATGTGTGTGGGCCCCTTCCCTAATTACAGTGCTATCACTTAATAGACTTCTATTATGGGAATTTACTGTGGGCCATTGTTAAATGGTTTCAATATGGTATGCAGGTGCGGTTGATACTTCCATACCTCCGGATGTACGGCGATATGTGCAGAGATATTTGTAAATGAACGCTATCCCGTGTATGTCTGCCCCAGATATTTGCTGTCATTGCAGTGGTGTTGGTGTCAGATCCTCTGTCACATGGCTTTCCACCTTTTCATATGACCATAGTTGGACACTTGCGGGTCACACAGTGGTGTTTACAGGCTGACATATGGCCATGGTCAGTACACAGGATAGCACATACTTTTATCCTCATTACAAAACTATTGTTCTTGGTCCTTCACTACGTATCGGTTTGCATGTAACATTTCTGTTTCTTACATACAGGCATGAGTATTTCCTGCAACTATTGCATATTATGTGGGATATACTAATGTCCTACACTCACGGACAGTTGCCCTTTCTAATGTTTCATGTCAGGACATACCTGCCCAGGGAGGGTCATCCCTCCCGATGTGGGACAGGTGTTTACCGCATGCCTACGGATAGCTATACTGCACCTACCGTAGTCATCTACCTCTGAGTTGCCACCTACAGACACACTATGCGGACACACACGACACACTTTAGTCACACGGGAACACACATGGCACCCTCATCACACACATACACAGGCTACATCACACACAACCACAGTTGTACACGGTACCTACGTGGTCCGCACCGCCGACAGCGGTGACTACATGTCCTTACTATCATCCTATTGCTCGCAGTTCTACTGTTCCAGTACTGTGTTCTTTCTGTCTTTCATCCTCCTGGTTACGCGTGTCGGTGTGTGACACGTTCCATAGTTGGCGGTATCCTGTTTATTTGTACCTCAAGGGTGTTTAGAATGTCATCGACCTATCTATATATTTGCAGATGCCAGTGATCCCTTGTATATCGACATATATCACACTATCGCCCTTTCTATCTGTATTATATATGTGTAGATATATATATATATCTCTGTATGGATATATATATATATATATATATATATATATATATATATATATTTATATACATATCTCGGACAGGGGTGGTGACAGGCATGCTATGCCTTTCATTGTGTGTTTGTCAGTGTATACTGTGTTTCCTAGACTCCGCATGTTTGTGTCTGTACCTATCACATTACACTCCTGCCATAGGTTAAGATTACCTCCCATCCCACTTTGCGAGGGACAATCCCTCTTTGTGCAGTTGTGTCCTGCGAAATATTTGTGAACATAGCAAATGTCCTGCGACTTTGGGACAAACATATTTCCTATAGTTTATGTCATTGTTGCATGTCACCCTTATTTTGTATCTGACCCACCTACATGTTACAGGACACGGAATACGTATCTGCGACCATTACTAAACTATAAGCTTTTTGTCTATGCAAAACACTGTTGTTCTGGATTTCATCCTGGCCGGGTGTGTGTCGTCCTGCGTATGTCCCACATTGGTCATTTGAAATGCGGCAACCCTACCGTACATACATCTTGCCTAGAAATAGTGTTGGGTGATTGTGTACATGACTGCCTGTTCCACTCCTGGCAGTGGTCGTTTTACCCTTCAGAGCAGGCGCTATTTGTTCAGGGGTAACTAATGCTGGTGTCACCTGTTCTGTACATCATTGACCGTGATCTGTGCAGTGGTCGGTGACACTTAGCCCTGTTTCACGCATATCCGTATAGTTGTATTTAAACATCGCTTACCAGCTGTGGGCAACGCTTATTCCCGCTAACGTGTGCTACACATATTCTGATGACCTGCATCTGGACTGCATTACCCGTGCCATCGGGATTATGTTACATCCCTTGCGGGATGTGGGACCGGGAACATGCACGACAGTCACTGCATGTACCACTTGGACATCTGGGGGTTGTACACGAATTATGTAAATTTGTATGTGCAGTACACTACAGCAGTTACTCCACACTACACTCACATGGATGACTCCGTTAGTTTACAACTTGATGGGTCCATTTAATGGTATGTCCATGTGATGTTTACTGGCTGTACTCCAGCACTGGGTATGTATATCACAATTGGGTACACCCGATAATTTGCTACACCTTCATACGACCGTGGATGCAGCATGCCGGGGTGACTAATGCCTGTCATGGGTACATCCCCTGCCTTGACACTACATCCATGATTACATTTTGTGGAGTCCCTCAGTAACGCGGCGGGTAATCCCTGATGACTGTGTGTAGGACAGTGCTTACATACATGTGCTCCTGCAATTACCTCTGCTCCAGTACGCAACAGTTGCTTACTCAATGTTGTGGTGACGGGTGTCACTGTTTGCCCCGTTTGGTGTTTTGCCTCTGACAATCGGGCATGTACCTACCAATGTACCTGGGAACCTATACACACAGCACCGACAGATGCTGATGGGCGCATCTACTGTTCAGGTGTTGACAGTTCCATGTTCCCATGGCTGTTGCGTGTACAATGTTTGAGGGCTGCCTATGTAGGATTCCACAGTGGGCCACCTATACATCACAATTTACAGGTAGTCATGTTTGTGTGCCATCCATGTTACTGTGTGCAGGTGGGGAGGGGTGTCGGTCCGTGGGAGCCTACACTGTCAAGGTATGTGCTATACGTTCCCTCTTTGTCAAGGCATAGGCATATTGGGCACGCCTCCGTCTACCTACTGGGGCTGGCACAGTGTGTCCGTGGTCTGGATCCCTCTGTGCCTGTGTTGGCCTTGGCACTTGCGGTGGGCTGTGAGGCCTTCCCCCATTATGACCCTGCTGCAGCTGTTTCCGCAGGATCATATTATGTAGCATGGCACATACTATGAAGATGTGGGCACACATGCCTGGAGAGTACTGCAAGGCTCCACCAGATGTATCCAAGCACCGGAACCGTGATTTCAGCATCCCGAACACACACTCTATGATGATTCTGGTTTGTGCGTGTGCCTCATTATGGTGTTCTTGCATTGGTGTGTGTACATTTCTGATGGGGGTCATCATCCATGGCTCCAGTGCATAGCCAGCATCCCCCACAAGGTGACCTTGTGGGATGTCCCCCCTGACAAATACCTGATACAGCTGTGAGGCATGCCAGATATGGGAGTCATGGTAGCTTCCAGGGCTGCCAGCATACACATCCATGATAATGCCCTGGGCATTGCACATGACCTGGCAGTTGATGGAGTGGAATCCCTTGTGGTTTATGTAGCACTTACCATACTCACCGGGTGGTGACTTAATTTGTATGTGCATGCAGTCTATCGCACCCAGTACCTCTGGGTAGTTTGCCACATGGTGGAAGTGACGCATATTGCTGGCCAACTCCTCCTGAGTTTGAGGGAAGTGTATATGCTCATTGGCATGTGGTAACATGGCATCCAGGAACTGGTGTAGTACCCTGGATGCTGATGCCTGTGAGATCCCCATTATATCTTCAGTTGGCCTTTGAAAGGTACCTGTGGCTAGTATTCGCAAGCTTACACATACCTCCGTGTCCACTGGGATGGATTCCCCTCTGTTGTTTCTGGTTCTCAGGCGTGGCCGGCACAGCTCTACGATTTGCTGTAAGATGTCCCTGTCCACCCTGTAACACTCTACTATCTTCAGATCATGTAGCCCCTGGTAGGTTAGCCTTGGTCTGAACACTCTTCTCCTCCTCCGAGGCCTACGGTGGTTGTCGGCATCATCCTCCGCAACACCGTCGGTCTGTAACACATGCTGATGAATCACAGCTATGGCAGCACCCAACATGTACATTTTAAAAGTTCCCTGTCTGTTTACACCTATGGTGCGGTGTTTGGGAATACACAGGTGTGTGTTGGGTGCTTTCACACTTTATTCTGTTCTGCTGTGAACACTGATGATGTCATAGGGTGTGTATGTACGATCGTGGCTACAGGGTATCTTCTGTGTTTTATTCACGAAACCACTATTGTGCTGCCTTTGGTGTTGCATTACATTTGGATGCCGTGATTTCCTCCTGCCCTTCCGTTTACATTTGTGCACGTTACACCTACCATTTGATGGCATGCATCCAGCTGCCTGCTTTCATTTGTACTTTCCTAGACCTGGCTTATCTTGCGTAATGTGTGCTATTTCCGATCTACTGTGGGTTTGCTTTGCTCTGCTATGACAGTTCTCCTATCTTTGCATTCCAGGTCCTCCACACCTTTCTTTGCAATCCTATGCCACCCCTATCCTATTTTGCAGGTCTCTGCATGCAGGCTTGTCTACTGCCGTCGATTGGCCGATGTGTGTTGATTGGTGTTAATTGTTCATTACTACGCCAATTACCCTGCTTCGGCATTTCCTTCTTTTCTTCCCATGACCTTCCTGTTTGTACTATTGTTCACGGCACATGCATCCACTTACCGGGTTTTGGGCACAAATTCATCCCCGTACACATGCGCTTTCAGGCACCATGTGTGCTCTCAGTGAAACGGTTCTATACCCTCCTCCCCACCCATGTCCTTCAGCTTTGCTTAGCAATGGCCAGGCCAGATTTGTATTGCTCCAATGTGCTTACTGATACAGTGGCACACCCATCTGCTGATGTCATGTATCACCTTTGATACACTCCTCGGTGTTATAGCGCTGCGCCATCAGGTACATCCTTAATCTGGCAGAACATTTGCGATTCAGGATTACCTGCCTCATTTGCATGGCATTGACTACTAATTCATAGTTACAGTGCCAAACACTGTCGCGGGCCCCTGGCAACCCTTGCACCTTGCTTGTGGTGTGCCATGCCTACCATTGCATATTATGGTGCAATCCTGATTTGTCTTTCATTGCGATTTTCTGCCATTTTTATATATTTCCTTTGTATTCCTGTTTGCACACACATGCCCTGCGGTTGTACTGTGCGTTACTGTGGACATGACATTAAATGTTGTTTTTTAGGTGTTGTGCATCTTTTCTTGTGCCATTGGCTGTGTATTTCTCCATTGGCATATGTTAACTTTGTAATACATGTGTGTGGTCTGCTTCCATAACTCCGATGTTCTGTTTGGGAAAATGTAAACCGTGTTTTTTGGTTTACATTTCCATGGGCTTGCTCTACGCCTGCACCACTTTGTGAATTGCTGTATGCCTTCATTAGCATGGTGTGACACTGCACATGGGGTGATTTGCATACCTATGCCGAGGGCTGCGTAGCTCTGGCGTACGCCAGTAGTGCACGTGGGATTGGTTCATACCTGAATCGCTCGGCGGACATATTTGGTGTTATGCCACCTACTCTACGCCTGCGCCTGGTGCAAGCTTCATGGATCCGGGGGATGGTTTGTACACATCACACATATTTTCATCCACTAGAGATTAAATGTGTACACCTGCATTCTAAGTAGTAATACACAGCTCACCTGCTATCTGTCATGCATTCATCTCATGCATGTGTTTCAAGTGTCACTGCAGTCTTGTGTGACACTCTACCTCCATTACCAGGTCAGACTTTGTTACCAGATGAGCTCTTGGCACATATCAGTCACTCAACACACAGCAGTGGCTCAGTAGCTCAGTTTGCTAAATGATATGTGTATTGTTCATTTTCCATACACAAACCGGGGTTTGAATCCAGGGACAAGTACTACTATATATTTATAGAAACAGGCAAGTACTACAGAATATGTATAGAAACAGTTACATATTGTTAACAGATGTTCTCCCCACAGGAATTACAGGTAAATAAATTGCCTGTTGTAGCTGTTTCAATGGTATACTAATTTGTGTCTCCAGATGTAGTAGTGTGTAAACAGCTTTGGTCAGCAAGGTGATAAGATTGCATTAAATTAAACGTTCACAAGTACACTACTGTTCTACGTTAATAAGAGAAAAATGTTTATTGTTGTTATGGCTGTATGCCTGGTGCATCTTTCAATGTCTGCTGATAATCTAACCCCATGCCTGCCAAGGATGGCAGAATACATGTAAACTCTCTGTACTATGCATGATACATGTCTCTCAGGTATCAAACTGTTGCAGATAGTGATCACTGTTGCCAAAACCCTTGGACACAGATTTAACATCCAGTCGAAGTATGTCAGTAGCACACTCACACAATATCAGTGCACAGTACACCTTGGTAGTCATATATGTTCCCCTGACATGTAATAGTCACCTGTAGATGTTACAGCTTGGCTCAAACTGTCCCATGCGGATAGCTTGAGATGTATGCACGTGCTACAGAAGATATATGGCACCTGTAGACATAAAAGTAAGGGCAGACCTATAGAGTATAGAACAGTACTGTTGTAATAAATATAAACCTATACTGTTGTTAATGGAATGTCTCTCTCCACCCCCTCTTATCTGCATCATAAATATTATTATTGTTATACTACAGGTATGGTTTCCATTTCATATATATTGTTCTCAAAAACGTATGTTGGGGGTAACCGTGGTGGTGCAGTGTTTAGCGCTGCCGCCTCACAGCAAGAAGTTCTCTGGTTCAATCCTCAGCTGGGGTGCCTTCTCTGCATAGTCTGCATGTCCTCCCTGTGGTCATATGGGTTTCCTCCAGCTGCTCCAGTTTCCCTCCCATATTCCAAAGACATGCTGTAGGTGGATTGGACACTCTAAATTGGCCCTAGGTGTGAGTGTGTGCCTTCTGTGGAAGGTTGGGCACCGGGCTGGCAATTCAACACTGTAAAACTCCACTGCCAATCATGAGCAGACAGGTTATCGACTGTGGCGACCTTTAACCAGGAAAAGCCAAAAGAAGAAAAAGTTCTCAAAAACTTATGTTGGGCCTTGTGTTTTATTATTGTTACATATTATAATGGTTGCATACTAACATACCTTGTTGAAATATCAATGTTGTTGGCCTTTTGCCGTAACTATTACTGGCATGCTGTTACAATACTGACTGTTATCCCATTTATTTTTGTGTTCCATATGCTATGCAGTTTTATTGTTCTGGGTTAATTGGAACACCCATGCATGCTGTTATAACTAAGGTTTAAATGTTCTGTTCATGACTAACCTATACACTTTGAAAAAGACCTCAACACCATAGCATGAGTGGGTAGGCCAGTTCCTGTGGATCCACCTACCCCACCTCATCTGGCCATGGCACTGGGTCCCAGCATGTCTGGGACCCACCTGGAGCTGCCCCTCCACTGGTCCTGTACCACGCACAGATGGAACTGCCTCAGGTGATGGAGCCCATCCCCACTGAGTGCGAGGGCAGAGAGAGAGTGGTCACCCAGGCATGGTGCACAGGATTTTAAAACATGATTTGGATGATCAGCTGCACCAGACTTGAGGGCAGACTAGTGCACCTGGAGGGGCAGGCCAGCCCTGGCATGCATGCCCCAGCAGAGCTACCTTCGGGGCCATGAAGGAGCAGTGATGACTGCCCATGGGTGGGGAACTCAGTCCTACTGCTGCTGTCTGGGGGCACTTGGTCCTACAATTCCACAAAACCCTCCCCATCCAAGGTGTTTACCCCCCTCATGTGTCATACACCGCCCCTGTCTGTTGTCTTGTCTGTCTTGTCTGCTTGCAAATTCTACCTCTCCTACCCAACTTACCAACCCACACATACCTATATTCCCCTCAACAACATTTCACTCTCTTCTTAAAAAAAAGGGCATCTCTCCTGAAAAAAATATCACCCCATACATAGCTCTCCATTTTTCCCACTCCTACACTACCATCAGTGAATCATCACAGCAATTAATCAACAAAGTTATGTCACCCACACCCCTCCCCTGGTATGTGAGGCTCCAAATTCCACATTGTCCACAACATGCACAACTGTTGCTCTACAAGAAATGGGGAGCTATGGTCCTTACTTACACCTGTCCTGTACATCTTTACCTATCTTTCACATTGTTTTTCCCCCCTGCTTGTCCCCATTTCACCACTTTCCTATCACCCCTTTTTTCTTTTCTTTTTTTAAATTAGTGTGGGTTTAAGCGGAGTTAAGCGGTGTAGTGTGTTTTGCAACACCTCACAAATCTGCTTAAGCCCACTTAAAACTGCTTAAAACTGCTTTAATTACCTTCTGTCTTTCTGCCACTGTTTTGTACATCAGCAAAATGATCATCCTGCCAATTCTCAAACCCGGGATCCTGCCAAATATGGAGTGGAGCATTAGCCAACTAGGCCACTCAGCTTTGAAAACTGGCAGGTGTTTAAATAAACTTATCCTGTTTATCACTGATGCACATCCCAAAAATATTCAGCCCTGCCAAGTTTCAAATCCAGGACCCTGTCAAGTTCAGCACAGTGCATTAGCCCACTAGACCACTCATCTCTGAGGAATACCACGTGTTTCCAGAAACATATCCTTAATGCCAGTGGCACAATGCTTGTACATATAATAGGGAGAATGACAATGTACTTGGGACAGTGATACAGACAGCAAACCAGTACACAGACACATAAATGTTGATGGATGTACTTGAGGCCTAGGGTATCAGGTAGAGCTGACAACTGCACAGACTGTTGGAGAAAGTCCACAGTTGTGACAACTACATTTGGCACACTTGTCATACAACCTATACTGTGTGCTGATGTACTGGCATGTTAGTACACACTCAGATTATGAAATCATGACAGACAGTTCAGTGGCACGTGCCATACCCATCCAATCACACATGTTCATGCCAATCCTGTGTAACAGACTCTGTGCATGCACATATGTCTTGCAAATACACCTGCTAGAGTAAAGACTCTGTAGCTCAATTGGTTACATTCCTGGCATGCGTAATAATTTTTCACCCACAGTCCTGGCTTCCAGTCCAGTGTAGTGCATGTCAAGTACATGGTTGTCGAGACAATTAAATGATTGAGGCGTGCAATCTTAAGGATAACCTTTTTCTGCTACCACAGTCACTGCAACCCATCTTAGCACCTCAAAGGCCTGTAGGTTGGCACACACTTCACATTTATGTATAGGTGTCGTAAATGTTACCTAACACTCTCTGGATGGCACTATTACATAACATATGTACCAGAGGCACATGCCTCACCTGGACTGTTATGGGTACCCTCACCCTGGCTATGCTGTGACAAGAGAGCTGACACTGTTCTCTCACTCATATGTACAGCTTGCTGACCCACAATATGCTTGCAATCCCCAGTATGACTCCTGGGCAGAATGCAGCAGCTGCAGCCTGCAACATATGCATTAATATGTTCAGCTACCTCCTACAGACCTACCATACCTCCCAAACACCTAGAACGGGAATCCACACAACGCCCATAAATAAAGGGGTGGAGGGTAATGGTCAAGTGACAGGGACATGTGTCAAAGTCTCCTCCTACAAACATACACAGCTGATAGACCAGCGGCTACTGCAGCAGCATGCATATTCTGATGCAAATGACGCATGACACTCACATCTCTCTGTCTCCTTACTGACCTCAACCCACATTGTTAAACAGTAAACTGCCACATTATCAGAAAGTCTGTTCAGAATGGCCAAACATAGCATGCAAAACTGTGGACATACCACACAAATCCAAACAGTTGACAGTATTTCAACCTACCCTCTGTGATGCTGTAGTCCCCACACCTCAATAATGTCCTTCTCACAGGCCAGGAAAAGGGTAATGGCCTACATGAAGGCCTGAAATACAACACTGTGCTCCCATGACCTTGGCTAATGAAAATGCAACCCTATTGTTCTGAATGCAATTAGCAATTCTGAGCCACAGATTAGTGCACAGGTAATCAGCTGTTCATGAGCATTACTTACAGAAGGCAAGCTGCTGCCTACGGTATACAGGTATGTGACTTTCTGTATGATGACAGACTGTGCTATCCCAGCATTCTACCACAGGATTTCTGCACATAAAGGAGTACAGCAGTATACCAGGTATGTATTAGTATTCCCCATTTAATCTGATGCAGTTGGGAGATGCAGGCATGGGAAACAGGGATTACAATAATAGAGGTCTGTGGTAAATATCTTGGAATTACATGTTACTGTTAGTCAGCTCTCCAGCAGCTGCAGGCTTCCCTTTTGTCTCTGGCTGCTGTGACATAGATCACAGCTATGGCCCCTGAGTCCCCCCAGCAATGGTAAGCTCATGTATGAATGTGACTAGATTGTGTATTAGACAATAGTGACAGTCAGTAGTGGTGAATACCGCTGCCATATCACATGATGTACTGTCAGTCTGCGCCTCTCACTCTGTGAATGTTACACAGGCATAGTTCAAACACTATCCAGGTGTCCCTGACTGTTTCTGATGTACTCTGGCTAGGTCACTGTATACTCAACACCTGTATATCAATGCATGAGAGCTACGACTAGCATACCTGTTGACCCCCTACAGCAAGACAGCAGGTTATAGCCAGTAGTATTGGGGGGACACAGGTTCCACCTCAGCAACAGAGTGTACATATTGACCATGCAAAGTGAGGGGATGAATACAGTACCAGATATTAAAGTACCATAACTGTTTTCTGAGGTGTCTGGAGTGTGACAACCAGATTCCCCACAGTCTGGTAAAAACCATTACATACTGTGCAACTGTTTTCCAGACATCCACATTTGTCTGACAGAGGGTCCACATATATCAGGCACATGTACACATTCAGCAAACATCTGTGTACTGTGGATGTTGGACGCCCACAAGGAGGACACCATACAACGTTTGCAGTGCTCTCTGTAATTGTGTGGCCCAGATGTTGCTGGACTGCTCCCATACACCTGTGGTACCACTCACCTATTTGTCAGATGGTGGATGTATGATATGGTACTTTTATGTCGCCCACTGGGGACAAATGACAGTAGATGGCAGTGATGGTAGTGGACACATAACAACACAGTCTGTCACAGCATACAGGGCCGTAACTGCTATACCTAGGATCATAGGAGGTTACTAGGCTACTGGCCCTGAGGCCCTCATAAGCCTAGCCCAGAGTTTAGCCCATGTGTATGCAAGTCAGCACCGGATGCCCCAGTCCAACAGGGACACAGGTGGTATTCCAAGTGTGTATGTCCTGTTAACCATCCAGTTATCCATGTCTCACTTGAATAGCTACCCTGGCTGATGTGGACAGGGTTCACAGCTGGGTGTGTTTGTAGGACACACATATGACCAGCCAACAAGTCCTGTTGATGTGACACCAGGTTGAAGGTGTGTGTACGGGTTAATACAGTGGAGCCTGACTTGCAGTTGTGCAGCACTCCCATCAAGGTGGAGTCCGTGATCACCTTGTATGCCAGACAGAGGTCATCTCTTTGGTATCTTTCTGAAACTGGACAGAGGGATGGGCTAATCTGTGTATAGTACATGTGTGAGGCCATAGTATTCCCTCCTGGGGAACCTCTGTGATCTCCACTGTTGCTGCATGTGCTTTGCCAAGTAAATGACCTCAGGGACATTATACACAATAATGGTCCTGGGGGAATACAGGGATTTTGTGAAAACATGCCCCTGGATGACATGCCATTATGTATGAGGTGAGCCATGTAGAAGGTTCTCCTTACAATGGAAACAACATGGTGGGCAAATGTCATGTTGCCATCAACCTGTGTGCACATAACATTCTTGACTGACTGAGTGCTTAGGATGTTAATACTGTGATTATATGTGGGGACGTCACTCTCCCCAAAGTGGATGATGCTACATGTTGTGGTATGCAGCCTGAGGCCATGTTTCTGGCACCAGTGATGTGTCTTTGTGACATCCTTTGGCAGATGTCCACATCACTAGGTAATCCCGTGACAGCACCCAGCATGCAGTCTTCTGCTAACATGGTCGGCCATAGCCCAATGGCTGTGCCCCGCACCTCAGAAGATTATTACACATAACAGAGGCCCAAACACAGAACACCAGGTTATGCCACTAGTTATGGGTCTATCCCTTGGTGGTATTTCCCTACGTGGAATAGATGGGTCCTGTTAGTGCGCCTATGTGTTACCCATCTGCTGAAATATGGACTGATGGCGAGGTGGGAGTGTATATTTATTATGGCCAAGTGGGGAATACTGTCAAAGTCTTTGGCCAGGTCTAGGTAGGGCAGTGTGTACTGTCACCCACCATTCACGGCTTTGGTGATTGTGTCAAAGAGGTCAACCAATTTTAAGAGACATGATCCCCACCTTGACAAAGCCTAACTGTGCATGATGAAGTGTGTAGAGGTCTCCAATGTCATTTTTAATGAGGTGCACTATAAACTGTGCCATGGCCTTGCAGATCATCCTACCTATGCTGATGGGTCTATAATGTGCCAAATTGGTGGATGTCCCACGTCCTCCACTCGGCTGGGACAAAAGCATTATTCAGGCTTCTGTAGAATACAGTGCCTTATGTTGCTGCAAAGTCATGCCTGGGGTCATGTAGGATGCATCCTGTGATGTGATAGGTTCCCATTGTGGCTGTATAACATGGCATTGAGGTGGCAGTGGTGACCTGTTCCCTACATATAAGGAGAAGGGGCAGGTACTGGGGATGTCCCGATGTACTGATGAGTGGATAGGGAGTGAAACCTATACTGAATCTGTCAGGCATCATGTATGCTATACCTACAGCAGTTGTATATCTGGTGTCCTTGACCACCACTACTGAGCAGATCTGAGTACTTCCTGTGATGTTGCAGGCATATGTGAAGAAAGAGATATGATTGTCTGTAGTGGATGTCACCAATGTGGGGTGGAGGTTTGCTTTGCAGGATTCCAGTAGTGATGTTAATTGCTAGTTCAGGCTAAGGTGACATTGCATCAAATGGCCACCTGCCCCTTCTTTGTCTCGGGCAGCAGTATGTCATCCCTGTTATAGACTCTATTTATTACAGATGTCCACCAGACAGGTGTATGTATCCTTGCAGAGGATGATGAAATCCTGTCGGGTATACCGGACTCCATGCATCTATATAAATGCACGTATAGCACTTTTGTGTATTTGTGGATATTGGTGCCAGTTTCTACAGAGGGGGTGGGGGTTGCAAAGCTGTGTATATCTCTCCTTAGGAGGCTGCATTCAACTTTGGAGTTGTATGTATGTCTGACCCTAGCTAGATGGATATTGTGGGGATGGTGACTGCAAACATGACTGCTTTATGGTTGCGTTCACCATGGAGGATGACACTGTCGGGTTGCTGCAGTGGTTTCCTGTTTTGTCTAGTATCAACTCCAAGAGACCCTCACCTTATGTGGGGGTAGCACCTAGCTGCTCCCAGGTGTTTGCATTCCCACTGTTGATGGTTCTTTGGCCATTTGTGTGCTGGCATGTGTACGTCTTCCAATGCAGTTCAAGTAACCAGGATCAGGGTATGGACCCAAATCCTGATACAGCTGATCAGGTCAATATAGGCAGAATGGGCTTCCTGGTCACATGTGGGGGCTGGTAGCTAGCTATAATGTGGATAGGTGTCTTGGCAATGGTGAACTGCCCATGCAGTGTCCCCTGTGCATCTTACTGCCTGTACAGCCTAGAGGTATCTATGTCTTTCATATATGGTGAAACCCCACATCCCATGGCTTTAGTGCCCACACTTTGGGGTCTGATTATATGATAGGATGGGTGAGAATGTAAGGGTGGGGTGCTGTCTGCATCTCTGAACAATGTGGTTGTGACTGCACAGTTGTTTGCATTTTCCAGGGTTATGAATGCTTGCAGTGAGTGCAGATTCATGTTTAGACTCCTAGCATTTAGCAGCAGGGCCTTCCATGTGTGATGTGCTCACACTTGTATGCTGGTAGTGTTAACCTCACCATGTCTCCTAATAAAGGGACTTTGGGGATAGGAAGAACCATGGGCAGATGCATGAAGGCCATTTAAGACAGATGGAGGCCATCTCTGGCAAAGCATCGTGGTCTGTTGATCATATCATCCCAGGCTATCAGGTACCGGATCCCCCTGGAATGGCATAGGATCACAAGCCAATTGTTAAAATCAGTCATTTCCTGATTGAATTGTGGCATGACTCTGGGTGGCAGCAAAATGGCAAAAAGGCTATGGACATACCTGCCTGGGACACATAATCAGAGTGTTCAATCATGTCACACTACATACAGTACAGGGAGTATGTGTTAGTTCAGGCATGCCAACATGGACTGTGAAACACTCATGACAGTCCCTGTTTTTGAGAGACAGCAGTGCATATGTGATACGGCAGATTCTGGCACCTGACTGACAAGTAAATATGAGCTTCCCCATACAGAGACTGGTGAGAGGTACATCTGTGTGTTTCACAATGGAATCTTGCAAAACTAATATGTTTTTATTTATGGTGATGCCTTTGTGACTGTGGGAAACAGGTGTGAGGCTATGTGTGGTATGTGCTGTGGAGGGCTGTGGAGTTCACATATGTCTTTGCCTCAAAGGTCTCCTTTGCTAGTGGATGTGTATGTTGTGGACCTATGCATATGTTGATATTTGTTGTGTAGGCATGGGTGATGTGTGATGTGTGCTGATTGTGATGACAACCTGTTCAGTGCCAGATATGGTGACCTTGACAGGGAGAGAACATGGAGTGTAGGTTACTAATATCATTGCATCTCTCACAAATTGTGTTCCTTGATGGTGTTTGTAGATGGTTGTCTGTGTGCATGAGGAGTAGGAGGCTGACAGCACTGCATACAATGTAGACAGGCTATAAACAAGCAGTAATAGGTGCAACAGTAAAATGCAGTGAAACACCTAAGAACCTAAGAAAACATGCAGCAAGTAGCTGGACACAGCAAGATCAGGAGGGCAATGAATGACGTATTAGCACTATGTTGCTGATAGCCACATACATACTGTGGTGATAGATAGCGGGGTATGATGTGGGTGACAGTGAAGGATATTGCAGGCAAATGTGGATGTGCAGGGTGTGTACATAATGGAGAGCAATGTATGTGGTCCTATGATGTGTTCCCCTCTTCTTGTATTTCAGGTGTGATGTACCGACATAGGAACCTACCATTTTCAGTAGTGGAGAATGCTGTCATACTCGACGGACTGAGACTCCATCACCAGATCCTGCTGTGGAAGAGTCATCATAATTGGCAACAATGCGTTGCACTGTGGGCAGACCTCGTGGCATCAGTGAATCATGTCGGGCAACAGGAAAGGAGCTATGAGCAGGTCCAACACTGTGCCACAGACATGATAAATAATGCACAGCAAAGGGCCACAGCTTTGGCCAAGGACCATGCTGGCACTACTGGAGGGACTGTAACATTACAGCCACTCTTGGCCACAGAGGAGTTCCTGGCAAACCTGGGTCCAGCCATCAGCTCACAAAGATCCATCACACTATATGTCATGGTGGTGGGTGCCACAGCTTTCACAGCAGAGGTGCATTCAGGTAAGCCTCCTGTGGTCATCATATTAATATTATAGCAGTCATAGTGGCAGCCTCTCCATACCTGTACATGGATGTCAGGTTATTCTGCATTTGTGGAGAGGTGGGGGTTTGCAACACACGTGTGCACACATATCGAGATTGTCAGCAATGTGGGCAGAACCACAGTTCATACTGTATATGTTGATATATGCACATATTATCTTGTAGCAATACCACATTTGTGTCTGCTGACAGTTCCTCTCCCTCACAATTTCATAGGTACCTCTATTGTGTCCAGAGTCCATCATCCTGTAGCCAGTGAGTGTGCAACCATATTGTCATGGCTCATCTATACCCTAGGCATGTTTAATGCTGCCAATTTGCCATGGACACAACTGCTAAGCTTAGCCATATCGCAATACTTGCATGTTCAGTTGTGGCGGGGCTCACTACAGTGCATTACATTGGTAATCACAGTAGCATATTTGCAGGAGCTGTAACATATTCACATGTAGTTTTGTGACAGCCTAAGCAGTCTGCTATACAGGGGGGGCATTAGTATGGTGGAAAAGGGTACACTGTGTTACAGGTGAGGGTCCATCACATGCAGTGACATGTCACATATCTCACAGGTGTATAGTACTAGCAACATTAACTGGATGTAGCTGCACTACATTTGTTAAGGGTCTATCTTGTCTGTGTCTGTTGTGGTCTGCTGGTGTGTTGTGCATGTGATCAGTAATATGATATGGTATGTATAATGCAGATGTGGCACTTCACCTGTATATGTGTGTGTGTTTGTGGAGCAGCAGATATAATAGAACAGGGAGTAATGCAGTCTTGTTGTCTTCATCCTCACAGGTGACCATGGGGTTTGGAGTGCATCCCACTCACAACCTGATGTCAGTGTCTCATCAGCCTCTGGTGATGATGGTGGCCTTAGTGAGGCACAGGTGGTGTTGTTGCGAGCTGAATGTGTGCCATTTGTTGACATCCCACTTCCTCCCCCAATGTCACCGCACACAGTCAGTATGCCACACACAGACAGTCCCCTTTGGCCACAGATATTGGACAGTCTGAGGGTGGTGGCATTGAACAGGAGAGTGTGGTGAATATGGCATCTGTGACTGTGGACAGTAGCCATTGCCAGAGAGCTGGTGAGGACCCACAAAGGCAGATTGACAGGGGTGCTCAAAGGAGGACTGCTGGCCATCTAGCATGTGTCAGAGGTGTCACAGCATGTGTCATCCAATGTATGTTTCAGTCCATCCTGGAGGCACAGGCACATTCTAAACACAACACCAGATGGATGTTCAGGAGCATGGGTGCATCACTGCCTTGCATCCATGACTCCATCTATGGCATTGGTGATGCCCTACATCATTTAGCCAATGTAGTGGATAGACAGTGGGGTGAGACATTGTCACTCCTTAACCATGCAATGCATGCGCTGGAAATGTGGTGGGAGTTGTGTGTGGGACATGTGGATGTAGGTCAGCAACAACATCAGCTGAGAGCCCACATGGTCGTGCACAGTCACACTCCCATGGTGGCAGTACCAACAGCAGTATTGAAGGGGGGATGCTGTACACACCACGACATGGCAGGCCATGGGCACATGGTCCTGGGTGGTCCCATGAGGGACGCCAACCCAGCAGACACAAGTCACCATCAGCAAGTAGTACTGCATCTGACCCTGGCCATGGTGGTGCCAGTGGCACCCCTGGTGGGACCAGTTCCTGTGCTTAAGCCCGGAGACAGTCAACTGTACATTCTGCAATGTACGGCCCACAGCTGTCCAACATACCCTCATGTAGGGCTAGCATGTGCCTTGACTGTGTACATGCACACACTTATACATTACTGTCACATGCAGGTCATCACCAGACACACACAGCTCCTCTCCATGGCCCAGCTAACCAGCACCCCTCCAGACACACACACACACACACACACACACACACACACACACACACACACACACACACACACACACACACAATGTCCACTGTGAGGCACAGCCTAGGCCTCTGATAACCCCACTCCACATCTGGTGCATGTGATGATAGCTGTGCTATATCCCTGTCATCCATTACATCAATGCAGGGACATGCTAATATGTGTCTGATGCACAGGGTGACTATAGTACAGCTCCCGACATTTAGTACTGCAGTACTGTTATGCCCTGTAAGGTGGTGTCTGCTGGCATGTGTCATGAGTACACATCACAATATATGTACCTTTGTTCCATAATGGTGCATTGATATTAGTACTGCCGACTGACCATTGTCTCTCAGACCTTTTCTGTTTCTGTTCTGAGCATCTGTGTGTCTACACTGTGGGGAACTGCAGCCAATACAGTGGCACAGGATGGTATGGTGGCAATGCAGGAATGTGACGTCGTCAAGGTATGGCTGGACATGTGCACAGTTAACTAGCTGTGTATGTGTAGATAATGTGTCAGGTAGAATGGAGTCAGACAGCGTAATCTTGCATGCATACCCCTTGACACAGCATGCCACTCTTGATACATGTCACCTGGGAGTGCAGTAGGATCATAGGTTCATAGAATTATAGACAGTTACGACAGTTTTGGCCCTGGGTCCCTAAAAATCCTAGCCATTAGTTTATCTCCAACAGAATCATCTATCAGCACCTGTTCCCCCTGTCATTGAAGGACACTTGTGGGAACCCTTTGGGACCCCGGGGCAGATTTGTGGTATCCCATCCACTCATCACGGTTACACTTGATGAGGTTCTGCATGGTACTCTATTTGACATGTATGGGAAGTGCATTCCTGAGACAAGGCAGCCTCTGGGAGACAAACCTGTTTGTCCGGTAGGATTTGCTGATGTCACCTATCAGATTCAGGCCTGTTGTGCTGGTAATGCATAGGGAAGTAGACTCACATATATGAGGCACCTGTTGAAGGGCAGGATCCAACACTGGGTTGTAGGCATGCCACAGTCCACCTTTGGACAACCTGTCTGATACCAAGTGGAGCACTACTGATTAGAGGCTGTCTGCATGGGACAGGTGTTTTAGAGGCTGTCTGCATGGGACAGGTGTTGGAGGACATGGATTACCTTTGTGGGTATTACCATGGTCTTTCCAGTTGTTGCAGATGTCTGGATAGGTACATATCAAATGGGCCATTGTACTAAATTATTGTTGTACTGGCTGAGGACTATACAGAGGTAATGTCCACCTTTTTTCTGGCTGCACTCCATTTACCTATGACTTTCACCATGTACAAGGCCTTTCTGACCACTGCCACTACATGATGGTTAAATGTAACATTGTTATCAAACTGAGTACCTAGGTCTGTCAACACAGATTTTGTGTTTATGGATTTGCCAATGATGTGGCAACATACCTCTCAACCTGGAAACATCAAATATCTGGACAAGGCCCATGAAAAATAGGTACACATCTGTAAGCTGATTAACGTAAAATTTGCATACATAATTATGTAACCCTGCCCACTCAAATGAATTGTGGAATACCAACTTTCAAATGCAAACTGAAGGACAACCAAAATATGGCATCAAAGCCCCCTGCAGCCATTCCAATTTCCCATTACCTGGCTATTTCCTCTCATTTACCATAAACACTAATGTGTGCATACTGCTTTACTTCTACAATGATTATTTGGATTTTATTTTTGCATTTTATAGCACAATGCACAAACACTAATAGATATCTGCTAAACAAATCAACACTGTCTCATAATGAAAATGGACCTGGCATTAAAACTTCTCTGCCCTTGAAACTCACATTCATTGAAACAGCATTGAAACCCACACCACATCCAAAGAAAATGCATCTGGCCAGTGGTAGATAAAGATTACCGTTAGGCTGTTTTTAAATCATAGCGCTCTTGCACACAAAACAAGAAACATACATGCGTTCTTTGATATATTTTCCTGACTTTATTAAATTATTTTCCTTGTATAATACATCACACTTGTTAGAGTGCATTTTAAATTTATTGTTTGAACATTTTTCCAGTAGGCAGTGAAACAAAATGCATGAACCAATAATGACAAAACTCCACACACAAATTGCATTTTAAAATTAACATTTTTCCAGTAGGCATTAGGCAGTGAAACAAAATGCATGAACCAGTAATGACAAACCTGCCTAATTCAGAACATTTCCATTATAAAAGTCTACTTTCACACACACACACACACACACACACACACACACACACACACACACACACACACACACACACACACACACACACACACACACACACACACACTCTCTCTCTCTCTATATATACATATATATATATACATATATATATATATATATATATATATATATATATATATATATATATATATATATAAAATGACTGTAGTGTAAGCCATAGGCATCTTGCACACCCTCTCACACTTATTTATAATTTCAGTTTTGGGGGGGGGTACAATAGGAAAAAAACAGGGGCACATTTTAAACATTGCTTGTATAATTTTGGAAAGTTGCTAGAATAAAATGTGTTATCACCATGCATTTCACTGCCAAGCCTTGGCCAGAGGACCCTGTGCACTACAATCAGAGTAACATACCACTATACCAAATCAACAGCTTACTGAAAGACATGATGACTGAAACTTAAATGGCTATATCATTTAGTGAATTCAGTTCTCACTTCTCTCCATTGTTCTCAACGTCATAGCACAAAACACCTGGACAAAGCCAATAATGGGGGAATACAGCCCTAAAACAGGGACACATTTCAAATACTGATCTTATAAACTTAGAAAATTGCTAGAATAAAAGGTTTTGTGTTACCATTTATTTTCTGAAGAATATGAAGGCTGAAATTCAAATGCCTGTCATTATTTAGTGAATTCAATCCTTTAGTGATTTGCCACAAAAATCCTGAAAGCCAAAATATGAGGCATACATTCACAAGTGTTGGTAGCTACAGACTTTAGGCTCTTTTTACCTGTACCCAAGGTACAGGGTTTGAGCCAGAGTATTTCTAGCCACCAGGTGTATTCACTCAGGGGCATTCACACACACACACACACACACACACACACACACACACACACACACACACACACACACACACACACACACACACGTAATTTAAAGCAGACTCCATCTGTCCGTGCAGCTGAGTAACTCTGCTGAGCTCATACACACACCATAAGCCCATAAAGTTTGTTCACAAAAGGAAAGTTCCTTCAGTGCGGTGCTCACAGATTTCAAACAGCCAGCTGGGAAAGCCCTTGAGCTCAATTCTGACAGGCTGATGGAGTGGTTCAAAAAGTGCAAAAAAAATTTAAAACCTGGAAATGAAGGGGTGCCACTTGGGAATCGTGGCACCCCATTATTTGTACCCCAAAACTCAGTAAAGAATGAGTAACTTGGTATGGTTGGGAGGTATGTGTGGCAAACAGTGGGGCTGTGTCCTTGCCATATGGTATGATGGCATTTTTTTTGCATTTAGCTTGAGGCCAGGACCTTGGCACCAGAATGTACCTGATGGAAGACCCTGTTGCAGTGTGTTATCATTTGGTGGGTCAAGGACAGACAGTACACAACCTACAGCCACCACAGCCTTAGTCAATTCCTCCATATGTGGGTGGTGGCATTTAGCATTCATGCCTAGATACATGTGAGTTATGTACGTGCACTGGCTACTCATAGGGCCTTGACATGTATACATATTTCACACACATAGGCAACACAGAGTAGGGTTTCCACCTTAACAAATGCCCAGTGTTGGACACTTCTTGTACTATAATGACAGTTGGCAGGACAAACCATACTAACAACAAGTGCAAAGGACAGGACTTCTCTTGGTCTGCCAATATGACATCTCTTTTTTGAAGCATTTCCCTAGGTTATGCTATGTCTCAGAACATTCAGGTGTTTCTGAGGTATAATGACTGGTTTATGCAACTATTACACAGATGTAGGAAACTTTTGTTGTCCTACACTCTTGGGACCTATATTGTTTTAGTTGCTTTTACAAGACACACCTGGCCAAACATGGACTGAAACCTGCAAAGTGGGACAGGTGGGGCAGGTGTTGGGTCTAACACAGTCACACTGCTACAAGGGGATATAAGTATACACACACAGACTCATAATCTGCCCTTGTTGAGAGTAGGACTCCTACTTGTCTAGTTGCACATACTATAGCACTACATACATAACAACTGAGCCATGGAACTTGTATGTTTTTGTAGTGTTGGATAGTGCTATTCAGGTGGATGACATCTGTGCAGGTGCTGTAAAGTTTGCCACTGGGGGGGTGGTAAAAGGTTTGCACAGGTCCGTAAAATGGTATAGCCTTTGCACACAAGGAAGATAGCCACACGTCTGCAAGGAGATATGCATACACACACACATGTCAGTTTTGAGATTAGAACCCCCTACCTTTCTAGTTGTATGTACTATAGTGCTACATACTAATGCATGCACCACAGAGCTTATGTATTTGAACAGTGTCTAACTGTGCATCTAAGGTGGATGACACCAGCAGGCTCTGTAAAGTAATCCAATGGAGGATTAACAGGCCCTCATAATAGTATAACCATCACACACAAGGCAGCCACACTGCTACATGGGGATAATCTTCACACACACACACACACACACACACACACACACACACACACACACACACACACACACACACACACACACACACACACACACACACAGTTACCAGTTCTGAGATTAGAACCCCTACCTAATTAGTTGCATGTACTATAATGCTATGCACTTGTTGCATGCACGACAGAGCTTGTGTACCTGGTGAGTTCTCTAACTGTGCATCTAAGGTGAATGACCTCAGCAGGCCTTGTGAAGTAACCCAATGGGGGGACTAACAAGCCATCTAAGGTGGATGACACCAGCAGGCCCTGTAAAGTAACCCAACGGGGGATTAACAGGCCCTCAAAATGATATCTCACACACACACACACACACACACACACACACACACACACACACACACACACACACACACACACACACACACACACAGTTGCCAGTGATGTGACTCTAGAAACTCTACCTATCTAGTTGCATGCACTACAGTACTACATACTTATCACATGCACCACAGAGATTACGTACCTGGAGAGTGTCTAACTATGCATCTAAGGTGGATTAGACCTGCAGGTCCTGTAAAGTAATCCAATAGGGGGGATTAACAGGTGGAAAAGGCCTTAAAATGTATTGACATAGGCAAGACATGCACACAGCTTCAGGGGGATATACTTACACACACACACTGAGTTACCATTGTTGAGATTAGAACAGCTACTAGTAACTGTGCATCTAAGGTGTATGATATCAGCAAGCCTTGTAAAGTAGGCTAGTGGGGGGCTTCACAGGTAGGCACAGGCTTTAAAATGTACTGGCATTGCACACATATAGGCAAGAAATAAACGCAGCAGCAAGTGGACATATTTACACACATGCACTCAATGAGGTGTTAGTGCTGGGATTAGAACAACTACCTATCTAGCTGCATACACTATAATAGTGTTTGCCTTCCATCCTTGTCATCCTCCCTAAGGACCTGTGAAAGCTTTGACACCTTTAAAAGTCTTCTACACTCCTACCTTTCTTCCAAATGGAAATGCAACTGCTCTCTCCCCACATAACTGTATGCCTCTCTCTCCCCACAAACTTTTCTCTACCTCTGAGCCTAAACTTAACCTGACATAACAGTAAAAGTAATCACCTGTACAATCCTCTTCAACCTCTACCACCTCTGCTCTCTTTCACTTCTCTTACCCCTCTCTTCTAGTTGCCTTTTTCATCCATACACTTCAAATACCTTCTAACCTGGGAACATACTCCTGTTCCTCAGCTGTGAACTTCTAACCTTCTAGCTTCTTTAGCTAAAATTATAATCTGCAACAACTTATTCCTGTTCTTTAGCTTAAAATTAAAATTCTGCACCCTCAACTTCTTCTCAATAAATTCCCTGTTCCTACTCTATATCATACCGTCATAAATACTTGACACCATGAAACCGTACAACTTATGTTGTTCTCTGACTCTTAATCATCTATGATTTGTGTTTCTCTTTACTTTGACTGTAACTGTGAACACACTGTGTAACACAATTTTATTTAATTGCACTCTTCCTCATTTAATTTGGATTTTTATGTGAACAGCTGTGTATAACTGCATATATATTTTTACCTCACTTAATTTAGATTTTTTTATGTGAATAACTGTGTATAAGCCACGGTGGTGCAGCGGTAGCATTGTTGCCTCACAGCAAGAGGTTCTCCTGTTCGATTCTCGGCTGGAGTGCCTTCTGTGTGGAGTCTGCATGTCCTCCCCGTGGTCGAGTGGCATTCAAAAGACATGCGTAGAATGGGCGTGCCTTCATTTAAGGTTGGACGTCGAGCTGGCACCTCGACACCCATAAAAAAAAAATCTAATGCTAATCATTAGTGGACCGGAGTTCTACTGTGGTGACCCCTAACTAGGAAAAGCTGAAAGAAAAGAAGAAGATGTGAATAACTGCGTATAATCACTATGTAATGCGGATTTCTATGTGAATAACCATGTATAATCGCTATGTAATGTGGAGCTTTTCTCCCTGGGCCTCCACTGAAAATGGGCTTCCTGAGCCCAGTGAACCTCCCCGGTCATCAAACTGAAATAAATAAATAAATAAATAATAGTCCACAGTTATCACATGCACCACAGAGCACATGTGCTTGGATAGTGTCTGCTACTGCTGTTTGGGTTGATGACATCAGTAGCTGCTGACAGGGAAGCCACTGCTGTGGAGGACAGCAGTCACAGATCCATAAAATGAGGGACCATTGCACAGACATATGCCTGTTGGGTGTGTGGATTCTGCTGTATGTGGAATACACACACACACACGCACACACACACACACACACACACACACACACACACACACACACACACACACACACACACACACACACAAGATGCCTGATGTGAGATGAAAACCCTTACCTAACTACTATTACACACTAGAGCTCACCATACGATTTGCACGCGCCACTGATTACAGTTGGTGTATGACTGGCTGCAGCACTACATTACTCTATGCCTTTCTGGGTCTGTATTTCTCTCTCTCTGTCTCTCTCCCCCTCTGCCTGCCTCTCTCTCTCTCTCTCTCTCTCTATATATATATATATATATATATATATATATATATATATATATATATATATATATATATATATATACATGTGTCTATATTAAACTCAACAGATCCACATATATCTTATATCTGCCACATACGGATAGATATGGCTAATCATGTCTGATGGGGATAGGGAGAGACAGTTAAGATATACATAGCTGTCTGTATGCACTGAGGTTTATGGGCATCACACTTCTACAGTCAGATGTGGGTTCAGACATGGGCTGAAATTAGCTAAGTGTAGGAGCACGCCCAGTATGACCATCAATACTTACAATGGGACTTCAGGCCAGACCTACCTGCACTCCAGTCCAGGATTTTGTGTGCTACAGCCAATTGTCTGTTGAACCTGATGAAACAGTCCTGCACCTCCCTGATATAATGCCTGAGGGATTTCCTAGCTGTGTCCTGTCCATACTATCTGACCCATATCTAGGCTATGCACAGAATGTATTGGACTGAACAGAGTTTTGCATAATACGTCTGGTATATTTTACATAGCACTGTGATTTCTTGGTAAGTCAGTGGCAGATCATTCTAGCTTGATGTGAGGAACCGCTGACAGACATTTTGGTTACCAACTCCATACACTGCAGGGAACCCATGCTACTGCATGAACTGTTCTATTCTGCACTTTCTACATTTGTCTGGGCAGTAGTTCCTCCTTCCCCTCATATGTGGGCCTTTGTCCTGCCCTGCTCCAGTTCCTGGCTTTGTCCACAGTTGCTGATCTATGTAGTTGTAGGCATGCTGTGACTGGGGTAAGAGATGTAACAACACACAGGGTTACAGACTTCACACCTCTGACTGTCCCTGTTTTGTAAGTTGTCCAGCATTGTGCCCCATACATCTGCTGTGGTCCTCAGATTATTTGTGTTGTACTGTTATTATAAGGCTACATGTTGTCCATACCTCTCAATGTCTTACAGCCAAAAATCTGGACAGGGCCATATATAATGGTGGGACACAGGCCCAAACATCGGGACATGATTTTAATATTGCTCTTAAAAATGTAGACAGTTGGTAGAATGTTTTTATTAGCATGTATTTTCTGATAGGCACGAAGTCTGCATCTGAACTGGCTTTCATTATTTTCTCACAGCAACATTTATTGATTTTCCAGTAGTTTGCCAGATAACTGCAATGTTATGACAAACAGAACAGATATATGAGGCATAAATGTGAACATTCTGTGAAATTCTGTACATTTGTGGGTATGGATGGTGCCCACTGACTTATTGCAAGTACTGACACAGTTACATGACGACCTTTATATCCTGGTGCTACACTGACTTGTTACAACCTGCTGTTCTACTAGCCACCATCTAGTTTACTCAGAACTTTGTACTGTCCATATCTGTGCCCCCCTGTCCTTCCATTGTCTATGGCTTTGTCCAGCTTTCTTGTAGTAACAAAAACTGACATATGGACATTCTGTGGAAGTCCTACCATAGGTGTGGCTCGCATGCAAAAGAGTAGATGTTGCCAGTCTCAAACCATGTACCCTATCAACCAGAGTACTGGACTTAGCCACTAAGCCACAACAGCCACCAGACAGTGCAGTTTGCTTCCTGATGCTATCACACATAGACATACATAGGACATTGACCCCTGCATATTAGGGAACTGGTACATGTCACCAGGTTGATTGGGACAGCCCAGGGATTGTGTGATCTGCTGGTATTACCTTACAAACATACTGCTACTGCAGTTGTATAGGAACATAGGTGTGTTGGGGATAGGGGACTCAAAAATTGACAATCAAGCATCAATCCTATCACCCCAGTGTTTGTAATTCCCGTGTATAGTGCAGTGGGTTTTGCTGGCCTGGGGCCTACTGCATATTGTGGGGCAGCCAGTATTGGGCAGAGGGTTCCTTTTGTCCCACATAGCTGTCAGTTGTCTGCACCTATCCTGTTACCCCACTCCATTCCCTTACATACATGCGTTAGGTCCATACATATGCTACCACAGTCTACTATGCCATTCATTTGTTGTAAAGAAGAGTGACTTAATTTGTGCCTGCAGCAGTTGAGAGAATAGTGCTTCAGGGCTGACTCTGTCAGATGCACGCAGTACACAGCCTAGACGTGGTAAGGTGTGGTGTGGCTGGCATCCTTTTTACTATGTATGTGAGTCAGAGTGAGGTGTCATTCCCTAGGTCCCTAGATTGTCAGTGCATATGCTATGCATTGTCTTGTGGCCAAGGCCACTGCATACAGGGCATACCTACATCTGCCTACAGGGACAGGCTCAGGGGATTCCTCCTCCTAGTCCCCCTGTGGCTATGGGGACCTTGGCACTGGTAGAGGGCTGTGTGTCCCTGCCCTGTGATGTTCCTGCTGCAGCTGTTTCCACAGGATCATATTGTGTAGCATGGCACATACTGTGAACATGTGTGCACATGTGGCTGGAGAGTACTGCAGGGCTCCACCAGATATATCGAGGCAGTGGAACCATGACTTGAGCAGCCCAAACACATGCTCTATGATGTTCTTAGTTTGTGCTTGTTCCTCATTATGGCATTCTTCAGTAGGTGTGTGTGCATTTCTGATGGGTGTCATCATCCACGGTTCCAGTGCATAACCAGCATCCCCCAGTAGATGGTCATATGGATGTCCCCCCTGGGAAATGTCTAGTACAGCTGTGATGCATGCCAGATGTGGGAGTCATGATAACTGAGAGGGCTGCCAGAGCACACATTCATGATAATGCCCTGGGCATTGCACATGACCTGGCAGTTGATGGAGTGGTAGCCCTTGCAGTTGATGTAGACTCTATCCTCATCGGGTGGTGCTTTGAGGTGCACATGAGTGCAGTCTATGGCACCCAGTACATCTGGGTAGTGTGTTACATGGTAGAAGAGATGCATATTGCGGGTCCTCTCCTCAGAGGTGTGGGGTAAATAAATGTGCTCACTTGCATGTGTTTGCATGACATCCAGGAACTGTTGGAGTACCCTGGATATGGATGTCTGTGAGATCCCCATCATGTCCCCAGTAGATATTTGGAACGTACCTGTAGCTAGCATTCTTAAGGCTAGATATACCTTTGTTTCCACTGGGATTGGATTCCCCTCTGTTAGCTCTGGGTCTGAGGTGAGGGTGGCAGAGCTCAGTGAGTTATTGTAGTGTGTCCCTGTCAACCCTGTGGTGCTCTACACTATCCAGCACATGTAGAACCTGGAAGGTTACCCTGGACCTAAACACTCTTCTCCTTCTCAGTCTGGGCCTATTGTCTGCATCAGCATCATCAGTGACCTCAGCCTGTAGTACATACAGATGTAGCAGAGCAGCAGCAGCCCATAGCATTCTGTCAGTTAAAATTCCCAAGTGTGTACTCCAGTGGTGCAGAGTATGTGGGAAAAATCAGATTGAAGGGTGTATGCATACTTTATACTGGTGTGCTGCAGATGTAGCCTGTGTGATTGGCTGGCGATGATGCAATCCACCTGCCAGTGTTATCACTTGAAGTGTTTGAATGGGCCACAGTGTCAGTGGAACAGCACGTATCAGTCATTTATACTTGATTGGTTTTCCCAGGCTATTTCCTTTCATTTTTTAAAAAAAAATTTCACTGCTAAGCACTGTGGCCCACCATGCAAACTCGCAGCACTAGTGTAAACAGTAGTCAGGAGTTTGGACCCTCACCTGTACATGGGCATGCTTAGCTTTTCTTTAACCAGCTAAAACACATGTCATGGGGGTAAGTAGAGCTTAGCAGCATCAGACACACACCCCTGCTTAGCTGAGTGCAAACAGACACCTCTAAGCTCCAATCCACTTAAACATGAAATGACACCCCCCCTTTTGATGTCAACAACCTTGTCTACTACTACTTGATCTAGCTCTACCACGGGTTGTACCTGCAGACACAGTGGCTCCTTAGCAATCACTGATACCTGCCATTGTAACACTCTGCATGCTGGGCACTATAATGCAATATTTTTGCAAATGTCTAATTTTAATTTTTTTACATTTTTTTTTTTTTTATTTTTTGCCATTACAGCATGTTTGCGCAGTGCTGTACGCCACATAATCATAATATATGTAATAAAAAAATAATATTTTTTTAATAATTTGCATTGCATTTGGGACTCACTGGCCATAGCGTTGGCCATTTGCATGCCTGCAGTGCCATATCCACCCTTTTGTTGGGATTTTACAGCCCCTGTTTAAAATTTACAGTCTGGTACAGGTTCCTATCTACATACATTTCTTACACCACCACAACACCTACACGAGTGCCTTTCTGCTTATTCAATCACAAATCAACCTCATTTGCATGGTTTTCACCAGCTTATGAGGTGATTTGCATTCTGCAAACACTACTGTGTCCGTATGCTCATACATGCTTTGTTTGGGCTATGTTTACTGGATCACATAGCTACCGTTTTCAGTGTTGGAGCCATGCCACTATGCCTACATGGAAACTCAGTCAGTGTAGGCTTTATTGAATCCCCTTTTGTCAGTAATGTTTCAGAATCTGCAGAAGTGCTCACAGAGGTAACTATAGACATATTCAGAGAGATTCTAACTAGAGATCATTCCGAAAGGCATCAGCCAGAAGTGTCACCACAGGTTGTGCTATCTTTAGATGAGATTCCAGGTTCATCTTCAACTGCAGGTACTACTAATATTCTTGCATTCTCATCCATAAGGTGCTCAAGGTATGCAAGACCACTGGGAGATCCAGTCCAATAAAGTGACAATTCCTGAACAGTGATAAATTTTTTAATGCCTTTATGCTGTTGATCTAGTTCAGATGTGTCCCCCTATTGTTGTCATCACAATATGAAAGCATGTATTTTGTAATATACAGCCAGACTGGTATTAATGAAAATAAAGTGAAACAGTATAAATACTTGATATCTGTTTCAAAAGTAATATTTTACTTTACACAGCCCCATGACACTGATGGATAAATCCTTTGCTGACCAGATGACCTTTGCTCGACCAGCAGGATGGTTGCTGGAAGGTCTGCATGATACAGGATGGGAGTGAGTGGTTGGTGCTGGCTTGCCCATCCTGGAGTTAGGCATCCAACCTAGAATCATCGAAATAGCAGCATTATGAGCCTGGAAAGCTTCATTCTGCAATCAGTATGCTACTTTGTCAGGAAGTTGTTCATTCACGAAAGCATGAATGCAGCTCCCAGAAGCAGCAGTTCTGGAGCTCACAAGGCTGCTGTGGGGTGGTGAAGAACAGGGCACACTCCCTGGCAGCAGGGTAACACTGCACCAATGTCCTCAATCTCCTCACTGGTTCTGGACATGGGTGAGACTGAGTTGGGGGAGGCTAAGTTGGGTCTGCTAGACCTTATGAACAAGGAGAGGAGCTGGTGGCAGTTGATGGTCAGCTGTAGGGAGGAAAAATATAATTTTACTTTGCTTTTGTAAAAGGGATATGTAACCTTAGCACTGTTTCTATTATTTAGAGTATCAGTATGTAAATCACTTGGCTAGGTTTCCTACACATTATGCAATCTAATGACTTAAGCCAACGAGCTAGCAGAATGCCAGCTCATGCCCATCTCTTTTACTTTGTGTTTAATAACCCCCAGATTATTACATTGATTAGCTATTGATACTATTTAAACTGTCATATACTTGTAATTTAATTATTAATGTTATTATGCAATTCAGTACGGTAGTGTCTCCTCCTCATTTAGTTGACATGATTTTCAAGGTTTATATTCAGCTGAATGTAAATTACAGTGACTTTTGTTGTCATCAACCCAGCCATGATTGAACTGACCATTCTGTGGACAATCATGCTGTAATCACAAGTCATGCACCTGTGGCGTTAGTAAATATAAGTAAGGGGGTTGCAGACCGCGTGTCACAGCCTCATATTTAAATGCAATTTTATGAATATGTTGAGAAAGTAATTAGTTATATATGAGTGTTGTGCATACGTCTGTAGAAGGAGAATGTGTGCAAAGGTGATTTTATTTTAGAATGAGTTGTTTATGTAGTGATTAGAAATACAACATTATTAGGTTTACTTTCAGGATCAGTTGTAATATGATATGTTGTGTGGAAGATTGAAGATGCTGAGTTTGTGTGTGTTAATTGCATTTAATTTTAGCTTGGGTGGTTGTTGTACTGATCACAAATGCAAAGCTTTTAGGTTTTATTTTGTGACTGACTCTGATATGATATATCAACTGTTAATAGCGGGAGTCATCGGTTGCATATTAACCCACAATATGAGGTCTGATTATGGTTGTGGATGGCTATTCATGTTATAATCCTATGCAAATGTCTATTTATAGCTTTTTGACATATATTGGATAAAAGCATTGATGTTTGCTCATATTGTTTTGAAATTACCATAGGACAGCAAGAGTGATGCAAATATAATTAGTTCCCCAGCGTGTTTGTGTGTGTGTGTGTGTGTGTGTGTGTGTGTGTGTGTGTGTGTGTGTGTGTGTGTGTGTGTGTGTGTATCTATAGCCTTATACCTTTTACTTGGTGAGCCCTAATCCAATACACTGCAATAACATTTTACAGTGCTATGAGCTGTGCAGTATGCTATTATAAAATTCTGTACTTAATAGTGTTGTTTACATTTGATATTTAAGCATTAATAATATATGTATTATTGTAAATGTTTTATGTTTTACTTATTCAGTGTCACGACTTGGCAAAGTATTGTACATGCAGCCTTCATCAAGTGCTTTAATAGCAGTAATTGTTTTTCTTTGTATTCCTGAGTGCATTTCTTTTTTGTTATTGCCTTTGCCATTGCAGCACAGGCTGTGGATGAAAAGGGTCTCTGGATCAGCTCACTCACCACAGTAATTATAAATACATAACTACATACATACATATACACTGACGGCAGTGTATAAAACATTTTTCACTGAGATTTAATGAGCTTTTTCTATGCTTTATTTGGTATTTTCGGATTTGCCACTTAAGAAATGAAAGGTAACCTAGTCACTCCTACATGTACGCATGCAAGTATGTTATGTCACTGTAACAGGCTCATAAGTTCAGGTGGTTGTGTGCCTATTGGGCTTCACGAACCCTAAAAGTAGTAAATCAGTGTAGAGATTTCAATACTTTGCAGTACTTTTCTATTTAAAATGCGTTTACAGATTCTTTTTTCCTTCATCTGATTTGGCTGTTTTCCCTTTCCTCATGACTTTTAACAGCTTACGAAAGTATCTATCTTTGTCAGTTGTGGTAATGACATTTCAAAGTAAATGATGCACGTGGCTTCTTCAATCAGTCTTTCAGGAAAAGATACATGATTGTTTCTGCAATATACAGCTCTTTACAACAGGCTATTTAAATTGTTATATGAAAGATAATTACTTGAAAATGATCCCTTTTTTCTAAGAACATTTGCTATTTTATGCTTGAAGCAGTGAAGCGTACATCCAAGACTCCTATACACGTCTTTCAAAGTTTACTTTATTGAACACAGTTTCAAATGAAACTGCTGTGCAGAAAGGGTTGTGGTAAGTTTTGCAAATCTCATTTTTTGCTGGACGTGGATATGTCCAACACTAAACCTTGTAGCAGGTTACACTTTATTACCTTAATTCTGTTTTCATTTCACTCTGAGGTGACTGTACCTTGGGTTAAGGGAAACCTCCTGAGAGCAGTGACCTTCATCAATGAATACACTATGTGCCTGTTTCTGTATTATTACATATATGCAAATTACACAGCAGAAAGGGGCAAAATCTCCAGATGAATGATTATTATTACAGATCTAGAAGGAGAAAAGCAAAAAAAAATCACTTACACTACTCAGGAACACTGAAAGGTTTATCTCGTTGGAGGCTCTAATTTATGAAACCAATTATACTGATAAATGATGTACTAATGGCATTTAAAATGATTATATAAATTGTGTAAAAAACTGTATGCCATAGGAAAAATAACCTCACAAAACTTAAGTTATTGAATACCATTTATAGTGAAGTGCAGTGCTGTTCTGGTATACTTTAGCTTATGGGATTTTTGTTGACTAATGTCTACCTAAACTATTAAAGTACAGTATTAAGTATTCTGAAAGGGCTTCAGATAAAATAACAAAGATAAAAAAATGACAGAAAAAATGTTATGGCAGTTACTAAACAAATAACAACAAAATCATATGCATATATGCATTTGTCAGGGGCTAAAATTACAATGTCAGAGTCATCTTTTATAAAACAGTTGTAGATCTGCAAACATTTGTGTTACATTACATAGCATATGCTTGATGGCAGAAGAAGACAGTCTATGTAATCTGATCTTTAAGTACATTCATCCTCTCCTTCATTGCTGTTTTCCTCCACATCTCTTCTCCACCTATCTCGTGCCATCATGAATGATTCCATGAATTGCCACTTCAGTGCCCATTCTGGCAGTCCAGTCCACAGGACTACAGCTGTTTCCATGACAAAGTTCTTTCACAGATTCACCAAGTAGCTGATCCCTGAAATCTGTTACTTGTGCTCTATTGTCCATCTTGTATCCATTCTGCTCTGGAGAAAGTTTTCACATTGCCCTGATATGGTCCTGGGCATCCATATCATGCCTTACTGCTTTTTTTCTGATCTGCAGTCAGAAGAGCTCTTGATCCCCTAGTCTCAGATTATATCCTTTCCCTCCATCTCATGAACCCTTTTTGGCTTTCTTCTGTGGCATTCCAAGTGTCATTGCGTCCCTCTCCTTATATGGTCAGCGGTTTAAGGTGTGGCCTGACTTGGGCCGTGTAGAGAGGAAGCATTGCCTCTTTGTTTCTATAATCTATTCCCTTCATGATACATCACGGTATTCTGCTGGCCAGGGTCACTGTTTGTTGACTGTACTCCTTATGTTTGAGTCTAGGTGGAATCAATAAAAACATATACCTTTTATTGCTCTATAGCCATTCTTCTGCTCTCCAGAGTATAGTTCATTCCATATTTACTGTATTCCTATTGCAACATTTTGTCTGAAATGGCCCCCATAAATCCATTGTTGGAATCTTTTTCCATCCTCCACTGCTACACAACTTTGTGCCATCAATGAGAAGGTCATTCCTGTTCTCCATTCCCTTACAAACTGCTACATTTTGTGTTATATTGAATAATATAATATATAAATTATATATATATATATATACACACATGTACATATAGATATAGATATAGATATATAGTGTGTGTGTGTGTGTGTGTGTGTGTGTGTATATATATATATATATATATATATATATATATATATATATATATATATCTTACGCTTCATATGTGTGTCACTAAAGATTTATGACCTCTCTGTGAGTGTCATAAACCATGCCGAAAGTGTAATCAATCACTATAACTCAGCTCCATTCACATTTAAACTGAAAAAGAATCATCATTCACTTCACATCTAAAAATATACCTTAAACCACACAAAAACTACAATGTTAACATAAATTAACATAAATTAACTGCCCAAAAATGAAAATACGTCAAAGTGAAGCAAACAATAAATTAAATAAATAAATAAAGTGAATGAATGATTGAATGAATGAATGAATGAATGAATGAATGAATGAATGAATTAATTAATCCATCAATCAATCAATCAAAAAATAAATAAATAAAACAATGTAATAATAAAACGCAAATCTGTAATTAGCCAGTCAGAAAAAGGCATTATGAGCAAAAACTGCATGCATTCTAAATCTCTTCACTAAAGAAGATTAAATAGATTTAAAATCAGAACCAAAATATAAAACTAAAAGTTGGCTTCATAGACCAAAACTCAGAAACAGTCCTGACCTCTAACAGTAAGGCTGCAGCATAAAGGGCCTGTTAGCTGAATTTCAGAAACCAGTGATTCAGAGATGCATTAGCTGCAATGAGGAAAGACCCTTTTCTACTTGCATTAATCACAGCTGTTGGCTGATTGGCTGATGCGTTATTTAACACAGGCACCCCCTCATTTATTCCCTCACACACACACACACACACACACACACACACACACACACACACACACACACACACACACACACACATGTCGACACACCACCATACGTCTTACCTGTCTCTGATTTAAAAGAATGTTCCTGATGTTGCCTGTTAGTTTTCCCTGTCCCTCATAAATTCAGAAAGATTATAATCAGTCAGTACTGTCAAACATTAGAGTTTCATTGTTCTTATTGTTCAGAAAATGCATTGTGATAGAAGTCCTGTTGCTTTATTAACTATTTAAGTGGATTACAATAATATTTTGAAAGACTCTCTGGTATCGCCTACTGATCCCCCTCTGTCTTTGTCTGGAAGTCTTGAGCATGGGCCCTGTACATCATGAAACACTACTGACAATCAATAATGTCAAACATTAGGGTTTTATACCTCACAGGATAATGTGCTGTACTATAAGTATATGACTCAGCACAGCTCCTCGTGGTGTCCTGCAGAGTTCTACAAGCAGCAGAGAGTGAAAGAGTGACTTTCCTTTGATTTATAAGTATTTTTCTGGCTTTCTTTTTTTGACTGCTGTATTTCGACTGTATTTCGCCTAAAAGCATTTTTATATTACTAAATTAGCTCTGCAAGTTGATCTACTGTATTTGTGTTTGCTTCTGAACTGTTTGCACTTTAAAAAGTTTGTTTTCTGCTTAATTTAACTGTTAGGCTAACACACTCAAGTGCACTAGCCGATTTAAAGCATTTACTGTTTGTTACTGTATCTTTTTGTCTGTTTGAAACAAAAAAAAAAAAAACAAAAAAATATCCTTGTTTTCCCGCCTTTACTGAACTAGAATAGTCCAGTCTTCAGATTTTGCTGATCTCTGGGCTGTGTCATAGTTCCTGTGTTGTCCATATCCTTATTTGGATAGGAGGAAGCATCTTTGTTCACCAGTGGGAGTGGGGAGCACTGAGCAGCCTATTTGTCCCTAAAGGAGTGGTTTCAGCCCAGCAACTTGTAGTTTATTAACCGTTTTGGGCCATTTCCTAGCTCTTTTCAACCCCCTGCTATAAAGCCCACTTTAGCGCTTGTATACGACTCAGCACAGCTCCTCATGGTGTCCTGCAGAGTTCTACAAGCAGCAGAGAGTGAAAGAGTGACTTTCCTTTGATTTATAAGTATTTTTCTGGCTTTCTTTTTTTGACTGCTGTATTTCGACTGTATTTCGCCTAAAAGCATTTTATATTACTAAATTAGCTCTGCAAGTTGATTTACTGTATTTGTGTTTGCTTCTGAACTGTTTGCACTTTAAAAAGTTTGTTTTCTGCTTAATTTTATTGTTAGGCTAATACACTCAAGTGCGCTAGCTGATTTAAAGCATTTACTATTTGTTACTGTATCTTTTTGTCTGTTTGAAACAAAAAAAAAAAAAAAAAATATCCTTGTTTTCCCTCCTTTACTGAACTAGAATAGTCCAGTCTTCAGATTTTGCTGATCTCTGGGCTGTGTCATAGTTCCTGTGTTGTCCATATCCTTATTTGGATAGGAGGAAGCTTCTTTGTTCACCAGTGGGAGTGGGGAGCACTGAGCAGCCTATTTGTCCCTAAAGGAGTGGTTCCAGCCCAGCAACTTGTAGTTTATTGTCTGTTTTGGGCCATTTCCTAGCTCTTTTCAACCACGCACACCACAATCCCAGTGTCACATAGACCTATCACAACTGCAAACCAAACACATAAACACACAAAAACATACTCAGAGGCTCTAATTAAAAATCTACGAAAACAACAGAGGCCTCCAAAGCAGACACCCAAGCGACCACTACCTCAAGACATAGCACATGCAGCACATAGTTCACAAAGTCAATGTGCCAAACAGTCACAGCCCTTAAGGCTAAACAACATGCCAGATACACTTGTAATAGGTGACTCCATAGTCAGACACACTGACGTCCTGCTCACCAGACTGAACAAGGAAAAGGTTACAGTAAGCTGCCTGTCGGGCGCTAGAATCCGCCACATAACACAAGCACTCAGGTCACTCCAAAGCAAGTACAAGTATGACTCAGTCATTGTCCATGCCGGCATGAATGACCTGAGACGTACCTCCCTGGACTACATGAAAAGAGACATAGAGGAGCTCTCTGATTATGTAGCCCAGGCCGGTATGACCCTGACCCTGAGCAGCATCTTACCCTCACCAAGAATGATGCCACAGTACAGAGACAAAATGATCAGCTTTAACAATTGGCTTAATTACTGGTGTCATTCTAAGGGGATCCAATATCTGTCCGCTTGGGATGACATGCTTGACAAGCCACGCTGCTTCGCAAGGGACGGCTTGCACCTGTCACCCCTGGGCTTCCGGATACTGGCAAAGGCTCTTGCCACCCCCATAGTGCCTTTTTTAGGCAAGGCTCAAAAGACAAACCCACCTCCCTAGAAAACACAAGTGAAAAAAAAACAAGGGTAATGCTGCTCAATACCAGAAGTCTAAACCTCAAGATGCACGCTCTCGAAGCCCTCCTCAGTATGGAGAACATCGATGTCTGTGCAGTGACTGAAACCTGGTTCAAGGCTCCTGAGAGCACCCCAGCACTACCAGGTTATACCTCATATCATGCTTTCCGGCCCCAAAACTTGGACCGAACCACAAAAGGAGGGGGAGTATCCATATTCATCAAAGATACCCACACCTCCAGGTTAGTGGCAATGCACGAAGCATCGGAGACCATCCAGGTGCAACTTACCATAGGCAAAACTGCCCTACAGTTTGTAGCATGCTACAGACCACCCTCTCAAACTCAGGAACCCCACTCAGCCTTCCTGAAGACACTGGAGAGTATGAATGTCTCTCCAAATTCCATCATAATGGGAGACTTCAACTATCAAGTTGGCCAGATTAGCTGGTTCAAATGAAGCAAGTATTCTCTAACAAAAGAACCAACCCCAAAGCAAAGGCATACAACATTCTGAAAAACAATGGGCAGGATTCACGAAGGCTTGCACGGAGTGTAAGAGACATGTAACACTCCATGCAAGCCTCGTGATCCAGGAACAGCCCGAAACTCCGTGTAAGAGACCAGCTAAAACATCTCTTACACGGACTGGGCGTGGATATGCTAAATACCTCACTTGCAGCCGAAAGGTATGCAAATGAGGTATATTAGCGATTCATGAAGCAGAAACCAGCCCGTGTAAGAGATGTTTTGGCTGCAGAAATGTACTCAGTTGACAACTGAGTACGTTTCTGCAAAAATCACAACGGAGCCATGTCATCTCCAAATAAAGGGTGCATATGTGTCAGGCAGCATGCCAATGGCCAAATATGTGGCCATTGGCAAGGTAACCCAATGCAAATATTAAAAAAATATAATATTTTTTTTTCGGCGATCGCCGATGTTTAAATGCAGCGCAGCCCCGCGCAAACGGGCTGCGCTGTATAAAACATAAAAATGAAGGTTATAAACCCACAAACGTGGGTTTTATGCAATACATGGAATGACAATGCAGGGACCAGCAGACCAAAAACAACATGGCCACCGTGTAGTGGTTGCTAAGGGGGGAAGCTGGGTCTAAGACATGTAACTAAGCATTAGTAGGCAATCTCATGTAAATGAGGGTTAGGATACTGAATCCCATAGTCACATAGCAAATGAGCACAGTCTGAGTAGTGTAAGAGATACATAAGGGGGAGGAATAGAGTAGGAGATAGGTGACATCACAGGGGGGAATGGTAGAAAGAAATGCAGTTCATTGGAGGTCAGTGTAACATGACAGATGACAGACACAGATCAGGGAAAGAGGAGTGCCACAAGATAAGCATGGGAAAGTCAAGAAATGGAAGGTGTACACTGTTACTTACACCAAAGGTTCTTGCTGGTCATGCATGCGCACGTGTGCGCGCCATGACGTGAGTAGGGCAGTGTGCGGGCGTGCAAGGTAGACTGAGCATGTGGGAGCGTGTTGGTAGACTTTGAAGACTGTTTACACTAGTGTGCGCGCGTGTAGGGCAGACTGAGCATGTGGGAGCCTGTTGGCAGACTTGTAAGACTGTTTGCGCTGGTGTGCGCGCATTTTAAATCAAATAGGCAGATCCTAAACTGTGTAAGCATGTGTGCGCGCGTGTAAGCCACTGTGAGCGCGTTCCTGCTGGTATGCACGCTGCTCCCCCTGAGGAAACAGAAAGGAAAAAGGAAGCAACAGAATTAGTAGGAAGCTAGAAGGGAATACTGCTGGAGCTAGCAGGTGAAAACAATTAGAAGCAGGCAATTACACAGGCAGAATAGTAGCCCAGCCCAACACTTAAAACTCTGCAAACAGCAGTGCAGGATGTTTCTCTCAAGAGACACTGCAAGACAGGAGTAAGCTATTAGAAGTGAAAACTGAAAAAGCTGAACTCAGAGCAGAAATGTTAGGGGCTGCCATAGCTGTCATAATGAGACATAGGCGACTTGCTGAGGGTGGTGACAATGCAGATGGTGCCAGACAACCCACAGTGAGGAGACGGAGAAGAGTGTACAGGCCCAGGGTCACCTACCATGGGTTACATGAGCTGGAGATAGTAGAGTGCTATAGACTGGACAGAGAGCTCCTGCAGCAAATAGTCGAGCTGTGCAGGCCACGCCTCACACACAGAACCAACAGAGGGGAACCATCCCAGTGGAAACCAAGGTATGTGTTGGCCTAAGAATACTAGCAACAGGTACCTTCCAAAGACCAACTGGTGATATGATGGGGATATCACAGGCATCAGCCTCCAGGGTACTGCACCAGTTCCTGGATGCCATGTCAGCACATGTCGGTGATCATGTATATTTCCCCAATGCCCGTGAGGTATTGGCCAGCAATATGCATCTCTTCCAGCAAATAGCGGAATACCCTGAGGTAGTGGGTGCAATAGACTGCACGCACATATGCATCAAAGCACCAGCCGGTGAGCGGGGTAGGGCCTACATTAACTGCAAGGACTTCCCCTCCATCAACTGCCAGGTCATGTGTGATGCCCAGGGCATAATAATGAATGTGTGTGCTGGCTGCTCTGGGAGCTACCATGATTCCCACATCTGGCATTTGACGGAGCTGTACCAGACATTTGCCAATGGGGACATCCCACACGGACACCTAGTGGGAGATGCAGGTTATGCACTGGAGCCGTGGCTGATGACACCCATCAGAAACGCACACACACCTGAACAGGAATGCCATAATGAGGCACATGCACAAACACGTAATGTAATAGAGCATGTGTATGGGCTGCTCAAGTCATGGTTCCGGTGTCTGGATACATCTGGTGGAGCCTTGCAGTACTCACCAACTACATGTACCCAAATTGTCATGGTATGTGCTATGCTACATAATATGATCTTGTGAAAACAGCTGCAGCAGGACCAGCATAGGGCTGGGCCAAACAGCCCCCCACCATTGCCAAGGCCATCACAGGCAGAGCGTGACTCAGAGGAGGAACAACCTGAGCCTGCCCCAGTAGGCAGAAGGAGGCATGCCCAGTATGCCCTGGCCTTGGCAAAGAGGCAACGCATAGCACATACACTGGCTCAGTAGGAACCCTGGGAATGATACCCCCTCTGACTCACTCAAATAATAACAGGGATGCCTAAAATGACATGACCTGCTCACAAACATGTACAGGGAGTGTAATATGTGCATCCGACAGAGGCAGCCCTGCAGCACCACCTGAGGCATGAATGCCATGTGTTAAGTAATGTAACACCATGTACTATATGCACACCTGAGGACCCTGACTAACATCCACCCTCACCAAGCATTAACCACAAAATGATGATGGGATGATCAATTGCAATAACTGGCTGAAGTAATGCAGTTAGTCAAAGGGGAGCCAATGTGTTTCAGCCTGGGAAGACATGCTGAGCATGACATGATGCACCACCTGCTAGGGGTGGCATGCACCTATCAGTCCAGGCCCCATGGATACTGGCAAAGGCTGTCAGTACCCACAGCATGCCCTGAATAGGTAAGTCTCAAAACACAAACCCACCTTCATAGGTACCACAAGGGATAGGAACCTAGATGTAATGCTACCCAATGCCAGAAGTCTAAACAGCAAGATGCGTGCAGTGTAAATGCACACAGTATGGAGAATGTTGATATCAGTCCTGTAATAGAAAACTGGGTCAAGGCTCACATCAGCACCCTAACACTACCAGGTTACACCTCATACTGTGCTGTACAGCCGCAAAACATGGAACAAGCTACAAAAGGAGGGTGACTAGCAATAAATGTCAAGGATAACCACACCCCCATGTTGGTACCACAACAAGAAGCAGCATGGATTAGCCATGGTCAAATACCAATGGCTAAAACCGCCTCCCAGTATATAGCCTGCTGCAGACTACTGTTCTAATACCAGGAACTGCACCTGGCCTATGTTGGAATACATGAATATATCAAACCCCCCAAACCACATTATATTGCTTGACTGAAAATACCCAGACATACACTGGGAGCATTATACTAGCACCAACACAGTAGGAGAAAAGTTCCCAGAATCCATAAACCAAAATGCCCAGGAACAACGTACCACTCCCACAAGAGGGGTAAGCATACTGGATGTGATAATCAGCAACATGTGTACTGGATGGCAAGATGAGAAGTGTATCCCTCACTGGTAAGACCAGACCATAGAGTAATCACACTGGATATACACATCTTGACCACAGTCCCTGGCCAGAAAACCACAGTGAAAAACATGTGTAAAGCATAGGTTGCACCCCTCCAAACCGATGTGGAATCCACGAAAGGCCCTGTGCAAGTGCAGAATATGGGACACACCGCAGAACATGTTATACAGGCATTCCATGAACACAGCTAGGAATGCTTGGATTATGCAATCACAAATAACAAGACACAATGCCATACACGCAGGCATCTGGCATGCTGGACTCCAGCCATTACCAAACCATGCAAGAGAATGAGGAAGCTACTACATGATAGAGCAAACATAAAAAGGGAAGTAATCACTGATCAGTAGTATGGCAATAAAATATGTCCACACATACAATCCACTAAGGCCAGCCACAACAAGTAGAATCTGTGAATCCAGAGGCAATGTGACACCTGCCCCAAGTACTCAGACAACCCACAACTCCCCCCAATAAATACAAATATATGTGAGAGATACAACCATGTATCCAAATCGGAGGCTGAGCTCCCCCAACTCAGTACTGTCAAAACTAGTCAGGAGGAGAAGGTAACCACATACACCACAAACCCAGTCCCACATAGACCTATCACAACTGTAAACCAAACACATAAACACAGAAAAACATTTCCGGAGGCCCTAATTACAAACACACCACACCAACAGAGGCCTCCAAAGCAGATCCCAAGCAACCACAACCCCCAAACATAGCACATGCAACACATAGTACACAAAGCTGGTGTGCCAAACAGTTACAGGCCAGAAGGAGAAACAACATGCCTGATACAGTTGTAATAGGTGTCTATAGGCAGACACACTGCTGTCCCACTCACCAGACTGAACAAGGGAAAGGGTACAGTAAGCTGCCTGTAGGCTGCCACAATATGCCACATAACACAAGTACGCAGGTCACCCCAAAGCAAGCAGAAATATGATGCACTCATTGTCCATGCTGGTGTGAATGACCTGAGATGTACCTCCCTGGACTACATGAAAAGAGACATGGATGAGCTCTCTGAGTATGTACTCCAGGCCGGTATGACACTGGTCGTTTGCAGCATCCAACCCTCACCAAGAAAGATGCCACAGTACAAACACAGAATGATCAGGTTTAACTCATTCCCTCCAGTACAAGTCTTTTGAGTGTGTACCTTTAACTCCTAGTAGGTGTGCCCTGAGCCTTTAAAAATTAAGTCATCACCTTGCAATTCTAATAGATACTCATTGACAGAGGTCAAATATCAGTACAATTGTGTTTGCCATCATGTATGCTTCAAGATAAAATATCCTGATACCTTATATGTAGCATGGTTTGAAATTATTAATACAAGTATGAACAAGTAATATTTGACTCCTAGAGGAGCAGTAGGAGGTAACTGCAGAAATGCCTGGAGACGTTACTCGGATGTAATGAGTTGGTGACACAGTTACAGCTGTCAGTCCAAGAGGGTCTAATGTCTGTCTGCTTGAGATGTCATGCATGACAAGCCATGCTGCTGTTCCAGGGATGGCTTGCACCTGTTACCCCTGGGTGTCTGGATACTGGATAAGGCCTTTGCCACCTCCATAGAGCCGTACGTAGGCAAGGCCAAAAAGACTAACCCACCACCCTAGAAAACATAAGTGGTAAGAAACATAAGGGTAATGCTGACCAATGCCAGATGTGTAAACTGCAATATGCATGCACCTGAGGCACTTCCCAGTATGGAGAACATCGATGTCTGTGCAGTGACAGAAGCCTGCTGCAAGCCTACTGATAGCACACCAGCACTACCAGGTTATACCACATATCATGCGTTATGGTCCCAACACCTGGACCAAAACATCAAAGGAACGGGAGTATCCATATGCAGCACAGACACCCATACGGCCAGGTAACTGACAATGCACGAAGCAGCGGAGACCACCCATGTGCACCTAAGTGTAGTCAAAACTGCTGTACAGTCTGTAGCATTTGACAGACCACACTCTCACACACAGGAACCCCACCCAGACATCCTGAAGACACTGGACAGTATGAATGTCCCACCAAATACCAGACAAGGTACTCACAAATTACCACATAGGTGGTAAACCATTATGTATGCAAGGAGTAATCAGGGACCTAGGGACACAAGTCGACAGTAACCTGTCATGTGACACTCACAATGCCAATGTGGCTAGGAAGACTGTCTATATTGGACACCGTATCATGAAAGGATTCACATCTACATCAACAGAGGTCACTGTGCCCCTGTACTGTTCCCTTACCAGACCCATAATCTAGTACAATGACTCATATGGGATGTACAGTACCTGAGACCTGCAGCGGTTAGGAAGACCTCAAAGGTACCCCACCAAGAGGATAAAGGGTGTCAAATATATGTCATATGCTGCCTGGCTGTAGACACCCCAGCTGAATGCAGTCACAGACTGCCTACACAGAGGCATTGTATGTCTGTTGTACAAGGCCATGTCCAACACAGGAGTAATGGACATGCTCCACCACAGGAAATCAAAGCCATTGAAGCTGTGAGAGTGACAGATGTCAGCCTCAACACATAATGAAATAGGATGTGCTGGAGGGACAGATACATAACCCAGAGGCTCCCCACACCCAGAAACAGGATCCCAATCCATGTTAGGCAGAGCCCCTCACTGACACCCCTCAACAGGAATATTGCCAAGTGGATGGATGATCGTACATGTACATTGGGCGTCTTCACTGTGTCACGTCCAGACAGAGGCACAGTAAAGAAAATCATAAATGGCCATAATAGTCACATAGCAAGGCGTGAAAGACACACACACTTTGGCTAGGCTTACTAATGCCCTAGGGTGGAGAGCCTAGTATGAACCTATGAACCTATGAAGATACAAATTGTACAGGACACTAAGGATAATCACAAGGCTTACTTAACTGATGGTAGGAATCATGTTGGGAATTCACAGATATGCTCCGAATCACACAGATATTACAAACAACATACCAAACACACACACATATTGCCAACATACAACCTGACAGGTTCAGTGCAAAGCCCCCCCCCAGAATCCAAAAAATCTATCCCAGCAGACTGCTGGTCCCCTGACCTTGCAGATGCTGAGGTAACAGCCATCATCTGCAAAGCAAAACACACAGCAGCAAAGGTATGTGATGGTGTCCTGGGCTGAGGCCAACATGGACTCCAAGAATAATGGAATGCCAAATCACACTACTGCCCAATGTCAGCCTTACCACAGGATATGTACCCAAAGAGCAGTGTACAACAACAGTGGTCCTTCACAACAAAGGTGTTGCCTGAATGGATACTGCAAACTACCACCCCAGGATCCTGACAAGCTTGGTCTGCACAGCTATGGAAAGGATCAGTATGTACCGCAGACATAAAGCTATCGTGGACCTACTGACACTGGACCCTACCCAGTGTGGCTGTCGTAACTGCAGATCCTGCCCCTAAACATGTTTGACCCATTTGAAACAGTCATTAAGGTCATTGATGAGGGCAATGTGGTCTACACAGCGTAGCTGGACCGTGCATATACTTCCAGACAATACCCTATGAGTTCAGTATGGATATGTTCACCAGCTTAAATATAAACCCCTATGTCAGTAGAGGGGTTGCAAACCAGACCAAGGACAGAACTGACATGGTCAGACATGCTGCATCCATGTCAGACTACAAAGCAGATATGAGTGGCATCCCACAAGGCTTGGTCCTGGGACCTCCCCCGTTCCGTATATATGTCCCATAGGTACAGGCCAACATGGAAGGACTATGACTGAACATGTATGCGGAGGAGTACAAACTGCCCACCATATCCGTCCCCCAGCTGACACAAGCAACCCACAAAAGGGCCACATAGAAACATACAACTGGAGCCTTAGCCATGTCAGCAAGCTAATTGCAGAACTGTGTATAGACAACCACCGTGGATATACAGTAAGTGCCCACAAATTACCACACAGGTGTTAACCCATTACGTACCTAACATGTAATGAGAGACCTGGGGACACAAGGTGATAGATATCCTGCATTGGACAAACATGTGGCTGTAGTGTTCTACCCACCCAATCATGAAGGTTGTCAGATGTAGATAAGGGGAGGTCACTGTGGCTCTGCAGTCATCCTTCATCAGCGTCACAATTGACTACAATAGCCCCTGTGGGATATACCTCAGCAGACACCTCCATCAACTGTAAAGTCCACAACAGTACCCCACCAGGAGTAGCAAAGAGCATGAACAGATGCCATGTGTTGCCTGAGTAAACAAACTGCAGCTCCACACACTGCCATACTGCCCACCCAGAGGCAAGCTGTGCCTGATGTATGAAGCCATGTCCAAGCTGGAATCAATGAACATGCTGCACCTTGTACAATCTGAATGGCAGTGAGCTATGCACATGAGAGACCTGAACCCCAGCACTGACATACATAGGACAAGCTGTACAGAATGATCCATAACACAGAAGGCACCCCCACTCTTGAGTAAACTCCCAGTGCAGGTTAGCCAAAGAGTCACCTATCGACACCCCTCAAGAGGAATCCTGATGAGTGGATGGGAGATGGTAGGTTAACCCTGGGTATCACTGTTATGTCAGAGGTAGACGGAGGCACAGTATACTAACCATGACATATGTCATGGCAAACTCCAGTTACAATGTGTGTCGAAGGACAAACACACTCTGTGACTAGCATCAGAAATGGCCTAGGGAACATCGCTAGTGTTTGCTAATGTCCACCTATGTTGTGGAATACACTACCAATGTTGGACAAGCCTGGTGTAGGTAGTCCATATCTGAACATAATGCAACATGGTCATATGTGCACAACTGGCCCCTACACAGTCTGTTGTGCTCACTATGAAGATGTCAAGCAGTGATAGGACTAAAGCCCAGGATACTGTCCACCACAGTGAAAGTACTGAACCAGTACACTATACGGTACTACACTGTTAGGTCATTATGAAAGGATGTTGACAACTGTATGCAAAGTATCCCATGCAATCCCTGCAGGCACAGTATAATCCCTGTTGTGGCAGACACGAAGCAGTTGGCCAGTTAGTAAACAACATGACACCCAACACACAACCATAAACGTGAGTTATTGTTGAAGTTCACACACACCCAAATATGTGGTGGACTTCAGAGTTCAACATATGGAAAGCTCAGACTGGGCATGCTCGCACTTTTTGATAAATGAGGCATATGTCAGACAACATGCCACGGAAAGGCTGAACTGGGCATGCTCACACACTTAGGCCATATCTCCATTTAGCAGTTGGCCACACATATCTGGTATTTGTACGTGTCATTCCAGGAACCAACCACAACACAGCAATCTGCCCAGTGCACACAGTAAATGACTACAGAGACATAAGTGATATAGTGGATCGCCCTCATATTCAAACATCTTCCACAGATACACAAGTTGTTCATAGGAACAGGAAATGCTATGGCAATAAAGACCTGCAAACAGTCTAACAGCACAACAAATATTGTGCATCTGACAATTGAACATATGGGTGTAGAGGTCAATACTAGGCTTGTTGCCCTAGGGAATGACAGCTTAGCCAGAGTGTGCTTGGCATCTGCATCCCCAGTACAGTAGGCTACTGTGCCACTGTAAAGTAGGTCACATAAGGAAACGTGTGAGGCTAGTAAGCTGTGCCTCTGTCAAGCAGGGGCACAGTGGAGATCCCAGGGTTTGAATGTGCTAAGCCACAGCCATGTTGTTGGTGTGTGCTGGAAGAGGGTTGCTGAAGACCTCTAACAGTAAGTGGGCGTCAATAACAGACTGAGGGGAGCCCTATCTGCATGGCCTGGACAATTCCACTGTCAACACTGTGTTGTGATGATTATGTGGGAATGAAGTGTCATGCCAGTACTGTTCACAGATGTCCTCCCTCTGTGGGCTACAGCTCTGCAATGTATTAGCTCACTCTGTCTGTTGGACGGCTCATATATGGCTGGTGTACACCTGACAGGTGTCTTGTTGTGGAGCAGTCATGGGTATATGTGGGATAGCATGATCAATGCAAACCTTACACATGCTCATAGAATGCAATTGTCAAGGATTATGCAGAGTGGCCAGTATAGTCCCCCAGCATGGGTCCTTTAAAGTCGTCCACCCCAGTCTTCACAAGTGTAGAGTCTGCTTGTGCTAAATACAGTTTGTTTGCAGTGACAACCTTGCCTGGGAGTGGGGATGGGATATGGATGTCCAGGGAAAGGTGGGTATGGTCAGATATCAACAATGGTGATCTACCTCTGGTGTGGAACAGTGAGTACCCATGTTGCAGATGGACAGGTGCAATATGTATTCCCCCATGTGGCTGTGGTGAGTGGTTCTGCCATAGCACATGGACCCACAAATTGCAGTGGCTGTAGGGTAAAGTGGTAGAGGCCTGAGTAGTTCCCAAACACAATATACCTGTACCTGATGTTAACAACTGGAATGGTGTATGTGAACACCTGCATATCCCGGCACTTTTCCCAGGGAAGCAAAGTGTGTGTCCTGGATGTGGGAGTGGTGTTCTGGACTGGTTGTGTTGTGTGTTACAGGTCCTGTGATCATGAAGCATGGTATAGAACATAACCTGCTAGTGCGATGTGCATATCTGACCCTGACGTAGGTGGCTGCAAATGCATATATATGCTAATCCCACCTGACAGGTAGTACTAGATGTACATACCTCTGTAGAAATAAAGATGTCAGCACCCTATAAATACTGCAGGTGCAGACCAGATGCCCAGTAATTCGGTTAGCGCGCTCTGCTAATGCGTCTCCTTCAAGTGTCATAATATAGGTAGGTGGGAGTTCGAACCATGCAAATGCTCAGTGTGTGTGTGGGTGTGTGTGTGTGTGGGTGAGCGGGGTTGATGTGTGTGCAAGTCTGTGTGAGGGAGATGTCCCTTTTGGCAACTGTGAAAGCACTTTACAGGATGCACATTCCCCTATCTAAGCACGGATGATGTCAGCACCCTATAAGTACAGCAGGAGATGAAAACCCTCCCAGTAATGCGAATAGCGCGCTCCGCTAATGCGTCTGTCACGAGTGTTATAACATAGTTAGGTAGGGGTTTGAATCATGCAACTGCCCAGTGTGTGTGAAGGGGGGTTAGTGTGTGTGCAAGTCTGTGTGAGGGAGATGTCCCTTTTGGCAACTGTGAAAACACTCTACAGGATGTGCATTCCCCTATCTAGGCACTGATGATGTCAGCACCCTATAAGTACAGCAGGAGAAGGGAACCCTCCCAGTAATGCAAATAGCGCGCTCTGCTAATGCGTTTGTCACGAGTGTCATAACATAGTTAGGTAGGGGTTTGAATCCTGCAACTGCCCAGTGTGTGTGAAAGGGGGTTAGTGTATATGCAATTCTGTGTGAGGGAGATGTCCCTTTTGGCAACTGTGAAAGCACTCTACAGGATGAACATTCCCCTATCTAAGTACGGATGATGTCAGCACCCTATAAGTACAGCAGGAGAAAAGAAACCTCTCAGTAAGTCAAATAGCGCACTCTGCTAATGCATCTCTCTCAAGTGTCATAACATAGTTAGGTAAGAGTTTGAAACTTGCAAATGTCAAGTGTGTGTGTTTGGATGGGGGGAGTTTATGTGTGTGCAATTCTGTATGAAAGACGTGTTTTTTTACAATCAGGAGATCACACTATATGATGCACATTACCCTTTCCAAACACTGATCATGTCAGCACCCTATACATACAGCTGGAGAAGGGGCACCTCCCAATAATCCGAATAGTGCACTCTACTAATGCGTCTCTCTCAAGTGTCATAACATAGTTAGGTAGGAGTTTGAAACCTGCAAGTGTGTGTGTATTTGGATGTAGGGAGTTTGTGTGTGTGCAATTCTGTATGAAAAACATGTGTTTCCTGGCAATCAGGAGATCACACTACATGATGCACATTACCATTTCCAAACACTGATGACCCTATAAGTACAGCACCCTATAAGTACAGCCGGAGAAGAGGAACCTCCTAGTAATCCGAATAGTGCGCTTCACTAATGCATCTTTCTCACGTGTCGTGACATAGTTAGATAGGGGTATGAATCCTGCAAATGGCAGGTGTGTGTGGGGATAGTAGGGTGTGTGTAATTGCAAGTGTGAGAGAACAGATCCTTCTGGCAAATACTACAATACACCAGATGCTACATATTCCCCCAGTAAACACAGGGGATGTCACCACACTATCAGCACAGCCAAACAGGGCTACTTGGCCAGTAATGCCAATAGTGTGCTCCACTACTGGGTCTATTACCATTGTCAGAGCACAGATAGGTATGTTTTGGAAACCCACAACTGCCACGTGTGGTTGTGTCACACAATATGACCTTGTGTGGGTCTTTGTGCATAACAATGCATGCCATTGCCTAAACCAGCAATGGCAATGCACATGATGTATGTGTGTGACACATACACATAAATACCTGTGACCTGCAGTAGTTACCATGTCTGACACGTGCCTCGAGTGGATAAATGGTATTCGCAATGCATAACAATATGACTGTGTCTTACTGTGCAGGATCCGCACGTGGTATGTGTCTATACAGTGTGGGTTGTATATGGTAAAATACCTACAGCAGGGGATACACATCTGGTCTGGGCCATATAGTCTACATGTAGTCGATGAACAGGTGCTGCATGTTCCCACCTGTTGTGGGAGTGGTAACATGTTATTCCACTGCAATTCAGTGACCACATGCTGGGAACCTTTCAGCTAGTGTGTTGTAGCTACAGTAATGCTCACGCACAATGTTTGGCTGGATGCAGTCCAGCCATATAAAGACATTTCTTGAGACTGTCATATTGCCAGTGTTGTTATGGAGGATAGATGGGTTTCCTGTGTATGGGAGGGTTGTGTGTGCCAGGCTATGAACCAGAAGGCAGTCCAACACACTGTTAGCTGCACATGAATAGGCCCTGATGCTTTGTGCTGTGCCAACAACCTTGAGATGTGTGTATCTGTGGTGCCTTGGGATACCACCCCCCTGTCCATGTGTGTTACATGTGTAGGGGACGACAGGCATGGTATGAGGTATAACCTGGCAGTGATGGGTTGCACCTGTGAGCCGTGAATCAGGACTCTGGTACTGCACAGACATTGCAGTTCACCGTGCTGAGGACAGTGTCCAGTGCATGCATCTTGAGGTGTACACTGCTGGTGTTGTGTAGCATCACTGTTAGTGTCCTATCCTGTGTGATACCCACGGAGGTGGCTATGTAATCTGTGTCCTGCAGCAAAAGGCACTATGTGTGTATCAAGGGGCTTCGCCAATATACAATCGCCCATGGGTGTCACGTGCAAGCTGCCCCTCGCAAATCATTGTGGCTTCCCTAGCATGTAAGCACACGTTGACAGCCAGTGGATACCCTATGAATGACATTCGAGATTGAGCAGAATGTAGACATAGAACACCCTTCCTACATATAGTGGTAGCATACCTGGTGAGGGTATGATGGCAACCAAGACCAGGCTCATACTGGCCTGTGCCACATGCTGAGAGATCCCTTCTATGTTCCCTATCATGTAGTCCAGGGAGGTATGTCTCAGGTCATCCATAGAGGCATGGTCAATGACTGAGTTATATGTGTCCATGCCTCTGACTGACCTGTATGCATGTGTTTTGTGGTGGACCATAGTGCCCCACAGGCATATCATTGTGACCTTCACCATTGACAGCCTGTTGAGTGGGACCCCACTGCAGTGGCCAAGAGAGGTACCTGACACATCTGTAGCAGGTGTGTTGTGTAGCCCAGGCTGTGAATGTGTGGCACATGGGATGTGTGTGCCATGTGTGGCATGTGCTCTGTTCCGACGTAATGTATGACTGTGTGCCAGCTGTGGAGGTGTGTGATGCTCAGGCAGGGTGCTATTCTGAGTCTCCAAGTATGCCCCAGTGTGTTCAGATTGCTGTCAGTGCGGGTCTATGTCAGACTGGTATTGTAGTCACTGTAGTATGTCATGCCACCTGACAGGGTATGGCATTACTGGGTTCAGAGTGCTCAGTACCCAGATTGGCTATGTGGTGGCATCCCACACATGTGTTGTACATTCTTGGCAAGGGGAGAGGGTTGACTGCATACATGTGGCAGCTGTGACATTGCCACATGACTCACATAAACCACAACTGGACCATAGAGGTGATTCACAGATTACCTTTGCACATGCTACCATAGTAGTGTGATTGCCATGGTAATTACCAACACATAGGGGCAATGGGGAACAACATACTGAAGGTGTGTATGTGTGGGTGTACTGCTACTAATTTCATAGCACTGGCATATATGACTGCACACGTGGGTAAATGCCAGGTAAGACATGTGCAATGTGTCACAGGCAACGTACATGTGAACAGGACAGACAGTGACGTTCTGTCATGTGTAAACTTGACATACGTATAGTACGCTATGCAGATGTCACTAGGAGTCCACAGAAGCACTGTAACTCTGCATTGCAGGTGGAAGCAGTGTTCCAGGGAACCCCAAGCGAGCATGCATGCAAACAAAGCTATAGTAAGCAGGGCTGGAAATAGTCCATTGTACAACAAAGAAGGGGTAACACTAACAGTAGATAACAGTGCAAATATGTAGGCACTATCAACATGTACCCAGGAATGCACAGCTCAGATGTCCATGGTAGAACTGATATTATGTCATAGTTAATTGTGATTTGGATTACATTGGTACTGCACACATATCAACATGCGCAAGCATCCACATTGCATAGTCATTGTGGGCAACTTGCCACCATTACTGTACATGTCCATCATTGCGTATCACTACTTGCATTAGCTTCCCCCCTGTGCTACCCATTTATGTGGCTATCTATTGACATCCTTACCACCGGTATGCAATAATGTGCAGCTGTTACACTTTGGTACGTACTATGGGTGTAGATAATAATTCAGGACAGTCATATGGTTACTGCATCAGGCATGCTGGGATATACACACAGTCATATCAGCACACTGTACTGTTACCAACATGATACTACTAATACACTTCTATGTAGTCACCCTGTGCATCAGCAACGTGTTTACCTGTTCCTGCACTGATGTTGGAGATTGCAGGGGGTGGCACAGTTTCATCATATGCACAGGGTGTGAATTAGGTATGCCTGAGTCTGCCACTGATACCACCAATTGACATGTGTGTGTATGTGTGTTGGTGAGGGACAGCAGTACAGGGTGGGCACTGTTGGTGCAGTGTGTGCGTGTATGTGGTAGCCCTAGGTGTTAACATTTCACATGTGTGTATGCACACACACAGTTCCACCTCATGGCTGCCATATACAGGAGTTTGTGGACAGCCACAGACTGCACCTGGCAGGTCATACAGATCAGTGTCTGTGGGCACGGACATGGTACCTGTGCCTGGCAGGGGTGCTACGGACCGTATCCGGTACTAAGCCAGACTGGGTACTGTCATCAGAAGCGGAAGTGTGTTGACTGGACACAGGTCCCTGTTGGGACTGTCCAGAGCCACGTGCACGTGGTCTCCTGGGGCATTCCGATGACAGCACAGACCCAGCATTGCTGGGGCTGCTGCTGGCACTATGGGGGCATCCGCAGGCCTGTTGTCATCCGCGCCGACTGCCAGCTGCTGCTGTTGCTGGCATACGGCCACGTCGATGCCTTAACTGCCACCATTGCCCTGGCTCATGGACATGTGGTTGTGGAACTGCTGTAATATGTCCCCACAATGTCTGTCTATGACATCAGTGAAATTACGGATAGCATCCGCGATGTCACGCATACTGTCAGTCATGGCTGTGCGACATGCTCTCAGCTCCCTCAAACCCTGTCTGGTGTACCTTTCCATATACGACTGTGCCTGCATGACAGCCCGAAACATAGCTGAGGTTGACAAACCTCTTTGGGCACGTCTGCCAGAGGCAATACGCCCATGGATGCTCCCACGAGAACCCATGGGCAACTGTCTGTGTGGTACCATCGCAGGACCCTGCCCATGGCTGCTGTGTGGGGAAGCATGTGCCACAGATACCACATTACCCTGGTCAATGCCCACTGTTTCCTGTCCATCACCTAGGGACAATGGTGACATAGGATGTACTGGCAGGATGACTGTGCGCAATGATGGGGTTGACAGCTGTGTACTGTCAATTGGCTGACCGATGACAGACCCTGACACACCTTCCTGTGCCATTACACAGATATCATCATTATCAGTACCTGTGGCACCAGATTCAGGTTCCCTGCTGCAGGACACCAGAGCAGCACCAGAACCTGTGGGAGGAAGACAGGAAACACAGTTTACGATGTCTACACAATGTTACCAGTGATGCACTTATGCACACATGCACATGTGGACACATGCACACATGCACACATGGACACAGGTACACATGCACACATGCACACGTGCACACATGCACACTTGCACACATGCACACGTGGACACAGGCACACATGCACACATGCACATGTGGACACATGCACACATGCGCATATGCACACATGCACACGTGGACACATGCACACATGCACACATGCACACATGCACCCATGCACACGTGGACACAGGCACACATGCACACATGTACACATGCACACATGCACACGTGGACACACATGCACACATGCACACGTGGACACATGGACACAGGCACACATGCACACATGCACACATGCACACGTGCACACATGCACAAGTGGACACAGGCACACATGCACACATACACACATGCACACGTGGACACAGGCACACATGCGCATATGCACACATGCACATGTGGACACATGCACACATGCACATGCACACATGCACACGTGGACACAGGCACACATGCACACATGTACACATGCACACATGGACACAGGCACACATGCACACTTGCACACATGCACACATGCACACATGGACACATGCACACAAGCACACATGCACATGTGGACATATGCACACATGGACACATGCACACGTGGACACAGGCACATGCACACATGCACACGTGGACACGTGGACACGTGTACACATGCACACATGCACACATGCACACGTGGACACATGCACACATGCACATGTGCACACATGCACACGTGGACACAGGCACACATGCACACATGCACACATGCACATGCACACATGCACACCCTGCAGTATACACACAGAGCACTACTGAGTTACACTAGTATTACTAGCACTATCAGGACTATTATAGGTATTGTTAAAACACACTCACCAGCATGGATGGGCTGCCTTGCTGTAACACCGGAGGGACCTGCAGAAATGAGGAGATTAATGTCAGTGGGCACAACTGTGCCATTGATACTGCATATGATACAGTGCAGTAGTACACCAGTTGCCTTTCACACATCAGCTGCCGATATTGCCAATATCACACCTGCACAATTACATACTATGTTGACAGCTACATGCCACGGACACACCTTACACATGCATAAACTAACAGTGTACAGAACAGTCAAGTGTAGATATGGCATATTACCTGCATGCTCCATGTCATGCTGCTGTGTGGATCCAGCCTCCATCATGATGCAGGTGTATTGCTGTTGCTGTTCCGGGGCTGGAGCCACAACACTTAGGAGTAGCCCCTCCAGTCTGGTGAGGGGGGGGGTGTGTGGCCACATCACCTCCTGTGGCAACCTGTTGCCTGTGGTTATCCGACACACGCTGACGGACATTTCTGATTAAATCACTGCAGTGGTGTCGTACCTGCTAATATGTCCTATTATGTGTGCCAATGTCATTTACCCTATGGACAAGGTCTTGCCACAGTGCAGCCCTCCTGCTGATTCTGGCTGGTGCGGGAAAACAGTATGTCATAATCCCGCACCAGGCTCTGGTGTATCTCCTCATCTTCTGCTGCAGAGTAGGCAGGATTACGCTGACGTGCCATGTCCCTGGAAGAGAACACAAACAGGATATCAGCAGACTATGTCAGCAATATATGGCACACATACTATACATGAAACTCAACTGTAGTGATATACTACTACTCCCATATGTAGCATGTGTGTGTCTCTTGGTGGATACATAAGTACATGGCCAGATATCAGTGCTCAGCCAACACCTGTGCAACAATACCTGCCACATTCCATACAACATAGTAGCATGCCCCATCGGTCAGCACACTGCAATGGGTCCAATGCACAACCTCACTCTGGGGGTTCATACCAAGGTACTGTATGTGGAACGCCATCCACTAGTGTGATCTGGACACAAGTTACTCGGCCTGGATATACATATCCCACCACCACCACCACCAGCACAGTAGACTACTTTGATATGTATGTGATTAGACAGTTATTCACTTGTTAGGACTGAGATGGTATCCATGCAGCCCACTGGGCCAGTGGAAGCCACAACCCACACTGCTGACCCCTTGCGAATGCTTCCCACGGACATCCCAAAGATTGCATGGAACAAGCACACACATTTCTAACCCAGACCCTATGCACAAAGGTTAGGCATCCTGTCCAGTGGACCCCAGCCAAAGGCAGAATGTATAACGATAGAAGGAGGCTACTGCAGGACAGAGCAGATTCACATTAAGGGAAGGCATCTGTGGTCAGCACTGGTAATAAGCTACGGTCTCTCATAACAACATCCACGGCCTACTCTGGGAGGGAAATGGCCACGAACACTATAGATAACCACAAGGCCTTCTTCAGTTATGTTACACATATGGACCAAATGCCTCAGATATGCTCTGAGTTACTACACACCTACTTAACATTCACCGAACACACAGATATTGGCAACATTCTTGCAGACAGGTTCGGTGCATGTATCCCCCCTCCTTTTCCCCCACACTTAGAAATACTTATCACAGCTGAATGTAACCTCCCTAGCATCTCACATGTCCAGGTGAGGGCCGCCCTCAGCAAAGCAGAACACACAGCATCAATGTGACCTGATGGTATCCCTGGATGTGTGCTACGTGACCTCCAAGAGGATGTACAACTGCATATAAGACTGATATTTAACCTTGGCCATACTACGGGATATGTACCTGAACACTGGCATACAGCAACAGTGGTCCCACTCCACTATGGAGGCACCTCTACTGACCCTGGGAACTACCGCACCATAAGCTTAACCAGCCTGGTCTGCAAAGCTATGGAATGATTCAGCATGGGACGCATATACAGCGATATTGGGTACCTGCAGACACTTGTTCCTGGCCAGTTTGCCTTTGTGATGGGCTGATCCTGCCTTTTGAACCTGGTTGACCTTTCAAAACAGTCACTACAGCCATTGATGAGGGCAACACAATCCATACAGCCTACCTGGACTTGCCTAAGGCCTTCAACACAGTACTCCACTCAGGCATCATAGACAAGCTCATTAGCTTACATGTTACTACATATGTCACATGATGGGTTGCACACTGGTTGACATACAGAATCCATAATATCGATATTGTAGGAGCCATGTCAGACTCAATGCCAGTCACATGTGGTATCCCACAGGCCTCTGTCCTAGGACCCCTCTTGTTTGGCATTTATTTCTCAGATGTAAAAGCAAACATGCGGGTTGTGGATGACAAAGTTCCCAGATGACTGCTAACTAAGTGCCATAGTTGTTACACAAGCTGACACACACATCCTACAGACAGGCCTCACTGTAACAGACAATTGCTGCCAGGATCATGGCCTAACACTGAATGACATGTAATGTATAGTCATCCCCTTTGGGTGCAACTACGTGCACACAACATATCACATGGACATACCTATAGATACAGACCTATGACACATATGGAGGGTTCACAGTATGTAGACTATTAACCTGTTACTTTACATTACCTGTGTTTGTCGCAGCTGGTTGCGTTACCGCTACTACATCCAGCTATACATACATTTATATATGTGCATTAACTGACATTATTACCTACTAGCTACCAACTAGCATGGCTGTTTCTGTTCACACGCTACTATTATGGAAATCCACTAGTTTTGACAGTAAGTATGAATGACATGCTTTGTGTACTACACATCCTATATTCCCTTTACAATCATTCCTACTATTACATGATATATTTATTTTAGCACAATGATTTTGTATAAGAGTCATGGCTTAGTGGTAGGTCATGCAGACTACTGTTTCCAAGGTCCTGGGTTCGGGACTGACAGTGGGATTTTATTTTGCTTTTGAACTGACTACAGGACCTGTCAATCAGAGTGACTAAGGCACTTTTAAGCAGTTGTAACCGGGTTAGCGCTGGTTTGCGTGGAGCTCCCACATGCGCACTGGCGTTCAGCTCCGCGCTTACAACCGCTTAACAGTGCTTACTCTGCGCACACCAGCTATTTTCTTTGAAAGAAATGAAAATGGGGAGACAGGAAAGTGGTGAAAAAGGGGTCACAAAGAGGGTAAGACAGTAGGGAAACAAGCTTGGGTTTTGCAGGAGGGATGTAGGTAAGGCCCATAGCTGCCCATTTCTTCATCAGTAACAGCTGTGCATATGTATGTAATTTGGTGTGACATTTGAAACCTTCCACCCCTGAGATAGGTGTCAGGACAACAATAATACTTGTTGTACAGCCAATTGTAATTGATAGTTTCCATGTCCAGCAGACATGTGTGCGGAATGGGCAGCTATGTATGGGCGTAATTTTTGTGGGTACAGAGTGCCCTTTTTTTCAGGTGAGAGTGGTATGTCAGGTAAAGGAAGTCGGTATAGCTGGGAAGGTAGGTTGGGTAGGTCAACAGACAAGACAAACAAGATGCATACAGGGGCAGTGTATGACATGTGTGGGGGTTACACAATTGACGAGGATGGATGTTTGGATATCCAGAGCCCATGAGCCCACAGATGGCAACAGTGGAACTGATATCCCCACTCATGGGCAGTTGCCACTGTTCCTTCACTGCCCAGGATGGGGCTGTGCTGGGGGCTGTGTAGGCTGGGCAACAGGCATGCCTGTAAGTTGTGCCACCTGTGCCTCAAGCTGGCATAGGGGCCCAAGAACAGAGTCCTGGATCTCCATACGCACCACAGTCCGGACGCTACGGAGGGTGAGTGGTGGTTCTCCTCTGGCCACACTTGCAGAGGGGGGACGGGCCCCATCCCCTGCAGCATTTCCACCCACAGGTGGCACAGGGCCACCGGAGGAGGGTCCAGACTGGGCACTAGTGCCAGGTGCACTCGCCAGCTGAGGTGGGAGAGGTGGGTCCGCTGGAACCCGCCTTCCCTGTCGTCCTATGTTTTGCATTATGTCATGACAGTTTGGGTTAGTAACATACAATACCATTCGCAATTAGTTGTAACAGCATGCATTAGTATTCCCATTAACCAAACACCCAGATATTCACACCATTGAACAGCGAGCATAACACATGCATAATTTGAACAGCAATACACAGTTCGACAGCATGCAGGGTTGATTGATGGCAACAGGCCATCAGGTTTGGATGTATGAACAGGGCAGATGCATCAACGTACATGCAAATATTTATTACCCAACAGGATTGCACATACCAATTTCACGTGGAATGGATTATATGTGGTTATAGGGTGGGGTGAAGAAAATAATATTAACACCTTTGAATACCAATACATATGCTGTACATTTCTAATAGCTGCAGATATATACACACTACTGTTCTAACTACAGTTTCCTATATGATAACTACTTCAATTTGGTGATAGGACTGTTACTGCTACATCAATATACATTTTATTGTTCTTCATACACGTTCATATCTGGCTTTGTTCAGCTACATCATCCTGCTACATTTGCTTTATATAGCTATAGACAACTGTGGATGTTTGGTATTTCAGACAATCATACTATCTGCATATTGCAGACTGAGAGCAACATATCCAGATTTTGGGATACACATTCCAGCTGCAGCAACACTTTGAACACATTTCGCAGTTTGGTTCTACTTGTCATATTCATTTCATTCTGTACTGCCTGCAGTATACTTTATTCAGGGGTTATTACTACTTTATTGGTGGATTCATAACTCTTTCTCACACTCTCTCACTTGTTTTCATTTTACTATTCAGGATGGTACTTACTTCTAGGCTTTATTGACATGTTTTACCTGTAGTTATTACAATCCTTTCTAGCAGTCTCACTTCTGTCATGTTTCAGTATTTCAACAGGGATATATTTCACACATGTGATTTGCTCATCTTCTGCAGCTGTACTTTTCAGCCTGCTGCAGGTTGTGTACTATTATATTACAGGTGGGGCATCTTTATTTCAGACTTTATTTCAGACATTTTCATTTTTCTGTTTGGATTACAGACTGCAACACACTTTTGTAATCAAGCAATACTTGCAAACACTCTTACACTGTTACTTGCACATTTTATTACTTAGTGACTACACTGCACTCTTTTGCTAACTGTCATACTTTTATATTTCTTTACAGTTACTGGGAGTGGATTACTGACCTGCCTGGTGGCGCAACTGCACCAGCCTATCACCATAGGCTCTGCGGTTCGCAGAACAGACACCTGCAGCTGTAATATAAATGAAGTAATATTGGAATACACATCTCCATAATATCAGCTAGTTTAATTTCTTACATACATAATTAAATGTAACTTACTCAGTAGTGGGGCACTGGGCATTTGCTGGACCTCCTGGATCCAAAGGTTCAATTGGTCCTGCTTACGTCTCTTCAGGTCTGCATGGTGGTGACGGACCTGCTCACCAGTCCTTGGAATCCCTGTGGCACTGGTGAGATCATGAGCCAACCGGTCCCATGCCTCAGCCCTATATGCTCCCCACAGGACCTGGCCCTGCATGAGTTGGGCCTCATGATTGTGGACTGGGAGCCAGACCATGTATCTGGACTCCTCAATGCCCCACCTCTGTGCTTGAAAGCAACTACCCTCACCTACTCCTGACATTCTGGCTGCAAGTTAGTTCTACAATCGTTTATGCTGTGTATTCCCGCCTATGGGGCTTATATATGCCGTTTTTCCCGCACTTATCTGTGATCGGCCATTTTGGAATTATATCAACTTCACAAAACCTGCTTTGTCATGCTCCACTTTGTATTCATTCCTATATATTTGCTATTACTGGAGTTCTAGGTACTGTTGTCATGGCTTAGTGGTTCAGTATCTTGACTATGGTGCATGGTATCCTGGGTTCGAACCTGGCCACTGCTTTTTATATTTTATGACTGTCTAGACAGGCTAGGGGGTGTGTCTGTGTAAAGGCAGTTTTGATACAACTTGCTCAACGTTGCCCGTCGGTTAGCTTGTTGGCATGGTGCGCAGCTCCGCGCAAACAGGTTACACTGGTTTACGCTTCATTTGGCTGTTAGCACGCATATTACGCTCAGCTCAGCTAGGGGCACACAGTTTCAGCGTGTTAAACCACTGCTCACCTATAGGCACTCATTTTACACCTGTTAAACCACTGCTCACCTTCGGGCACTCATTTTACACCTGTTAAACCACTGCTCACCTACGGGCAGATGCACTCACCTTGTTAAACTGTAGCTCAGCTATAGGCACATCTCACATTTTTTATTGTTTTGTTATCTCACATTTCTTCAAAATATATGGACTATTTCATTACATTTTACATAAAATATAATTTTATATGTGTACATATTTGTCAGGGACTTGTTTTGTGCTTATTTTACTAAAAATAAAAATTGGTGTTGTGGGGGCTCGAACCATGACTGCCTGCTTTTCAGCCGACGTCTCTACCGCTACGCTATTGCTTTTTGGCTTACTTTGCATATTTAGTTCTTATATGCTTTTCCACTGACTGCTAACTGTGGCTAAGCTAAACTAGCGCACTCACGGGCAAACATCTTTATGATTTAAAAAAATATATAACATGTTCATTTATATATTTTATGTTCATAGTCTGTGGGGGCATGTGTTGTGTTGTGTTTTTTCACATTTCCATGGCCTCTGTCGTGGGTGTTTACTTTGGGCACTTTTACTCTTCTGGGGGCATGTCCGCTTGCAGGGCTCAGCCTACAGACATGCCTCCTACTGTCTTCCATGGACCGTGTTAGCCTTAGGTGTGATTCAGCATGCCCTCATGCATATGCATGACATGCTGACGTCACACCGTTTAACTGCAGCCTCCTTGTGAGCCTTGTATCTCTTACATGGAGGCTTCATGAATCCTGCCCATTGTTTTATTTAATCTTCTCAAACATGAAATTAAGATCCCAAGAAGGGTCCACTGGACTTTTTGTAAGAGTCATATGTAAAACCCATATCAAAAAAACTTTGACATGAGAAAGCCTTGAAAGAGGAAGATCCATGAGCGGACATGCTGAAATGGCCAATGAATGAACTTTGATCAAGGAGTAAGAAATGCCATAGGAAAGTAACTCCCAAAAATGTAAAACTAGAGCAAAACTAGTCCTGAATGGGTGCTGGATAAGTTGCTATTGGCACCGACTGAAAAACCTTTTACATTTGCTGTCATATGATTTTCTAGTAGCGGGCTTTCTTGCCTTCATTAGTACCTGCTGCATGTCCTCGGTAAACAGGTGCCTAAAGGAAAATAAACCCCTGGCAGTCATCTCAATTTGATTGGGGTTGAGATGTATCAAACACCCCAGATCTTGTGTTAGTAAATCCACTCTGTGAGGAACCGTGTGGTAACTGCTCCTGGCCATCTTGAAAAGAAGGGAGAACCACTGTTGCCTGTTTCAGAAAGGGAGTCATCACAAAGATCTTAGAAGATTCCTTTTAAATCTTCAGAACTACCCTGGATACAAGTGGAAAGGGTAAAAAAGCATTCAGGAACATTCCTGTCAAAGAAAAAGTAAAAGGTATTTGTCTCCTAGTAATTCATGCATGGTGTCTGGGAACAGAATCTTGCCAGCTGATTATTTTGAAAAGAGGTAAATGAGTATACTAGAGGAACTCCCCACAGATGGATCAAATCTTGGAAGACCTCCTGAATTAGTTTCCATTTGTGAGGGTTAGTCATGCCCTTTTCAGCTTGTGTGCCACACAGTTAGCTCTGATTGAATGAAGGATGCCTGTAGAGTGAGACTGTGTGAAGTTATTTCCCAAGCTAACATGGCAAGTCCACAAAGAGGGTGGAACTTGGTACCCCCCTGCATGAAGATGTACCACATGTCTATGGTATTATCTGAAACAACTTGAAGAGGTCCTGGAGAGCCAAAAATGATTCAGAGTTTACTTCTTTGATCAGGGGAAGCACCTTTTTCATATTTATTTGCTGGCATCTGTCACAGGTGTCCCATATGTCTTGTACTATTATCCCCCTGCAACTGCTCCCCAAGTAAATTTTGAGATGTCTGACATGAATAACTACTTTGGAATAAGAGGGATAAGGGGAGACACAAATTTAGTGATATTTGCGGTTTCCACCAAGTAATTTTTCTTTTGACAAATTTGAGCATTGATATTTGAAAAGACAAGGGGTGTTGACACTGGAACCAACAAGATTTCAGATGCCATTGTATCTTTTCTCATGTGGAATCTTGCCAAGGTTATCATGTGAAGCATAGACATTGTGAAACCGAAACTCCTGAGGTATTCCTTTGCAGTGATCAAAGTTTGAGTGGAAAACCTTAGAAATAAATCTATATATAGATCTGTTTTTTTTTCCTGTGAGAGAAAAGGTCTTTGAACTGAGGTGCACAGCTGAAACCCCTTGAACACAATCCCGTGTGAAGGAATCTAAAAGAACTTTTGAATGTTTTCTTGGAATCCCAGCTTATGTAAGAGATTTCCTCACCCAAGTCATTGAAATATGGAAGAAAGAAAATGGATACCTGGTAGCTTACAACAAGCTATAGTTGGAGCTAGCCACATAATGGACACTCTTGGTGCAGTGGATAGTCCAAAGGGTAAAGCAGAGAACTGATTAAGTGATCCAGACACACAAACCTTAAGAAATGCCTGAAGTCTGGCTGGAAAGGAATGGGATGCTAAGTATCTTTTAAATGTAGAGTTACCAGGAAACTTGGATGAGAAAGAAGTAACAGATTGAAAAGAAACATCATTTTGAAGTTAGGCTCTATCAGAAACAGATTTAAGATGAAAGAACCACAAATGGTGTCTAAGCGTCTTCTTTCTTAGGTACTAAAATCATCCTTGAAAAAAAACCTTTTCCAACTTGGGAAGGAGGAACTGGTTCTATCATTCCCTGTAACAGCATGCAATGAAGGACAAGTGGAAATAAAAGAGTATGGTCTGGTGGATGAGGGATAACCTCCTTGCAAGGAAGAATATCCTGGCACTGTCATATATAATCACAATGAATGATTTTAAGAACCGATTTGTCTGAAACTATCTGTTGACAAAAAGAATAATGGAGATTCAGTCATTCTAGAAGGAAAAAGAAGCTGCCAGGATGGGAGGGAGGAGCAAACTCCCTTAAATAGTTAAACTGACTAGATGGAGTATCCTTGGTTATGGAGGTTCCTGAATTCTATTTGAAACACCCTTGCCCTTATGACAAAACTGGATGAGGGGTTAGAGAATCTCTAAGAAAAGTAGTAAAAGGATGATATAAAAATCTTAGATTCCCTGATTTAACATAACCCTTTAATTACACTTTTTGATAACTTTTGTAGCAAAAGGACCAGCAAGTGAATCTCTAAGATAAGCATATCATTGCTGGAGCCTTCCTGTGTCCTGACAGAGTGATCTTCAAACTATGTGAAGATATACAGAGCTGAGTATATTTTTCTGGCACTTCAGAGTTGTGTACTGTTAATTGTTGCTTGACTAATTTTATATCATTGTTGGCTGACTTCAGAGTTGTGCACTGTTATTTTTGCTTCACTGTATAGTTTTTCAGATCTCTGCTGAAAATGTTTTTCACCACCTCCCCCTATTTCTGCTGTGTCATAAGTTGGTATAACTGGTTTTACATCCTGTGTCTTATATCTGACTATCTCAATAATTACTTGCATAAAATTACACCCTGTTAGTAACAGCCTGCATATCATTGCTGGAGCCTTCCTGTGTCCTGATAGAGTGCTCTTCAAACTATCTGGAGATATACAGAGCTAAGTATATTTTTCTGGCACTTCAGAGTTGTGTACTGTTAATTGTTGTTTGACTATTTTTATATCATTGCTGGCTGACTTCAGAGTTGTACACTGTTATTTTTGATTCACTGTATAGTTTTTCAGATCTCTGCTGAAAGTGTTTTTTCCTTACCCACCCTCCCTATTCCTGTCTTGTTGTTTAAATTTGGAGGCTTTTGCAGTTGCCCGCTCCCACTGTAGATTTGATCTGGGGCACTACCCCAAGTCCCATCTCTTTACCTCATTCTACCTAATAGACTCCTTCTGCACTTGTTTTTAGTCATTTTTAATGTAATTGCATTTTTTTAAACTGTTTGGTCTAACATTGCTACATACTCAGGTGTGCTAGCTTGCACTGCATTTGAATTGTTTTTACTGCTGTTTTAGCTACTTTTCTGTATATATAAAAAATCTAAGCCTGTTTCCTACCTTTCCTGTAACTAGTGTAGTCCAGATTTAGATTTGCTGTATCCAGGATTGTATGTAAGCTTCTGAGACCCCCAAGCTTTCTGTGATGGGGGGAAGCCTTCTAGCTTATCAGTGGGAGTGGTAAGCACTAGGTAACCTATCTACCACCTAAGGAGTGGTTCTGGCCCAGAAATTGTAGTTACTGGCTGTTTGGGCAGTTTTTCCATCTATCTCAACTTTCTGATTTAAAAGCCCACATTTGCCCTTGCTTCCCCCCTTTCCTGTAACCAGTTTAGTCCAGATACAGAGTCTTAGTTTAAGCACTTGAATTTGCTTATTCATGATCAGCACTTGTTCATAACTTGTTGTAAGCACTAAATAAGCTACTAATTACTACAACACTCAACCTTCCTCATTACCTAGAAGAAAACAGTTTTTGTACTTACTTTCCTCACTTGCTTAGAGAAAAACAGCTCTTGTACTCACTTTCCTCACTTATCCAGAGGAAAATATTTTTTTATTCAGGCATGTCCAGGGTCTGCTCCCAGTGTTCTCTCTTGTCTAGCTGATGAATCTGGGCATCTTGGGGCAATGTAGAAATTGCCTCATGTACACAGACAACCCTCTCCTCCTACCACCCAACACTACAACCTGTGAGAGATGCACTTATCTAGCCAAATTGGAGGTAAAGCTCTCGCCAACCAAGACTGAACTTGACAGTCAAGAGGAGAAGGTAAACACTTGCACCACACCACACTCATCACATAGTCTCACTAAATTCACACCACCAAAATCCACACATAGAAACACAAAAACATTCACAGAGGCTCTCAGTAATAATCTGGTCAAGCAACAGAGACCTCCAAAGCAGAAATGCAAGCAACCTCCACCCCCCAACACAACCCAAATGACACATAGCCCGCAGACTCAGTGTGCCAGTCAACCACAGCCAATAAGGCAGAACATACCCAACACACTAATCATAGGTGACTCTATAGTCAGGCACACTGATGTCCCACTCACCAGGCTAAACAAGGAGAAGGTTACTGTCAACTTCCTTTTGGGTGCCAGGATCTGCCACATAACCCACACACTCAGGTCACAAAAAGTAGAAATATGACTCTGTCATTTTCCATGTTGGTGTGAATGACCTGAGATGTACCTCCATGGACTACATGAAAAGAGACAGGGAAGAACTCTCCGATCTTGTAGCCCAGGTAGGTATGACCCTAGCCCTGAGTAGCATTCTGCCATCACCCAGAATTATATCGTAGTACAAGGACAAAATGATTGACTTCAACAATTGGCTAAGCTTCTGGTGTCATTCTAAAGGGATCCAGTATCTGTCTGCCTGGGATGACATGGTGGACAAACAACAATGCTTTGCCAGAGATGGCCTGTACCTGTCACCCCTGGGATTTCAGATACTGGCTAAGGTCTTGCCACCCCTATAGTACTTTTTTTAGGCAAGGTTCAAATGACAAATTCACCACCATAACAGGAACAAGCAAGCAAAAACTGAGGGTGATGTTACTCAATGCTAGAAGTCTAAATCTCAAAATGCACTCACTTGAGGCACTCCTTAAAATGGAGAACATCAATATCTGTGCAGTGACTGAGACCTGGTTCAAGGCTCTACAGAGGACCCCTGCACTACCAGGCTATAACTCATACCACACTTTTCGGCCATGTAACCTAATCCGGAACATCAAAGGCAGAGGTGTATCCATATTCATTAAGGATATCCACACCTCCAGGCTAGTTGCTCAGCATAATGCAGCCAAGGTTATCCATTGTACAACTAACTGTGGGCAAAACTGCAATCCAAATTGTAGCTTGCTACAGATCCCCCACCATACCCCAGGATTCCCAATTCTCTTTTCTTGATGTACTGGAAAATATTAGGGTTCAACCAAACACCCTAATAATGTGAGATTTCAACTACACCACCATTAACTGGGAAAACTGCTCATGCACTAACTCCTTCACTCAACGCTTTCTGGAATTAATAAACTCCAATGCCCTGGATCAACTTATCCACACCCCCACCAGGGGCAACAATATCCTAGAACTAGTCATTACCAACATGAGTGACCAGTATTCAACACCTGAAGTCAATGCCTCATTGGTCCGATCTGACCATAAGCTAATCACCCAAAATATCCACATCCTGCCCCCACCTCCCATTAAGGAAACCATGATAAAAAATATATCCAAAGCCAACTTCATGTTTCTTAAGACAGAAGTGGTAAACTTCATGACACCCATGCAGATGGACAATACAGTTACGACTACTGAATCCTACACATTTGCACCTTATAAGCACTTACACGAGTGCATGGATCATGCTATCCCAAACAGAACCAAGATGCTATCCTCCAAAAAAAGGAAGCTAATCTGGTGGTCCACTGCCATAAACAAACTGTACAATAGAAGGAAGAAACTGTTGGAAAAGAGAGTAAAATCCCATAAGTGGAGGAGCTCCCTGGTCAGCCTCAGTAAGAAGCTGCGATCCCTCATAAAATCCTCCAAAGCTAGTTATGAAAACAAAATCGCCACTGATTCTAAAGACAACCACAAAGCATTCTTTAGCTATGTCAAGAATCTCAATGGAAACACTCAGATCTGCTCTGAGTTACAGCACAATGGCACTAAATATACAGACCCAACTGATATTGCCAACATCCTGGCAGATAGGTTCAGTGCTAACTTTACCTCCCTCTCACCCCTTAAAGGGCCCATCTCTATACTGGAAGAATGCAAAGTTCCTGTAATCATGGCTGCACAGGTAAAAACCACACTCTCCAAAGCCAAGAACACAGCATCCATGGGACCAGACAACATCCCAGGCTGCGTTCTACACGAACTACAGAACAAACTGGCACCCAACCTAAGTACCATGTTCTATCATAGCCTCACCTCAGGCTTTGTGCCCACTGAATGGCGCACAGTGACGGTTATCCCACTCCACAAAGGGGGAGCCACCACGGACCCTGGGAACTACCGGCCCATTAGCCTGATGAGCCTGGTCTGCAAGGCCATGGAACGTAATATCATGGAACTTATAAACAACAACATTGGTAATCTCCAAACTCTGCGCCCCACCCAGTTCGGGTTTGTAAAAGGCAGATCATGTATCCTAAACCTGATAAACTTCTTTGAAGCAGTCACCAAAGCCATAGACGAGGATAAGGTGGTTCACACAGCCTATCTATATCTTGCCAAGGCTTTCAACACCATCCCCTACTCTGTAATTATAAATAAACTCACTAAATTAGGTATAAATTCCTATGTCACAAGATGGGTTGCCAAATGGCTCACTGACAGAACCCACACTGTGAAAGTAGCAGACTCCAAATCTGACTTCAGACCAGTGACAAGTAGAGTACCATAGGGTTCAGTCCTGGGTCCTCTCCTGTTTGGTATCTACTTCTCTGAAGTACAGGCTAACACAGAAGGTCTTTGGCTAACGAAGTTCACTGATGACTGCAAACTAGGAGCCATAATCGAAACTCCTAACAATGTGGACATCCTACAAAAGGGCCTCACTGAGACAGATGCCTGGTGTCAAAGCCATGGCATCAAGCTCAATGCCAAAAAGTGCATTGTCATCCCCTTTGGTAAAAACTCTGTACCCATGAACTACAACATAGGCGGTAGTATACTTAACACCAAAAGTGTGATAAGAGACCTTGGGACACAGGTGGACAGTAGTCTCTCCTTTGATAATCACATCACCACAGTAGTCAGGAAATCCTTCTACGTGGCACACCTCATCACAAAAGGTTTCTCATCCATGAAAAAAAAGGTCATTGTTCCCCTCTACTCATCACTCATTAGACCCATTATAGAGTACAGTGCCCTTTTAGGTATGTACCTCACAAGAGATCTACAACAACTGGAAAGGCCGCAGAAATACCTCACAAAGAGGATTACTGGCTGCAAACAGATGCCCTACACAGACCATCTCAAAAAACTTCAGCTTTACTCCATCGCATATCGCCTACTCAGAGGTGATCTCTGCCTAACATACAAAGCTATGTCAAAGCCAGAGCTGTTGGACATGCTCCACTTAAAGAAATCCCAATCCCTTTGAGCTACACGCTCTAGGGACCTAAACCTTGTCACCACAATAAACAGAACATGCCGGAGGGATAGATTCCTGTCCCAAAGACTTCCCATACTCTGGAATAAACTACCTATTTATATCAAACAAAGCTCCTCATTAGCACTCTTCAATAAAAATCTTGATGATTGGATGGGAAATAGGAAATTCACCCCGGGGATCACTTCTGTGGCTCTGCTTGACAGTGGCACAGGAAAATAATTTTCTTGGCTGGCAAAAGCCATCATACCTTTTTGGCTGGGCTTGTGTAGGCCCTTGGGCCAATAGCCTAGTACCTACCTATGAATCTATGAACCTATCCAAAAGAGAAAATAAAATCTCATTATTCACATTCTCTTGGGAGGTTCAGAGAATGCAGCCAAGCAAATCTCCTCAAAACAGTACCAGAGGCCATATCCCTGGAAGAATTATCCACTGGGTCATACACATACTAATCAGAGAGCCATTACTAGTATAGTGGAAGAAACTAAATAATTTAAATCAGATGTTTCATTACAAGAAGAAGAGCCTGCAAACTAAACATTCCTCAACCTTTCACATAAAACATTAACATATGTGTCTGGCAGTTCAGAATTCTGAAACTCAAAGCTACAGAATCATATACTATTTTCCTGTACCCGTCAATAATCTTGTCACTCTTATTAGAAAAAGTAGGATAGGAATTATCTAACTCCTTAGCAGAAGTAGGAATAACAAAAGCTATAGCTGCCAGGTCAGGTTTTGGAAGAGTATATAAAAACTTAAAAAGACTGGGGAACTTTATACATTATGTCTGCCATTTTAGGGGCAGCAGGCTGGCTAACAGGAAAAATACAGGCACAGACATACACATCCTCCAAAGCTAACAGAACTAGAAGAAATTGTGAAGGTTCATGAAATTACTTCTGTAACTCCTCATAAAATTTTCTGGGGGACTGAGGAACCTCAATGTACTCCCATTGAAAACACTGTCATATTCTGGAAATAGTTTCAAAGAGAGAGTAACCCCAAATGGAAAATCAGAAACAGAGGTCTCCTCTGAGTCTGAAATAGAAAACGGAGGAGAAAACCTGTATATGTTCCTTTCACCTTCCTGTCCATATTCAGAATCTTGATGTCTTCAGGAAAGGGGGCATCCTTCTTTCTTTCTTTTAACAGAAAGCAATAAATAGGAAGGATCAAAAGCCTTATAAAACCCTGAGCCAGATCCAGTAAACTACTCCTTTCTAAAGAAATTTGAAGAAGATTAGATACATGTTTAGTTTTCTGTTTCTTTTTGACAGAAAAAAAAATGGAGCCAGCAGCATTATAAAAGACAGCAGTAGCTTCCTCAGGATGAGCACAACATTCAGAGAAAACAGAGAAGCCTTCCCTGTTCCCTCTCCCAGGATCAACAAGAGTGGCTCTCCCTTGTCCACTAAGGGGACCCTAACAGTCACAAAGGACGTGACTAACCCCCAGTCCATAGTGGCTGTACCAGGGTAAAAGATGGGTGATCTGAGGTACAACAAATGGCCACAACAGAGTTACCCAGCTGCAGCCGATGCAAATTGTTAGACTGCTATGGTGGCAAAGGCTGTTTGATTAACTTTTTCTTTTTGTGAATAGAAGAATTAATGACTTTGGGACCAACTATTTGTTCCATGGTCAAGCTGAAAATGAGGCTTCTTTCCTTGGGGAAAGCAAGTAGCAAAAGCCAGTAAATTTTTTAAGTATTCATAAGTCCCTTTTTTCACACAAAACACAGTAAAAAGCACTTTAAAACACTTCCCAGCCTCCAAAGGTAAAATAAACAATTTATTTCTCCAGAGAAAATGCTTTTTTAAATACTTTAAACAATTTTTAAATTGTCAGGAAAAAAGAACACTCTCATTTAAACGTATAATACAGTCTTGTGATAGTCCATTAAAACATAAACTCCTGAAGAGGAAAGTATTAATAATCAACAAAAAATAATTGGTTGGAGTTTTTTTCCCCAAAGGCAACTTATCTGCCCAGCAAAGGTACAGCGCAATCCAACTGTCAATCCTCAAAAGCTTCAGAGGAATGTATTCTTCAGTAACAGTAAAGCTCTGAAGGGCTTGGTGCACAAACTTGTCTTTTAGTCAGCTCACCTCAAGCTGTCTGACAGTTTGGGCACATGGAAGGTACCCTGAAGCTTTGGAAGCTAGCTGGCTGTTATATCATTGGCAAGATATAACCTACATAACTATGGTTACTGCAGCAGTGATCAATATGATGAACATCTAGTATTACATATACTATGTAACAAGATCCATACTAATTTGGTGACAGCAACGTATAATCATTCTTTTTGCACCTATAATATATGCATCTTGAAGTATAATTGCCATATACTGCATTGACATTTGTTTCTGTAAATCTTCAGCTAGATTTGTAACTAATAATCCTGTATAAACAGACATTTTAAATCTCTGTCTTGTAACAGAAGTACATTTACTAGAACCTATGGTTTCACCATTCCAAATCCGTGTCTCAAACAAATGTGCATACCCTGCCAGTGTCTTTTTAATTTTGACTAATTCAATGATCATTATGTAATGTGTACTTTATTCTGCAACAAATGAAATTTAACTTGTCATGCTTTGAGTGTACTGAGTAACTATTACTACTTGTTCTTTAGATATTTATATAACTTGCCTTGATAATCCTGTTAATAATAATTCTGTCTCTTTACCCTTAAAGCTAATGACTGAATAATGTGAGCTGTGATGTAATTCTGCAGAGTCTGTTCTGACAATGTATACATACTATTTATACATGCTGTAGAAACTGTCTAGTAATGCTGTTAGAAATGTATTATACTGAGCATCTGAAATAACCAGGCAGGTATGAATGTTATACTCTGGGAACTAAGTGAAACTAATGCTGAAAGAATTTCACCTTTTCCTGCCAGTAGCACACAAGTAAAAACATAGACTGAAACTTATTACTGTTTTTTTTTGCCATGCGATAGTCTGAAAGTATAACTTGAAACTGAAATTCAGCTTGAATTACTTCATGTTGTGATGTCACTAATCTGCATGAATACATTTCTGAATTGTGCTATACACATCTCCTAACTCTAAAGAATACTTTTCTTTGATGACTGAAACACATTTGCATAAATTCAATTAGCATACTGCTCAGGTACTGAATAATCTACGCAGTTAACTATATTTTATCCATATTTAAAGAAACATTGAAATAAAAAACAATAGGCTGGTTCACACACTCTTATGGCCTTCATTTCTGGCTTTTCTATCGTCTTGACATGTTCAACACAGCTCTTGCCAGTTTTGAAACAGAGTAAGCCTTACTATGAATTGTCTCAGTCACTGCTGAGGTAGTGGAAAAGTTATTCTAGTGCCCTTTATTTTCCATTTTCATTCTCATACAATGATTTGGCCCCTCCAGACCTCCTCTCGTACCTCTACAGCAGGGCTGTCTGTTAAATATAATAGTCGTGTTTGAACCGCTAGCAAACTTGTAATGGGAATTATATAATTCAAAAATACAGTCTCTGACAAACGTTTTCTTCGAGTATAATATCTATAAAATACAAAACAGCAATATCAGGTTCTCAAAATAACAACTGTAGCTCTAACAATTATAATCCAATCTAGATGTCTTTATTTATTTTATTTATTTATTTATTTGCATTTGTTTAACCAGGATAGTCCATTGAGCTCGAAGAACCCATTTTCAATGGAGTCCTGGGGAGAAAAGCTCCACATACAGATTACACAAAGATGAGGATATACATATACATTACATGGGGTTAAACATTGTACAGTTTATGTAATTAAACATGTAGAGAGAGTTAAAAACACAGGTTATAAGAACAATATATATATATATATATATATATATATATATATATATATATATATATATATTTTTTTTTTTTTTTTTGAGGAGAGTTAGTTAATATGCTGGTAGCCAATGTGTAATGCTACCTGGGATTTTGAGCGGCAGAAGAGAAAAGTACTAGTGTAAAGAGTAGGTTATGAGGGGTGAGAGCAGGAGCACTCCCATGTGGAGGTTAGGTGGGAGTGGAGTGATTTTTTAAAGGATGGGAGGCTTGTAATGGTACGAATGGAAGGAGGAAGGGAGTTCCATAAGCGTGCTAGTGAGAAGGACAGGAGGTTTTGTCCAGGAAGGTGGAGGGGTCTGTGAATATCTATGAGGTTTTGATTGTTTGATCTTGGATGTCGTTGAGTGTGGTGCATTTTAAAGGTAGACGAGAGTGCAGGGCAGAGGGATGGCTGGAAAATCAGTTTGTGAGCATATGTGAGATGGGTGTAGGAGAGGTAGTTGGGTAGTTCTAACCAGTTCAGTTTGTGGAGTGGTTCACAGTGGTGGGTTGATGATTTGTTACAAGTGGCGAATTTGTCACTTTTATTGTAACAAGAGGATAGTCTGGTTTTGGGGGAGGATTGTAGGTTAGTAAGAAGAGGTGCCCCATAGAGAAGGGAGGGTAGGAGAAATGTAGTAGAGAGAGTAATCTTAGTAGCTGAGCTGAGGAATCGATTATGATGGTAGATCATGCCAAGTTTTTGGTGGGTTTTATTTATGTTTTGTAGTAGATGGGAATTGAATTTAAGCTTGTCATCAATTTGGACTCCTAATAGTTTGGTTTCTGATACAAGCTCAATGGGGATGTTATTTTGGCTGGAGATGGAGAATGATTTATGATCGATGTTAGTAGTTTTTGAAGGAGTAAATATCATGAGTTTGGTTTTAGCAGCATTAAGAGCTAGATGATTGTCTTTCATCCAATTTTCAGTGGTGGAGAAGGCATCCTGGGTTAGCTTTAAAAGAGTTGGGATGGATGAGGCAGTGCAGATGATTGTGGAATCATCTGCATATTGAATAATATTAGCCTGAGGGATAGCATGGAAAAAGTCATTAATGAAAATATTAAAGAGAAGGGGGTCCAGAATGGAACCTTGTGGGACACCTGTTGGGGTATTTAGAAAGGAGGAGGTAGATTTTTTCCACTTGACTGCTTGTTGTCTATTGGAGAGATAGCTGTTAAACCAGTTGAGTGAAGAGAAAGAAAGGTTTAGATTAGATAGTTTAGTAAGAAGTAGGTTATGGGAGATAGTATCAAAGGCCTTAGAAAGATCAAGAAGAATGGTAGATACAATGAGTCCAGAATCTCTAGCTTTATTTACAGTTTCAAGGAAGGATAGGAGGGCTGTCATAGTACTATGATGGGGTCTGAATCCGTGTTGGGTAGGGGTTAGTTGATTGTTGTCCAAGAGGTGGGGAAGGAGTTGAAGGTGGATACATTTCTCTAGGACTTTAGAAATGGGTGAGAGGATGGCTATGGGATGGAAATTGGAGATGTTAGTATTATTTCCTCCTTTGTGTAGAGGGATGATGTAAGCTTTTTTCCAAGTTTTGGGGACTAAACCTTCTTGGATAGAGCAATTGATGATGATACTGATAGGGAGGGCAATGGCATCAGCAGCTATACTGAGGTAGTATGAGGGAATGTTGTCAGGGGCATTGGTGCATGGTTTTAATTTCTGTAGGAGTTTTCTTATAGTAGAAGTTGGAGTAGGTTTAATCAAAAATGGGAGGAGTTGAGGTGGGGGTGAATGAGAGAAAGGAGATTGGTTATGAGGTGGGGGTGAATGAGAGAAAGGAGTTGGAGGGGGAGGTTGGTTGTGAGTAGAGGGGGTAGGAGGTGCATTGTTATGTGTAAAAGAAGAAGTAAGTTTGGAAATAGAGTCTATGAAGAAAGAATTGAATTGGGTAGCAAGATCTATGTCTTGTAAATCTGGGCTGGGGTTTGGGTTTTCTATAGTAATAGGTTTTAAGAGTGAAGTTATACCTGTCCAGAATTTTTGTGGGTTTGTTTTATGATTGTTTTGAAGTTGGATAAAGTAGTTTTGGCAGTCTTTTGAGATAAGCTTTTTTACTGAGTTACAAATAGTTTTGTATTTATTGAGGTTAAATGTGGATTTGTTTTGCTTGTATTGTGCCCATGTTTTATCTCTAAGTTGCATGGTAGTAAGTATATTTTTTGTTAACCAGGGGGTGGTTTTCCTTTTTATTATTTTGGTTATTAAGGGAGCATGATTATTTAGGATGTTTAGGAAGATAGTATTAAAGTGAGTTACTGCATTTTCAAGTGGTAGGGTTTTTAAGGGAATCCAGTTAATAGATTTAAGGGTGCTGGAGAAAGCTTCAGGGTTAAAGTTTTTATGGCATCTGGTAGTTATGTAGTTATGAGTAACTTGTAAGGGAGTCAGAAGATGTCTAGTGAAGATGGGAAGATGATCACTGAGGGGGTCAGGAAGGGTTCCACTGTCAGGGTAGTTATGGGGATGGGAGACTAGAATCCAGTCTAAGATGTTGCCACTTGAGAAGTTTTTGGATGGCCTAGTTATTGAGTTGAATAGTTGAGAATAGTTGAAAAGGTTGATGTTGAGGGTGTGTGTAGGTGACTGTATGGAGGACCAATTAATATTGGTATCTCCCATGATTATAGTTTCATTACAGATGTTAGTTGATAGCCAGGAGAGGATGTTTTCAAGTATTGGGATATTATCTCCAGGGGGAATGTAGAGAGAGGCTATACATATAAATTTGTGTTTATTCAGCTGGAGATGAGCTAATTTTAGTTCTGCATTAGAAAACTGGGGAATGACTTTGTTATAAGGTGTTAAGCATAGGGAGGATGAGTAGAGTAGAGCTACTCCACCACCCTTTTTGTGGGTTCTGTCTGATCTAATGATTGAGTAGTTTGGTGGTAATATCTCGGCATCCTTTATGTGGGGTTTTAGCCAGGTTTCAGAAATGGCTAGGATGTCAGGTTTGTTATGGAGTACCCATGCATGAAGGTTAGGGATTTTGTTTGCTAAGCTTTGTGCATTAAGAGATGTGAATAGGATAGATTTAGAATTTGAGGAGGAGTGGTTAGGACGTGGGTTAGGGTGTATATTGCCAGATAAATGTATGGCAGTTAGATGTACTAATTGTTGCCCTGACTTTGACTATAGTATTAAATGAACAGATTTCTCCTGTCTGAAATAAATCTATATTAGTAATAAATAAATTCTTGCACATGCATACATGCATGCATATATACAAATATTTCAAACATGGGCATTAATGCCCAACTAGCCTGCCAAAATACCAAAACACTTGTTCCCATAATAAGTGTTCAGGCTGTTCTTAAAAATATCTACACTAGCACTTGCTGTAATGTAATGTGGTAGTCTGTTCCATGCATTAACTGCTCTCTCAGAGAACCAATTAGTACACTTCTCATTCCTATAAAATCTTTTTTAATTTCTCCAAATCTTTTGGGTTTCTAATACCATGATGGGAATGGACCCCATTCCTAAGTCAAAGTATGATTACATTTCATAAAATTAGTGCTGTTTCAATCTTTAATGTCTGCCAGAAGTGCCCTTTGGAGCACCCACATTGTGCCCAGTAATGACTATTTCTGCAATTTCTATGGAGATACATGCACTGGTAACATATCTAAATACGATTGTAGATTCTTTTCTAAAAAACTCATTGCTCCTACTGCTATTGGAACTGTCTGGGTATCTTTCTTCCACATTGCTCTTATTTCTGCCTGTAAATCCTGATATGTTATGACTTTGTGTCTCTCTCTATGCAAGACTGTAGTCACTGGGTGTAATTATTTCAATAATCAACGCTACTTTTGTCTTCTTTTCATGGACCACTATATCTGGTTTTCTCGCATCTATCTTTTGAACTGTTGGTAATGGGTGATCCCATGTGATGTAGACTTCGTCATTTTCTATGATGTTTTGTGACACGTTTCCAGTGTTTTTCAGATACTTCAGTATTATAATGTTTGCACAATCCCCAGTGCAACAGTCTTGCCACATTATTATGCCGTTCAGTATACAGTCCTTCTGCAATTAGTATGTCACAAGCAGCAACAAAGCGTGCAACCTTTTCCAATTCTGTTTTATCAAACCTCCATTTGTCTGTTTCTCCCATATGTTCAATGGAGTTTGTAAATCATCGTGTAAAAAGTCCACTATCTTGGACTGCAAATATTAACCTTTCATCTTTTGGTTTGAATTCGCCTCTCCTTAACCATTTCTGCATTTAATCATGAGGTTGTTCCAGGAGTTTTTTATACTTGCAACTATATTTATGCATTTTCCACATTTCTTGTCTTCTCATCTGATCCTTTACCTTATATTCTTTCTTTTGTTTTTTTGGCACATTTAGTTGCTGCCTGACTTTTATCTACTTCTGGTTTGATTTCCATTCCCGCTTGACGCTGATATGCTTCTGCTAGACTAAGCAGGGAGGTCATCTTAGATTTATTCTGCTCATGTTTCAAAATTTTCATTATGTTTGGGTCTTGTGAGGTCAGCAGCTATGTATGCAGTCCCACGATTGCAGATCTATACATGTAATGAATTTCAAGGAGGCCCATACCTCTTTTATAAGGCAGAATATATAATCTTGGTATGCAGTGATTTTTATAAATCATTTGATGAGCATGAAGCATCCTTCTTGTTTTCCTGTTAAATCTATCCAATATCTTTTGGGGTCAATTAATTACTCAAAAAATAGTAAGTTAGGACAGGAAGAGCAAATTGGTTTACAACTTGAACTTTGTTCCTAAATGTCAATGCTTTTTTCAGGATTAATTTAAGTCTTCTAAAATACTCCTGAGTAACATTTGTATTTGTTCATGTTTTATTGTTTATCTTTCATCAATTCCCAAATATTTATACACTCCCTCTTGCTCAAGTTCTTTCATATCACATTCTTGTCCCAAACTGATGTTTGCTTGGTGCTGCAGATTTCCTGCTTTAAGGTTGATTTTACACATTTATCAAGACCAAATGACATTCTTATATCATCTGAAAAAGTTTTGACGACTTGCATTTGTGCTTTCAGTTCCTCATCTGATGAGCTATACAGTTTTAAATCATCTGCAATGAGAAGATGTTAAGTCTTTACACTTTCTTGCTTTCTGGGAGCCAAATTGCAGCTATGACCTAATCTTTTAAGACCCGCGGTAGTGGTGCTGCGGTAGCGTTGTCGCCTCACAGGAAGACGTTGTCCCGTTCGATTCTCAGCTAGAGCGTCTTTTGTGTGGAGGCATGCATGAATGGGCGTGCCTTCATTGAAGGTTGTGCATCAGGGCTGGTAACTCGGCACATAAAAATCTGCTACCAAACATTAGCGGACCGGAGTTCCACTGTGGCGACCCCTAATCGGGATAAGCCGAAAGACACAACAACAACAACAACCTAATCTGTTAAGCAGACAGCTTAATGGATTAAGGGCAAGGCAAAAGAGCAGCAGTCACAGAGAGTCACCCTGGAATATCCCCCTTTGAATTTTTATCCCGGGAATAATAATATGTCCGTTATCATGTCTTAACTGCAAAATGGTTTGCCACTGTTTCATTGTTGCTGTAATATAGTTTATCAACGTAGGGTGCATCTTATCCATTTGTAAGCATTCTTTTATCCATGAATGTGGGATATTACCAAATACTCTTTTGTAGTCTATCCATGCAATACTTAGATTTTTCCCCTTTTTACAGTTCTCCACTATGACTTTGTTTAATAACAAATGATCCTTTGTTCCATATGATTTATTTATTATTATTATTTACTTGACATGTGTTAACTGGGTTGGTCCAACTGAGCCAGAAGCCCATTTTCAGTGGATACATGATGAGAAAAGCTCCAGAGATTTTACAGACACAAGAACAAATTTTGACATAATTAATCAATTAATCACAACACAATTAAAAAAGCAGTAGTAATGCAATTGCAGGTAATTAAGATGGACAGAAAAAAATGTGAACAAGATAAAAATACAAAGCATAAAAGGATAAAGGTTGTAATTTTAGCAGTTTTTTTTAACATACCCCAAAAAAATGTTAACATAGAGCTAGGTGTGAGATAAATGTATGTCACTGAAATCACCAAACTATGTGTAGTTTATTTCTGGCTTGGGGGAGGGGGTGAAAAAGTGTAATGGTTTAGGTAGGATTACAACAGGGACAAGACTTTATGCTAAGTAAATGTAGTCTAAGCTCTTTTTTGAAGTGCTTAGTGTGGGAGATGGTTCTTATATGAGAAGGAAGTTTGTTCCATGCTTGGGCTACGTTGCTTTATAAAGTAGTTTTCCAAAATATTTGTTGGGTTTATAAATGTGAAGGAGTTGTTGATTCAATGTACGGAGAGTGTGGTTTGGGGTATAATAGGCTACAAGGGAGGAGAGATAGGCAGGAAGTGGGTTTGTATAGCACAGAGTGTATGATTTGAAATTCAGACATTTGGAGTTGTTGGGGGAATTCTAGCCATTTAAAAGAGTTGAGTGCCAGATGGTAGCTGTGTAGAGAGTTAGTGGCAAATCTGGCTACTTTATGGTAAGTTTATTGGAGTTTGGAAAGATGTGTGGAATGAATGGAAGTGAGAATAGGGGCTGCCTAGTGAATGGAGGGAAGGAGGAGAGACTGAACTATGGTGAGTCTAGCTTCTGAGTTAAGAAATTTCTTATTTCGGTAAAGTAGACCCAGTTTTGGATGTTTTTTTTTATATTTTGCTGAATATGGAGATTAAATTTAAGTTCATCATCAATAATTGTGTCTAGGAGCTTTGTGTGTGCTTCAGCTAGGATGGTGGTCTTGTCAAGGGATGTGATGACAAAGGAGGATCTATGGTAAGAGAGAGGTCAAGGAAAGAATATTAAGAGTTTAGTTTTCTTTGGATTTAAGATGAGTTGACTTTTGGTGAGCCACATTTCAATGGCCAGGAAAGTAAATAATGTGGGAAGAAATAGCCAGGGAATTGTTATGGCTAGGCTTGTATAGGCCCTAGGGCTGATAGCCTAGTACCAACCTATGAACCTATGAACCAGTGTTGGGTTAGTGTGTGAAGGCCAGTTAAGTTGTCAGAGATGGAAATAAGCATAGAATTGTCAGCATATTGAATGAGGGAGGACTATTCACAGGGGGTGTGGAGGTCATTTATGAAAATATTGTACAGAGGGGGGTCTAGGATGGATCCTTGGGGGACTCCACATTTTATGGCTAGAAAGGAGGAGCTGGAAGTGAGCCATCTGACAGACTGCTTCCTGTTAGAAAGATAGCTGGTAAACCAGGTAAAAGAAGAAGAAGTGGATAGATTTAGATCATTGAGTTTAGAGAAGAGTAAGGGGTGGGAAACAGTGTCAAAAGCTTCGGAGAGGTCAATGAAAAGAGAGAATACAAGTTTGTTGTTGTCTCTGGCCTCACCTACTGTGTGGGTAAAAGCCAACAGTGCAGTAGAAGTACTATGGTTTGGTCTGAAGCCATGCTGGGTGTGAGTCAGTAGGTTTTCCTGAAGGAGAAAATTAAGCAGAGGGGAAAGTATGGCTATGGGTCTGTAGTTTGATGGGTCGGTAGAATTACCACCTTTACGTAGTGGGATGGTTTAAAAGGCTTTCCAGATGTCAGGGATGGTGGCTTCTTGAATCAATCTATTTATGAGCAGGGATACAGGGTAGGCAATGGATTCTGCTGCAAGATTGAAAAAGACAGGTGGTAGGTGATCTGCAGAGGGAGAACAAGATTTAAGCTTAAGCAAGAGTGATTTAATATAGGTCATGGAGAGGGGTCTCAGGTTGGAGAAGGGTTAGAATTATGTTTTGTGTGTGTTAGTTTTTGGATGGTATCAATGAAGTATTTGTTCAGGAGGGTAACAGTTTCCACTGGGGTATTGTTAGGGAACTGGGGGACGGTGGAGGATCTTGTTTAGGGTGGCCCAGAAATTTTGTGGGTTAGATATTCGTTCAAATTAGGGTAAGTTGTAGAAGGATTTTTTACCTTATTAACTAATTTTTTGGTGATGTTATGTAGCTCTTTATAGTTTTGGAGGAGGGCAGGAGTTTTGGTTTTTGCCCAGGCTTTCCAAGCACTATCTCTTTTATGCATAAAAGCTTGGGTTTCTTTGGAGAGCCAGGGGGCATAACTGGCTTTAGTTCTGATTTTTCTAGTAGCGGCTAGGGAGTTGAGAATATCAAGGAAAATTTTATTAAATATAAGAACAGCATCACTGAGGGGGAGTTGCTGGAGGAAGGACCAGTTAATGCTAGCCACAGTGGAGTTAAATGAGTTGGCATTAAAGTTAGTGAGTTTGTGACATTCTCGATAGGAGTGAGATTTGGGTAATTAGGGAGAGTATCTCTGGATGTAGATGGGAAGATGATTACTTAGGCTGTCATTAGGGTGCAGAGGTTGTGGTAGAGGTGTGGGGTGTTTGTAAGGCTCCCGTCTAGTATAGGATTAGTAGATGAGGTTTTGTGCATGCGTGTAGGGGATGTAATAGATTGGAAGAACCCGTGTAAGTTAATGCAGAGTTGTGGGGATTCTGATGATAGTTTTGACCAGTCAATATTGACATCCCCAAGGATGACTGTTTCATAGTGTATGCTTTGAGACAGCCAGGAAAGAATAAGCTCAATGGTGGGATGGTGCCAAAATAAACTAATAAACCAGCATAAAAGCACCTCGAATCCAGATGGTATGACACGAACAGCTTTAATATAAGACCCAACACAAGACAAACGTTGACAATGTGGAATCACGTTTTCGTCATCAACTTGGGGTGGTATGTGGGAAACACTTGTAGAGTATAGAGAATTGTACTGGCAGTTGGTCTCTGAAGCCAGTAAATCTCCCGGACTTAATGATATGATTTCACTTGCACCAGTACTCAAACTAAGATCAGCTAAGCTTTGAGTTCTTAGTTTACAAGTTTATATTTTAATATCTGAAAGAATTCTTATTTCAGATTCATACAAGTAATTTACACTTATGGGTTCATCTATTAATTCTGCAGTATAACAAGATATTTTCGATTTTAAAACATTCTGTGTAATTTTGTATATTTGCCACCAGAGGGAATCAAAAGCACATTTTGAATATTTTTTTAACTGAGGGTTTATACATTTATCATAGGTTCATAGGTTCATAGGTTCATACTAGGCTATCTGCCCCAGGGCATTTATAAGCCTAGCCAGAGTGTGCATGGCTTTCGCCACCCATTTTAAATTAATTTTGCTATGCCCTTTTTCGAGGTTAGTATACTGTGCCTCTGTCTAACAGTGACACAGAAGTGATACTCGGGGTAAACCTACGATCTCCCATCCACTCATCAAGATTCCTCTTGAAGAGAGTCAATGAGGGACTCTGCCTAACCTGGACGGGATTTTATTCCAGAGTGAAGGGAGCTTCTGGGTTATGAATCGGTCCCTCCAGCATGTCCTATTTATTTCAGTGCTGAGGTTCAAGTCCCTCGAGCGTAGCTCGATGGAATTTGGATTTTCTGAGGTGCAGCATTGTCCATTAATTCCAGGTTGGACATGGCTTTATACGTCAGGCACAGATCGCCTCTGAGCAGGCGGTATGCCACTGAGTAGAGCTGGAGTTTCTTTAACCGGGCAGCATACGGCATCTGTTTGAGCCCCTTGATCCTCTTGGTGAGGTACTTTTGGGGTCTTTCCAGTTGCTACAGGTGTCTGGTAAGGTACATCCCAAAGGGCATTGTACTCAATTATGGGCCTGATGAGGGATGAGTAAAGAGGCACGATGACCTCCCTGATCTAGATGTGAATCCCTTCATGATTAGGTGGGCTATATAAAATGTTTTTTTAACCACTTTGGCCACGTGGTTGTCAAATGAGAGATTGCTATCAACTTGGGTCCCCAGGTCCCTAATTACTTCTTCTGTACTTAATGGATTACCACCTATGTGGTAATTTGTGGGCACTTTGTTTTTGCCAAAGGGGATGACTATACACTTTTTGGCATTTAGCTTGAGGCCATGGCTATGGCACCAGTTGTCTGTTTCTATGAGGCCCTTTTGGAGGATGCTTGTTTCAGCTGGAGAGTCTATTATGGCGCCCAGTTTGCAGTCATCTGCAAACTTGGTCAGCCACAGTCCTTCCATGTTGGCCTGTACCTCCGAGAAATATATACCGAACAAGAGAGGTCCCAGGACTGAGCCTTGTGGGATGCCACTTGTAACTGGTTTGGAGTCTGACATGGCTCCAGCTATTCTAACCATGTGGGTTCTGTCCTTGAGCCAGTTTGCAACCCATCTAGTGACATAGGGGTTTATATTTAAGCTGGTGAGCTTATCTATAATGCTCGAGTGAGGTATTGTATCAAAGGCTTTTGCGAGGTCCAGGTAGGCTGTGTGGACCACCTTCCCCTTGTCAATGGCCTTGGTGACTGTTTCAAAGAAATCAACCAGGTTTAAGAGGCAGGATCTGCCCTTAACAAAGCTGAACTGGGTAGGATCCAGTGTCTGTAGGTCCCCAATATCTTTATTTATAAGGTCCATGATGATCCTTTCCATAGCTTTGCAGACCAAACTAGTGAGACTTATGGGGCGATAGTTTCCAGGATCCGTTGAGGCACCACCTTTGTGGAGAGGGACCACTGTTGCTGTACGCCACTCTTTGGGCACATATCCTGTAGTAAGGCTGAGATTGAACAGTAGTTTTAGGTTTGGGTTTAGCTCTTCTTGGAGTTCATGTAGGATGCAGCCCGGGACACCGTCTGGTCCCATTGATGCTGTGTTTCTTGCTTTGGAGAGGGCAGCTCTTACCTGTACATCTGAGATGTCAGGGGGGAAGCACTCTGCAGGGATAGATATTAGCCCTTTTGGTGGGGAGGGGGGGGGAGTTTGCACTGAACCTGTCAGCTAGGATGTTGGCAATGTCTGTGGGTTCAGTGTATTTTTTGTCATTTTGGACTAATTCTGAGCATATCTGGAAATTTCCACCCAGGTTCCTAACATAACTAAAGAAAGCCTTGTGATTATCCTTAGTGTCCTGTGCAATTTTTCTCTCGAAGCTGGCCTTAGATGATTTTATGAGTGCCCGTAGTTTTTTGCTAATACTGATCAGAGATGCCTTCCCTTTTTGGGATTTTGCTCTATTATGTAGTAGCTTCCTCCTTCTGTTGTATAGTTTGTTTATGGCTGGGGTCCACCAGACAGGACGTCTGACTTTGGAGGATTGGGTCTTGGTTTTATTTGGGATTGCATGATCCATGCATTCCTGAAGGTGTTCATAGAATGCGTTTATAAAGGATTTTGCGGTCTGGGTCGTATTATCCACAGGCCTGGGTGCTTTGAAGGATTCCACCTCGGTTTTGAGGAGTGTGAAATTTGCTTTAGAGAAGTTTTTCACTGTGGTTTTCTCGGCATGGTGTTGGGTTGGGATGTGAATATCCAGTGAGATTAGTTTATGGTCTGATCTTACCAGTGAGGGATACACTTCTGGTCTGGAGCATAGAGTCCCCATGTTGGTGATGATCAGGTCCAGTATGTTTTCCCCTCTTGTGGGAGTGGTAACAAGTTGTTCCATAGCATTTGAGTTTATAAATTCTAGGAACCTTTGGGCTAGGGTGTTGGAGCTAGAGTAATGCTCCCAGTCTATGGTTGGGTAGTTGAAGTCACCCAATATAATGGTGTTTGGAGAGGCCTTCATATTTTCCAGTGTTCTCAGGAAGGCCGAGTGGTGTTCCTGGGTTTGGGAGGGTGGTCTGTAACAGGCTATAAACTGGAAGGCAGTTTTACCCACTGTTAGTTGCACATGGATAGTCTCTGATGCTTCATGCTGTGCCACCAACCTGGAGGTGTGGGTATCTTTGACGAATATTGATACTCCCCCTCCTTTTGTGGCTAGGTCCAAGTTTTGGGTCCGAAAAGCATGGTATGAGGTATAACCTGGTAGTGCTGGGGTGCTCTCAAGAGCCTTGAACCAGGTTTCTGTTACTGCACAGATATTGATGTTCTCCATGCTAAGGAGAGTTTTGAGTGCGTGCATCTTGAGGTTTAGACTTCTGGCGTTGAGTAGCATTACTCTTAGTTTCTTATCCCTTGTGATACCTATGGAGGTGGGTTTGTCTTTTGAGCCTTGCCAAAAAAGGCACTATGGGGGTAGCAAGAGCCTTTGCCAATATCTCAGAGCCCAGAGGTGACAGGTGCAAGCCGTCCCTAGCGAAGCATTATGGCTTGTCGAGCATGTCATCCCAGGCTGACGGGCATTGATTACCCTTTGAATGACACCAATACTTAAGCCAATTGTTGAAATTGATCATCTTGTCTTCATATTGTGGCATCATTCTTGGTGAGGGTAAGATGCTACTCAAGGTCAGGGCCATACCGGCCTGGGCTACATGCTCAGAGAGCTCCTCTATGTCTCTTTTCATGTAGTCCAGGGAGGTACGTCTCAGGTCATTCACACCAGCATGGACAATGACTGAGTCATATTTGTACTTGCCTTGGAGTGACCTGAGTGCTTGTGTTATGTGGTGGATCCTAGCGCCCGACAGGCAGCTCACCATGACCTTCTCCTTGTTCAGCCTGGTGAGTGGGACGTCAGTGTGCCTGATGACAGAGTCACCTATTACAAGTGTATCAGGTGTGTTGTTTAGCCTTAAGGGCTGTGAGTGTTCGGCACACTGGCTATGTGAGCTATGTGTTGCACATGTTTTGTTTTGGGGTAGCAGCTGCTTGGGTGTTTGCTTTGGAGGTCTCTGCTGCTTAGGCAGATTTTTATTTAGAGCCTCCAAGTATGTTTTTATGTGTTTATGTATTTGGTTTGCTGTCGTGGTAGGTCTATGTGAGACTGGAATTTTAGTGAGTGTGGTTTCCTTCTCCTCCTGACTGGTTATGCCAGCACTGAGTTGAGAGAGCTTAGCCTCCAGTTTGGCTATATGGTTGCATCTCTCACGTGTGTTGGAATTTGTTGGGAGGAGGAGAGGGTTGTCTTTGTACATGAGGCAGTTGTAACATTGCCTCAAGTTTCCCAGATTCACCAGCTGGACTGGAGAGGAGATTGACAACTGACCTTTGGACATGCTAGAATAGTATTGGGAATTTCTTTATAATTGAAAAAAATGGCCAATGGGGAGCAAGGTACTCCAGGGGGAGTTTGTGAGGGTGTAGTGCTTTTCATTTTTTAGTGCTGACTTATATAATTGTTTTAGTGAGCAAGTGCCAGGTAACTTCAATGCAAAAATGACAAACAGTAACTTTCTTTACAGTGAAACAAGGAAATAAGTACATTAAGCAATGCAGATATCACTAGGGGATCCACAGAAGCGCTGAAAAGCCACGTTTTAGGTGGAATTAGCTTTTCAGGGAAATAACAAGCATGCAAACAAAACTAGATTCAGCAGGCCTGGTTCTAGTATATGCTACAGCAAGCAAGGTGTACCAATTACAGTAAGAAATAGTTCAAATATGCAGGCACTATAAGCCTTTAACCAGACATTCCCAGCTCAGAAGGGCAGAATCCAGCCTCTTCTCCCACAAGAGTTTAGACCATGAACCTTCTTAATGTAAAATAACTGGCCTGAAGCCCAGGTGCTTAAACCAGAACTAATACACTTTTAGAATAACAGACACTGAGACCCCAATCAGCAGTTCCCAACTTAGAAGGATGTAAGCTACTTGTCCTGCCACCACAGTGCAGCCCACAAACCTTCCTAATGTAAAACAACTGGTCTAAAGCCCAAGTGCTTAAAATAAAAGGCTTAGAATAAGTTACACCAAGCAGTAATAAATAAAATTGAGTACTTTTAAGATGACGCAAAAGCAAAATAAAGTAGGAAAAACCACAAATACAGTAAAAGCAGATAATTTTTTTTTTTTTTTTTTGGAAAGAGAGAAAGGAGTAGCCGAAATTAAGCTGATTGGCCTTCTCAAATGTTCTCCCTGTACTGGGTAGAATGAGGTAATGACACTAGACTGGGAGGAGGGTCCCAGATCAAATTTACACTAGGGGCGGGCAACTGCAAAGCCACCAACTATAAAAACACTATACCTGCAGAGAGGGAGGAAAAGAAGCAAAAAAAATACACAGTACAGTTGAAAAAAACAATGAGCCCAACAGAAAAGTTTTAAAAAACTACAAAAGCAGTTTCCAATGTTACACAAAGTGTTTAAATGAAAAAAAAATACAAGCTACTTGAAAGCTTACAGTTTACTCCAACCAGTAATTAGGAACTAACACTGAAACTACAAAAGTTAATAAAAGTGCTCAATTCACACTCAGTACACTCAAAAGAAAAAAAGAGCAAAAACACAAAACAGCACGGTAACAAAAAGATATATTATAACAAAAAAATAAGAACAAATAAAAAAAACAGGATGATAGCAAGAAATAATAAAAAAAAGAAATGACTCATGTCTCAAGCTTAGGTCCAGTTCCTGTGGAGTGCTTTTAAGAAACAAAATGCCAAAAAAAATTCTCTGGCCCAATAAGCAGACAGCCAAACCAAGAAACAAAAACTTAACAATGAAAACACACTCACTCCTACAAGAAATTGAGCATAAATACAATAAAAAATTCTGAATATGAACAAATCATTCACAGATCTCCAAACTACTAGAGCAAAATACACTAAGACATATGTAAAACATCCAGCATTTGTTACACAATAATGAAATGAAATTAATATTTTCACTACTATTGTTTTGTATTCTATTTTATGGTTATTGTTATTTCATTATTCATTTTTTTGTATTGTATTAGTGTTTAATCATTTTTTTTGTTCATTATTTTATGCAGTTTTTTTACATCTATAATTTAATTTTGGATATTTTAAATCAATGTTTGGAAGTATTTATGATGGCTGATAATTTAATTGTTTGAATAATTTGATTAATATTGTGATTTTATAATAATATTTATTATGTGTTTATATTTATATTTTGATGGAATTTAAGTGATTCCATATATATTAGTTCTTGTCTGCGTGATGGGTGTTATTAGATTGGTGCTTAATATGGGTCTTATATTGGTTGTTCGGAGAATTTTATATATGGAGGTGGGAAGTTGCTGATTATGGCTGGAGCAGATGACCCATTACATTTTAAATTTAGTGTAGAAGTGAGGATAAGTAGTGGTCATGGCTGAAGTTCAGAGTTAGGATAGTATAGTAGAATTCCAGGTGAAGAGATAATAGAGATTGCCACATTCTTTGTTGGGTTTCTTTGTTAGGGTGAATGTTAACCAGATGTTAATATTGTGATATTAGAAGTTAGGGGTAATTTGTTGGGTTAAGATATCAAAATTTTAGTGTAGGGAGGAATATGAAGTGGGTGGAGGGTTGGGAACTAGGTGTTGGCCAGATGGGGGAGTAGGTGGTGGTGTGAGTTTGGGAGATGAGCTGAAGGAGCTAGGGGGGAATGTGGGTGACTGGGTGTGAACAGGGGGGGTACACAGAACAGAGGGAAAAATAACACTTTTAGGTGTAAGAGACACACATAACTAAATAACTAATACATAACACTAATACACAACTAAAAACAATAACACACAGATGATAGTAACACAAAGGTAATACATAAACAAAAATAACACATATGACACAAACACAGGAGAGTAGCAACAAAAAATACAACTAGTGGAAACCATAGCAACTATGATAACCTTGTATGTGCCACAACAAAACCAAAAGCAAAAAAGAACACAGAAGAGTAGTCCATGATGAGTGTGACATAACAGTAACTTCTCTTTGATGGCAGCATGAACTATTTTGCTTCATAATTCAAACTCAATCATACAGGCAATTTCTGAAAACATTGACCATAATGCTTATAAACATCACATGATGCTAACTTGTAATATCATGTGAAACTGTTCAGGTTGTATTTCACATTCTTATATTTTCATGTATTGTCATTTCATTGTACTGTCAAAAACTTTGAGAAACGTTAACAGTATTGCCACACTCACACTTCTAACATATGCCATACAGTTAAGTGAAAAAGGCTTTGTTCAAAAAGTATCATAACCCATCATGGGCAATAGCTGTTTTACATAAAGATAAAAATATTAAACACCTGACCAAGTATTTCCCTCCTCAGTAATGTAGCCTAATAGTTTGTTTTGTTGAACATGTAGCAAGTATCCTCACCTAATCAGATTATCAGTGCTTTGCCTTACAAGAAGCTATAGTAGATTATGGACTGAATTGTGTGCAGTTTTAAGAGGATTTGGTATTGATAAAGACTGGATATTGCATAGAATAGACTCCATGTGACTTTATACAAGAAGTTATAGAGAACCATTTGAACTCCATCAAAATATCTTACAGCTTCAAAAAAGTGGAATACACCCTCAACTCACAATACATATACATACAGGTTGGGCTGCTACTGCTGCTGCTGGGGTGCTATCTTCTTAGTGAGGGAGTGGGGGAGAGGACACAAACGTGCTTGTCAAGAGTTGTGGATCTTCTTAAAGAACAACCTCCCAAATCTGAAAGACAATTTCCAAAATGGTTTAGATCTAGCGTTCCCTTCTATGCATGTGTTTGTCTTAGAGACAGCCTGATAGGTTGCACAATCATTTGCCAGTGCGCTGGAAAATTTGGGACCTTGAATGAACAAATGGAATTGTGCTTTATTATTATTGCTTTTGCTGCTTTTTCTTCAATTTTTTCCTTTTGGCTGTTGCTTGTTTACTAATGGAATTGTGCTTCAGTCATTTCATTTTTTGTTTTTTCGTTTTATTTAAATTTTATTACTTGAATTCCATTGTGTGTGTGTGTGTGTGTGTGTGTGTGTGTGTGTGTGTGTGTGTGTGTGTGTGTGTGTGTGTGTTGTGTGTGTGTGTGTGTGTGTGTGCGTGTGTGTGTGTGTGTGTGTGTGTGTGTGTGTGTGTGTGTGTGTGTGTGTGTGTGTGTGTGTGTGTTGTGTGTGTGTGTGACAAAAAAGACAATTTCTAACCTAATTTTCTACACCATACAATTCAAGTTGGGAGTCCATAGCTCTTAACTGTCCAGGTTTTCATAGAATGTTTGGCTCATACCTTTGGTCTACTCCTCTTTGTGATTTGTGGTTTTCTGGTAGATCAGTGAGAAATGAATTCACTAAATAATGATAGCCATTTAAGTTTCAGTCTTCCTCTCTTTCAGGAAACGCAAGGTAACACAAAACATTTTATTCTAGCAACTTTCTAAGATTATCAAGCAATGTTTAAAATGTGTCCCTGGTTTTGGGCTTTGCCCCTCCCCAATAAACTTTGGCTTTTTCCAGATTTCTTGTGCTGCAACATTGAGAGATATAGTTGTGTTAAGTGGATTTTACAAGGAGCTGAGAGCTTCAGGGGAAGAGATGTTTAGTGCCGCTTATGTCAAGTTTGTTTGCATTGTTAGTAGCACAACAGGTAGTATACTTGCTTTTAATGCAGAAGGCTGTAGGTTCTACTCCCACTGTATGTAGAGGAATTGCTTATACTGTACTGTGTTGTACTTTAAAGGGGTGGATGCTGCAGTCCTGAGAATGTCCTCCTTTGGATGAGATACCTAGTAAATATAAACCTGTTATCAGTTTGCCATCCATTTCCTATTTCAATGTTACTAGCTTATCATTTTTTTAATGTGACATAAGCAATTTATTCTTCAAGGGCACCAGGCACTTTATTTGTAGATGAAACAATGAAATATAAAGTTGTTTGCTAGCAGCAAACTCTTCATTAGTTACAGATGTCATTAATGTGGAATTATTTAGATGACTTTTACTTCTGCAGAGATTGTGTATGTTTACTAATATTGGTAGATTGTAATGACAGAATTCTGAGTAGACTGTTATGATGGAAATGTTCTGAATTGGGAAGTTTTGTCATTGGCTGATACATTTCCATTGCTTACTGGAAAAATGCTCAAAACAATAAATTTAAAAGATGCTCTAACACGTGTGCTGTAGTATACAAGGAATATAATTTAATACAATAAAAAAGGTGAATCAAAGAACACATTATGTTTGTATGGTCCTAAATATGTGTGCAAGGGGCCTATGCTTTGAAAACAGCCCAATGGTAAACTTTACTTGCCACTGGCCAGATGCATTTTCTTTGAATGCGAGTTTCAAGAGCAGAGAAGTTTTAATCCTAAGTCTGTTTTCCTATTGAGACTGTATTGGTTTGTTTAGCAGATGCCTATCAGTGTTTCTGCTATAAAAGTTAAAATAAAAGTTTTAAATAAAATTCAAATAAGCATTGTAAAAGTAAAGCACAAAGCCGTATGCACATTACAGTGTTTATGGTAAATGGGGAGAAATTGCCAAGTAATGGGACACTGGAATGGCTGCTGGGGGTTGTGTCTGGAGAGGCCCCATTTGACCATGTTTTTGTGAAGAGGGAAGGGCTTCGAACTAAGAGACATCCCCAGGCATCAGAAACTCTAGCTATGCCACTATGCTTAACTCCATTTGTGTGCACTACAGGCTGTAGGCAATGCTGCTGCCAATAGGCCTAGACTGAGACAGAGAAGAGGTTTCAGGCCACCATGAACTAATCACAGCATACATGACATAGACATTGTAAAGTGCTACAGGGTAGACAGGGACACAATACAGACACATTGCATCCTCTGCTGGCCTCAACCCAAAGCCACAGCCTTTACCTCCCTATGTATTGGCTGTGTACTGCTTGCATTACAGTCAGCCCTGAACTAACACTTTGTCAACTGCTGCATTTGCAAGGTAAGTCCTGAACATGTACTGTATTGTATAATAATATTATGACATGTTCTTGTATTTCATCACTTGGTACAGTAAGCAGCTACAATGTGGGAGATTTGTGCATAAATTAATGTCACATGTGACAGCAGAGAGTGATTTGACTTGTAAGTTTCCATTAGCAAGTAGTAGTAGGCCTCAGGCCTCAAAGATTCACACATTGATACCTTCCCAAAATAATGATGATCACTGCATGTCTTCAGTTTAGCAATGTATGTTTTAAATTAGAAATCATAACAGAGAAGTTTGAAAGTAATGAGACACATAGCAGTTTCCAGCTTTACCACCCTCACAAGATCAAACCAGCAGGATACAAAACAAGGAAATGATCAAGAGCAATATAACCTTGTTTGTGCCATAATAGTAGCTCAGCCTGGCCCCACCCCCTTGAAAGAACATTATTCCCTTGGATGTTCCATAACAGGAATTCACCTTTGCTCCCTACCCCCAAAACAGCAGTCTATGCTTGTTTATGGCATCCAACCTTCCATTAATTCAATGGCAACTACATATCATATTGTCCCCAGTGAATATCCTCACACATTTTAAGGTAAATGGTATAGACTGGCTTACACACAGCATGTCTCTGAGTACTGCTCAGAAAACTGATGAATGACCAAGAAGCACAAAAAGGTAGGACACAGCTGTATATTTGCAAGGAATAATCATAAGAGGTTCTGTGATCAGTAAGTGTACTATCTATATTAAATAGAATACATTTCCAAATAATAGGTCATGCCTTGATATCAGTTTGCATTCATTTGCACTTGGTTGTGTGAGGAATGACATCATGTATTTGCAGCAAAGCTGTTTGACAGCCAAAGATGGATAAGCCCCCCCTTCCTGTTTTATGATAGTGCAATGCTGTGAAAGTTGGGATCTAGACCTATGTAGTCATATTTTATATATATATATATATATATATATATATATATATATATATATATATATATATATATTCTCAAGTGTTTGGTAGGTTTTTATTTAGAATTTGTTTTTTGTAATACATTTCTTAAATAATATTTATTGTTTTTAGCCCAACAAAATTTAGTGTTATATATTATTTATCTTTTAATTTTAGTTGCTTTTCCCACTTGACACACAAACCTGAAGAAGTTCTAATAGACGAAAGCAATCTATGTTAAAAATGTTAAACATTTCCCTGAATGTTGGCAGAAAAGATTTCTAAGGAAGTTTTGAAACTTGTGTTAACTTTTTCTCTTTTTGGTACTACAATGAAATGCTTTCAGGAAGCATTAGCAATTATTAATATATAATTTTTAGTTTAACACTTTAGTTTAGTTTAGTTTAACATATCGTAGAGTCACACAGCTTGAAGTAGGGCAGCACTCTGTCAAATATCACACTGGTGTATGGGGGAAGGGGTATTTAGATAGCAAACATGCTAATTGTCTTTGACAACAGAGCTAACCTAGTAAACAACTCCCATGCTTTTAACTCATTAACCCCGAGTACCTTCTCTTGGTGCATCTGTGCCTAGCACCGAGCGCGCCATGAGAAGATACTAATTGCAAGCTGTTATGCCCGAGTGCCTTCCACAAGCGTGGGAAACTTTATTGTACATTTGTAGATCAGCTTAATGTGAAACACACTGAAATCGTAACTGAACTTGTAATTTATCTTATGCAGCTACGATTCAGTGTGTTTTTACATTAGGCTTACATTTAACTTTCATTAGAAAATCTACTTACAAAGTAGTCGCTAAAGCAAGTGGTGGCAGCCAATCGGAATCTTGCATTCCAAGCCACCACTTGCATCACATCTCCACCCCCAACGTGAATTTCTTTTGTTTTCCCCCAAATAAATAGAGGGTCCAGCAGCAGGTCTGTCCTTTTCTTCTGCAAATATTTGTCGATTTTACCTGCTACTGGATCCCTCAAAAGTTATTTTGCACACATCGCTGGAGCTAGAAGAAGTTTGCCGGTTCAGCTTTCACTGAATACCTTGGTATTATGTAAGTACAATGTCTTCTGCATTATTTGCATTAGCACTTGACTAGTACGTGAACATTAATTGCACAATGTACTGTTTTTTAAGTTTATGTGTAGAGAGCTTTTCTCCCCGGGCTTCCACCAGAGGCTAGTGTGCCACCTTAGTTTTATTAAAACTTTTTCTACGTGAATTTTAAGTGTACCGAAGTTGGTTTCCTTTTGCTGTTATAGCTAGCGTGTGGCAGTACAGCGTTTTGCCTGTGTACTTCTTTGATTTTGTTGATTTTGTCGACGGATATATTAAAAATTTAGGAGAGCGTGCAACAGTGGGAACTAATAGTGTTTCTCGAGTTCCGGGAAGCATGTTGATGGACTCTTCTCATCTCGCACAGTGGATTAAATGTTGCAGCGGCAAGTTTTCTATAATTCTTCTTTTTCAGGTATTGTAAAACTGCCTGAAAGTGCTTTCTATTTCTTTTCTAAATACGTTTTCAGTAAAATGATTGCCGTTCTTTTTCTTGTAAGCATCGCTGGACTTGTAAACAGTTTGCTGCTGTGTAGCCTGCCATGGTTTTAATGTTCTGCAATGCGATTAATAGCTAAAAACTAATGCCAATCAATTGCTTTGCAGAACATTAAAAATGTTTTGTCATGTAGTAGAAGCGTTAACCTTATGGTTATTTTTGATGCCTTCTGGGCCTGCATGTAGATGAATTTCACCGCTGATGATTTTCTATGTAAGAGTTAACAAAGTACAGCCAGCCAGGAACTAAAACTTGAAAACCACTTTATGACACCACAGTAGTTAAGCGCTTTTGTCCCGATACCTGATTGTGGTGTAATAAAGTAGATTTCAGTTTTATTTTCTGGCTGGCTGTATTTAATGTGATTAAATATTTAAATGGCTAGTATGCCAGTCATTGTCAGAGGCTCTGTGATGTTTGCTATAATGGCTCTTTGCACAGAATGTTCGTTTTACGTTACTGCAGTTTAAATGGGAATTTGGGGTTGCTTTTCCTCCCTGGGATGGCAGGTTTACATTAAAGTATTTGTGTGTTATCTGGGTCCTGCAGCTTTCCCTCATAGTGAATAGTGATATCAGCTGTACAGATTTTTGCTGAAGGAACAGATTTCTGCCTTATACTTTTGTCATAACCGTATAGTTTTCATGATTAGTATTCTGGTCTTTGTCATAGGTGCTGTGATGCTTGCTATAATGGCTCTTTGCATAGGATGTACGTTTTCCGTACCTGCTGTTTAAATGGGAGTTTGGGGTTGCTTTTCCTCCCTGGGATGGCATGTCAGATCTCAGATTTCTGCCTTATACTGTTGTCATAACTGTATAGTTTTCAGTCAAATCACTTTCAAATTGTTGAGGATTGAATGCAGAAACGTAGCGAGACACTTGAGTTTCAGATTTCATACCACACAGAAAATTCAAGCTAATGCATAACATTTCATTATGTCGGCTTTCTAAGTTTGCATGAGTGATATTAAGAATCATACTTATTTGGTGCTTTGTACAACTTTAGATTGTATGCCGTTTTTGTAGCATTGGTTTGTGAATGATTAAAATATTTTGACTTGCTATTCTCTCACACTTTTGGATTGCACGTGTGGAATAGTAAGCTAACAGCTTGTAAATCTGATTCCCCAGGGGTGCTATTTTTTTGCCAGTTAGCACTGTCCTACATACCTCTCAACTGTTTAGATTTTCAAATGATGTTCAGACTTTTACCTCATATTTTTAGTCTGTTCTTCATACATAGGCATTTTTGGTGGCAACTTAGTGGCAAATTATTAAAGATTCAAGTTAGAAAATAATGACAGACATTTGAGTGGCAGACTGATTAAGCTTCAGATAATCCATACTAATGCAACACCTGTTATTCTAACAGCTTCCTTAGTTTGTAAGAGTACTAATTCAATATTGTCCATATTTTGGCACCTTTGTCTCCTTTTTTATTTATGGCTTTCTCCAGATTTCTTGCTGTACCTCAAAACCATTTATCTCAAGGATCAGGGATGAAGCCAAGCAGTTGCATTGGGCATAAGGATGCTGCCCCATATGTTCATCTTATAGATTGACTGCAGTGTATGCTAGTGATACTATACACACAATTTGATCATGTCATTGCATTTTTGGATACAGCAACTCTGTATCTGGACTAGACTAGTTACAGAACAGGTGGGAAACAAGAGCAAATGCAGGCTTTTAAACCATGTGCAACTAACAGTGGGTAAAACTGACTTCCAGTTTATAGCCTGCTACAGACCACCCTCCCAAACCCAGGAACCCCAGTCAGCCTTCCTGAGAACACTGGAAAATGTGAAGGTCTCTCCAAACACCATTTTATTGGGCGACTTCAACTACCCAAACATAGACTGGGAGCATTACTCTAGCCCCAACACCCTAGCCCAAAGGTTCCTAGAATTTATAAACTCAAATGCTATGGAACAACTTGTTACCACTCCCACAAGAGGGGAAAAAATGTCTATGCAAATTTGTGTATTTCGATATATATGTATGACGCCCATTCACTTTGTGGTAATTTAGAGCAATTGACTGGTAGCTGATTTTGTAGTTGGAAATCCTGTTCTTTACCTTCAAAGCACTGAATGACTTGGTAACCTTTGGTTCAGTAATAGAAATGGAGTGTCTGAATAGTTGCTGCCAGCTGTTTCAATTTTAGCTTTGAATTTTGCATTCTGATATAGAAATTAGATGTAAATGTGTGTAATTATGCAAAACTATAAAACACATTTGAACTAGAAAGCTTCCATAAAGCAGCTAGAAACTCTGAATTGGTAGATATACATTGAAATATAAAGTTCTTTGCTAGCAGCAACCTCTTCAGTAGTTACAGATATCTGTGAAATTATTCAGATGACTTCTACCTATGCAGAGATTGTGCATGTTTGGAAACTAGTTTACAATGTAAATCAAGATAAGTAAGTACATAGGGCTGCTGAGGAATGCCATGAGCAAAGTTGGTTGTATAACTAATGAGGACGAGTCTAGCAGTATATATTTTGTTACTTTCCATCCTAAAGTTATAATTAGTGTTTAAAATTTGCTTATGGAGACCTCACTCAATGTTTGCTGTTTATTATTGTTGAAACGCTAAGTCATATTCACTTTTCCCGAGTAAAATGTATGGAAATGAGTATATTTTCTGGTTGGCTTACTGTGTGATCAAGTTTTGTTACTTATAGAAAGTCAATAAGACCCAAAATGTTAGAAGTTTGATAAAAGCTGATCCTTGATGTAATCCCACCTCCACCTTAAACGCATCTGTCACTCACACCGCAGACTCACTGCTGTCACACTACCCTTGTACATATCCTGCACCACTCTTACACTCCCGACTTCCTCATACAATACCACAACTCCTCTTTAGGCACCCTGTCATAAAAGAAATGGTTTATTTATATTAATAAAGAGGGAATATTACAGAGGAAGATCAACTGGCATGGCTCTGACATGTACTAGATACTGTGACATGGTTTTGATGTTTACAGTGCAACTTTACTGCTTTGTGCCATGCTACTACTGCTTGAGTAATCATGTTATAGTAACTGTATAGCTGTTGTGTGCACACAGAAGTGCCCAGAAAATCCTGGATTTACATTTAAGCTGTTGAGCTTGTCTATGATGCCAGAGTGGGGTATTGTGACGAAAGCTTTTGCCAAGTCCAGGTAGGCTGTATGGACTGCTTTGCCCTCTTGGACTGGGACTACTGTTGCTGTACGCCATGATCCATGCATTCTTGGAGATGTACGTAGAAAGCACTTGTGAAGGATTCTGCCTTGTGGGATGTGATTTCCACTGGCCCAGTGGGATTAAAGGATACCATCTCAGTTATAAGAAGTGTAAAGTCAGCTTTTGAGAAGTTTTTCACTGTAGTCTTTTGTGTTGGGGGTGGAGGTGGGATGTGTATATCCAGGGTGATTAGTTTGTGGTCAGATCTCACTAGTGAGGGGTATACTTCCGGTGTGGAGCACTTTGTCCTCATGTTTGTGATCAGGTCTACTATAATATCTCCCCTTTTTTGGAGAGATGACTAGCTGTTCCATTGCATTTGAATTTATGAATTCCAGGAACCTTTGGGCTAGGGTGTTAGTAAGTTCGTGATTAACTGTACTTAGATGTATTGCTTCATGTCATGATTGAAAACAATTAAGCATTTATACTGGACATGAGTCTACTCTGTGCTGCAAGAGAAACACGCTCATTTCTAGACTGCCTGAAATGTGAATAAAGTCAGAGCATCCTGGTTGCTGGTTAGTATCTTACCAGGGAATCTTTTTTAATCTTTTTTTTTAATAGATTTTACCTGAATTTAGAGAAAGCCAGCTCACCTAAAAGTATTGTGACTTCTATTGTGACTTCTAGTGTTGCTGATCTGAGTGAGCAGAACTTAAACTCCTGGTGCAGTTGTAATACATTTATCATTTGTTTAGATACGAACATCAGAACTAAAGCTTAGATGCATGTAGTGCAAAAAATTTTAAGATTCAATTAAATTAAATTACTAAAGGCTATACTGATCTGTTATTTCTCCCCTTTTGTTTGTTCTTGGAGAAAGAAGTAATCTGAGAGGGAGAGAGGAAGCGGAAGGGAGATAAATGTACATTGGTGATGCAGTCTTAGGTACTACATTTATCTTATTTCATTTGCAACCACCACAAACATAGTTTATCGAGGCACACTATACAAGGCCATGCAGGTCTCACCAGAGCACAACCCACTCTCCCACATGTGATAATGTGAACTGTCTTTATTTTCTAAAGTGTAACTTACCACTTTTTTTCCAAACTTAACAGTTTTAGGAGGGAGGACTGAGCTCACTAAGGCACAGTTGAAAGGTATGAAAGGAGATATTGAAATGTTTACAGTTTGCTTGCTGAACTGTGACTGCTTTGTATTGTCACACACATTTCTAACCAAATTCCATACCTTGAACTGCTGGTTTATTTGCTTTCCATAGCATCTCTCATAAGCTTTATCTATCAAACAGCATAGAAGTGTATAGAGAAAAACAACTTTTCTTTCTAGAATCCAACCCTGTAACAGAACCTAGATTTCCTCTATGCATTTTGGAGAGAGGGCCTTCACCCTGACTTGAATAGATTTTTTGTGATTATAACAAAAGGTAATGGTCTTGGACACTCATTTGAAAATGATCCGTTTTGAAACAGACTGTCCATTCCTACCATAACAAGAAATAAACAATTGCTCCAGATATTCTGAATGATTTAATTTTGCCTAGAAGTTACCCATGTTATTACTTGCTGACTACTACCTGCATGGAGCTAGGTTATATTTTGGGAATTTTTCTGGCCTTTGTCACTAATGTGTGCAACTTGTGGGAGGAAGGGCTAAGTGTTATACTATTTTACTGAACTACTGTATTACATAACAGCTGCACAAGGAGATAATGATTACCTACTCAACAGGTGATGTGCAGCAATTATCACCTGTGTCAGAGCATGCATACCTTTCCAGTAATGAAAGGCAGGTCATTATCACCTTAGCAATAAGTCATTTACAATATAGCACGGAGTCATTATCACTTTTCAGGTAAAACTATCAGGAGCTGTCACTGTTATTTATATAAGTGCAACTCGTTATCACATTGATGAATGCACAAGCCAGATTCTGTTTTTTTTCTCTGCTTCTAGTCATTGCAAGCCATCCCCTCCATTCTTCAACTACCTAGCCTCTGAAACCCCTTATTTTATATATAATATCTATCTATATGTGTGCGTGTGTATATATATATATATATATATATATATATATGTATATATATATATATATATATATATGTATATATATATATATATGTATAGTTTGTGTGTATGTATATATATATATATATATATATACATATATATATATATATATATATATATATAATGTGTGTATATATATATGTATATGTAATATATAATCTATATATACACACAAACATATATATATCTGTATTTTCACTTATAACATACAGATATAAGTATCCATTTTATTAATGTAGTTCATATCTTTGTGAATTAATGTAACTGAACCACATATATTGAAACAGTTGAATGTGTCAAACTATCACTACATACTGAATGTGTTGCTTTTCAGTTGCCTCTGTGCAGGTGAGTAACATTATATTCTATACAATTGTGTTTTTCAGCTTTGCATTCACCCGACATCACACCCCTCAGTGAAGATGCCATCTGTTAAGAAGTTAACCAACATTTACGTGGGCGAGGATACTGATTCTGACAGTAATACCAGTGGGTCTGAAATGGAATTGGATCTTGATGCACAGCATAAGCCAAACCAGAGTGAGGATGATGATTATGATGCCGATGATCATATTCCACTGGCACGTCTGCATGAGAAGGCTATTACTGCTGATAAAGATGCCCCTGTCCCAGCTATTCCTGACAGACCCCTACCCTCTAACCCCGAGCTCACTACTCTTGATGAAACTGACCACGACAGTGAGGATGACATGCCACTAGCCCAGCTAAGGTATGATGGCACACACAACAGTGGTCAGCAACTTTAATCAGATTTTGACACAGAGGATGAATTGCCTCTATCTGAGTTACGGCACGGACGTGGCCCGAGTGACAGACCTTTGCAGTCCTCCATCGCCCAAGCCAGGCCTAGTGCTGAAGAGGAAGTGGATATGCTTCCTACTATACATGAGTTCAGGCGCAGTCTACAGCAGGTTTATTCAGATGGAGAAAGTCCACTGGATCTGAGCCGAAGTAGCTCCTTGTCAAGCAAGGATCTGAGTGTGCCGCAATATGGAATTTGTGCGAGTACTCCACTCAGTAGTCAGTACAAACCAGTGGGTAATGTACCTGATCACAGGGTACCTTGCATTCAAAACTCTGGGAGGCTAATGAAAAAGGCACGGTGATCATGCCCACCACGAAACTTATCATGGGAGAAACGCCTAACACCAGTTCACATCGATGATTTTGTGTGTCCAGTCGGCCCAGTCACCAACCTGGACTAGGACAGCACAGAGGTGGACTTCCTCAATTTGATGTTCCCAGAGGAACTGTATTTGCTTATTGCTGATGAAACTAACCGCTATGCTGCACAGAGGCAGGCTGCAGCAGGCAAGGTTGATAAGCGGTGGAGTCCAGTTTGTCCTAGAGACATACGCACATTTCTAGGTGTCAGAATATACATGTCTATTGTACATGTTCCAAAATACAGGCAGTACTGGGAAACGCACCATCTGTATGGTCATTTCCCAATAGCCGAGTACATGACCCGGGAGAGGTTTGAAAAAATTCAGCAGTATTTTCACTGCAATGACAAAAACCTCAGACTACCACAGGGCTGTGTGGGTCATGACAAGCTCTATCATGTACGGCCAATACTGGATGCTGTACTTCATGCATGTAGGACACAGTATAATGTGCATTATGAGGTGGCAGTAGATGAAGCCACGGTCGGCTTCCGTGGACGTCTGACATTTAGACAGTTTATGCCTGGCAAGCCGGAGAGGTATGGCATTAAGGTATGGGTGCTAGCTGACTCACATAATGGTTATGTGCATGAATTCCAGGTATACACTGGAAAGGCAGAGCAGACCACAGAGGTTGGACTGGCACACAGAGTTGTGGTCGACCTAACACGGGGGCTGATTGGAAAGAAGCATCACATTTACTTTGACAACTTCTCATCTGTCCCTCTGGCACAGCAACTGCTGCAGGATGGTCTGTACTGCTGTGGAACCATGCGCACCAATAGGTCTGGATGGCCTGTAACATTCAACCGACAAACCATTGGTAAAGCACCTCGAGGGTTCTACAAGCAGCTGCAGAGTGGACCATTGCTTGCAACTGAATGGAAGGATAGCAACCCAGTATTTCTGCTGTCAACTAATAGTAACCCAACCTTGGCAGTCTCCAGCATACGCAGGAGACAGCACGATGGAACAAAAGCTGCAGTGCCATGTCCACCAGTTGTAAACATGTACAACACATATATGAATGGGGTGGACAGAGCAGATCAGCTCAGGACGCAGTATCCAACTGCTCGAAAGGCAAGGAAATGGTGGCTGTACTTGTTCTGGTTCCTATGGGATGTGGCCATAGTGAATGCTTACATTTTATTCCGTGAGAGTGCTAGCCACCGGCAGCTTTCACATTCTGGCCATTTTATTGTGGCAAGCCAGTTACAGTTTAGAAGACACCTAGGCATGCACCTCCTGACCACCTACAAGAAGAGGAAAAGATGCATAGAGATTACCATCCCAGAGCCCATGACACGATTTGAAGAAGGCTCACACTTTCCAGTGAAATGGCGGAAGGCACGATGCAAAAACTGTGCCATCAAGAGTAAACATGCTGAACCATCATGGGGATGCCCGACCTGCAAGATTAACATATGCATGGAATGCTTTGGTGAGTACCATGGCCATAAGAGTCTAGCAGACTGCTGACAGCAGTAAGATGTGCAGAGCACACTATACATCAAAGTTGTGACCAGGCTGTTGGGTCCATTGCTGAATGGGCACATGTAAAGAGAAAAAGCAGAGGTAAGGCAGACTGCTGACACTGAAGGAGGTCATGAGACCATAGTGGTATTAGCAGTCTGAGTGGGCAGCTGGCACAGCTATGGAACACTACAGATAACCAACATCTGGAGCCCCATGCCTGTCCTTGGCGTATTAGTGGAGCGGTGGTCCTTACCCTGCTTTTTCTCTTTACATGTGCCCTGGTTGGGCACCCTTGTCAGTGTCTACCCATGCTTTATTTCAGATAAGACTGTCTCCTGCTGTTCTGGGAGTTACTGGAAAGGGAGCAGCCAAAAACCTTATGCTGTCCCATCGCCGAATATTGTGCTGCTGGGTGCATCACAGGGGGCATACCCAGCCAGCATGGTTCTTGTGATCCACCGGGATCGCACTTGGGAACCTGGAGACTCTACAGCACAGTTCCATAGTGCTGCTGTCCTTGGTAAGCATGGGCTTGGGTGTGCCACTGTGATGTAATGCAAAAACATGCAAAAAGACACAGCCTGGGTCAGTCTAGGTCTTTTGACATGTTGCCTTGATGTAGCTCTCCACTCAGTCTCCCTCCCTTCAGGTGTAGTCAGTGTATGTAGGTCAGGACAACAGGGCTTACATTAGCTTCTCCCTTCTACTCATTGCAGAAATGACACATGTAAATGGAAAAGGCAGAGGTAAAGCAGAGTGCCTCACCTGCTTTTTCAGTGTACATGTGCTCTTTCTGTGCCCCCATGTCAGTTAGCAGCCAAGCCCTTCAGCACCAATGCCAGGAAGGTCCCTCTTCACTTTTGTTTTGCCAACTGCTCTTAGGTTGGTGGGTTCATCACAGGGGGCATACCCAGCCAGCATGGATATTGTGATCCACCAGGATGGCATTTGGGAATCTGGAGACTCTACAGCACAGTCCCATAGTGCTGCTGTCCTTGGTAAGCATGGGCTTGGGTGTGCCACTGTGATGTAATGCAAACACATGCAAAAAGACACAGCCTGGGTCAGTCTAGGTCTTTTGACATGTTGCCTTGATGTAGCTCTCCACTCAGTCTCCCTCCCTTCAGGTGTAGTCAGTGTATGTAGGTGAGAGTAGTAAATGTATGAAGGTCAGGACAGCAATTAGTGAGTTACTTCAGTCCCTCATCCCTTAGGTCCACTGCTGAATGGGCACATGTAAAGAGAAAAGGCAGAGGTAAGGCAGACTGCTGACACTGAAGGAGGTCATGAGACCATAGTGGTATCAGCAGTCTGAATGGGCAGCCAGCACAGCTATGGGACACTACAGATAACCAACATCTGGAGCCCCATGCCTGTCCTTGGCGTATTAGTGGAGCAGTGGTCCTTACCCTGCTTTTTCTCTTTACATGTGCCCTGGCTGGACACCCTTGTCAGTGTCTACCCATGCTTTATTTCAGATAAGATGAGACTGTCTAATGCTGTTCTGGGAGTCACTGGAAAGGGAGCAGCCAAAAACCTTATGCTGTCCCATCGCTGAATATTGTGCTGCTGGGTGCATCACAGGGGGCATACCCAGCCAGCATGGATCTTGTGATCCACCGGGATCGCACTTGGGAACCTGGAGACTCTACAGCACAGTCCCATAGTGCTGCTCTCTTTGGTAAGCATGGGCTTGGGTGTGCCACTGTGATGTAATGCAAACACATGCAAAACGACACAGCCTGGGTCAGTCTAGGTCTTTTGACACGTTGCCTTGATGTAGCTCTCCACTCAGTCTCCCTGCCTTGAGGTGTAGTCAGTGTATGTAGGTGAGAGTAGTAAATGTATGAAGGTCAGGACTGCAATTAGTGAGTTACTTCAGTCCCTCATCCCTTAGGTCCACTGCTGAATGGGCACATGTAAAGAGAAAAGGCAGAGGTAAGGCAGACTGCTGACACTGAAGGAGGTCATGAGACCATAGTGGTATCAGCAGTCTGAGTGGGCAGCCGGCACAGCTATGGGACACTACAGATAACCAACATCTGGAGCCCCATGCCTGTCCTTGGCGTATTAGTGGAGCAGTGGTCCTTACCCTGCTTTTTCTCTTTACATGTGCCCTGGCTGGGCACCCTTGTCAGTGTCTACCCATGCTTTATTTCAGATAAGACTGTCTCCTGCTGTTCTGGGAGTCACTGGAAGGGAAGATGTTCACTGGTTCAGAAGGGATGGCATTCACCTAACTGAGGAGGGCATTGCGTTCTTCTTGACCAACCTCCACAATGGCGTGAGGAGAGCCATGCATGATTGTGAGAAGAATGGAAAACACCCATGACCAAGTCAGACCAGTATAGTAAGTAAAACACTATTATGAAATGTGTTGTGTAAAATTAATTTCTCTGAGCTTGGCAAATAACTGTTATGGAAATTATGATTTTTTTTTATTTTTTGGTAAATAACTTTGCAAGGGAGCATCTGAATGTGCCAAGTAATCTCATTTTGAAGACAGTATTGCTGGTTCTAATATGATAAAAGAATTGTGCCAGTATGTTTGACACATGTGCAGATATCAACGTTTGTTTGAGACTTATGGTTATGGAAATTATGATTTTTTTCATATTTTGGTAAATAACTTTGCAAGGGAGCATCTGGATGTGCTAAGTAATACCTCATTTTTAAAAGATTATTTATAGTTCTAACATGGTAAAAGAATGGTACCTGTATGTTGTACTCATAGGCAGATATCAAAGTTTGTCTGAGACTTATGGTTATGGAAATTATGATTTTTTTCATATTTTGGTAAATAACTTTGCAAGGGAGCATCTGAATGTGCCAAGTAATATCTCATTTTGAAGACAGTATTGCTGGTTCTAACATGGTAAAATAATTGTGCCTGTATGTTTGACACATGTGCAGATATCAAAGTTTGTTTTGGACTTAGGTTATGAAAATTATGATTTTTTTCATATTTTGGTAAATAACTTTGCAAGGGAGCATCTGAATGTATTAAGTAATACCTAATTTTGAAAAGATTATTTATAGTTCTAACATGGTAAAAGAATGGTACCTGTATGTTGTACTCATACGCAGATATCAAAGTTTGTTTCTGACTTAGGTTATGGAAATTATGATTTTTTTTTCATATTTTGGTAAATAACTTTGCAAGGGAGCATCTGAATGTGCCAAGTAATATCTCATTTTGAAGACAGTATGGCTAGTTCTAATATGGTAAAAGAATTGTGCCAGTATGTTTGACACATGTGCAGATATCAAAGTTTGTCTGAGACTTATGGTTATGGAAATTATGATTTTTTTCATATTTTGGTAAATAACTTTGCAAGGGAGCACCGCATTGTGTGAAGTAATACCTCATTTTGAACACAGTGTTACTCCTTACAACATGGTAAAAGAACTGTGTCTGTGCACTGTACACACATACAGATATCACAGTTTGTTTAGTCTTGTACAAATATGAAAATTATACATTTACAATACTTCTCATTATTATGCCCATATCTTTGCGAGGGAGCATGGTAATCACACAAATGATGCGTCATTTTGAAGTTGACATTCAGATGCACAACTTCTACACTGATATGTAGGCTCTGTCTGTTACAGGTGATGAGATATTATGCTTTGTTTATTTATCAATTATGAGAAATAATATACTAATCATATTTCTGTGAATATCTCATGAAAGGAGTGTCACACAGTTATGGTTAAAGTATCATTTTAAAGCTGACATTCATACTAACAAATTAAATTCAAATTGTATGGGTCTGCATGGTATGTAGACCAAGATATTGTGCTTTGCTTTTCCAAAAAATTAAAAAAAATGCACAATATCAGCATTCCTTGCCAAATATTTCATTATGACTTTGATATGCACTGTCAACATTTACACTGTTGAAAAGGTCAGTGTCTGCTGAACAACTTTTGCGTTTACATTTTTAGTGTAGCTCTTATAGTTAAAGAGTTATGAGCATTTGTTTTCTGTATAGTATTACAAATGGATTTTCGGAAAATGAGCTCAGGCTGCTCTGTTGTTCCTATGGTGGAATTCAGCAGGCAGCTTTTCCTGAGCTGCTCTGGAGTGAATGAGTTAAACAGGTTTTAAAGAGGTATATAAATGGAAAGGTGAATTTCTACACTTTATTCTGTTTTTGGAGTCTGCATGTCCTCCCTGTGGTTGCGTGGGTTTCCTCCGGGTGCTCCGGTTTCCTCCCACATCCCAAAGACATGCTGTAGGTGGATTGGACACTCTAAATTGGTCCTAGGCGTGAGTGCGTGTGTGTGTGTGCCTTCTGTGGAAGGTTGGGCGTCGGGCTGGCAACTCGACACTGTAAAACTCCAGTGCCAATCATGAGTGGACATGTGATCCGCTGTGGCGACCCCTAACCGGGAAAAGCCGAAAGAAGAAGAAGAAGATTCTGTTTTTTCAACTAATATTTGCATCACTTGTTTGTGTGTCTCTAATAAAGAAGATTCGACTTGAACCAACTTGTACTTCCCTACTTTCATTAGTGGATTTATACTTTGGAAAGTTTTTAAAGAAAGTATTTCTACCACCTGTTATTAGGTGGGATTTTACAGTATGGTTTTTATTCAGTGTCTGAACTCTAAGGAACTGTAGGGAATCTTAGATCTTCCACACAGGGAAGTTTCCTCATTATTTGTTCATATCTCATGTATACTAACAGTTTTTACTGAGTATGTCATAGATTGCCTTTCCCCATTTTAAATTATTTTCCATGTTTCATAATTTTTTTCTTTTTTGTTTTTTTGGGGTGCCACTGTTTGTTTGATGCACCACTTAGTACAAACAGCTTTGGCTATGTGCAGTTCATTTGCACATAGAATGGCAGTGCACAAACTGGATGAATGGGCCATCTGAATAGCAGACAGGACCTAGACAGCCACAAACATACACGGTATACATTTAATTAATACTATTGGCCATTGCACAAACATATTTCCTGGTAGCACTCACTGTTATGCAAAGTGTTTGTGCAATAGTAAGCACTGCACAACACTTTCAAATGTTGCATCTCCAGAGGGTGCATACTCACAGTAAGCATGACACCTGCAATTAGTAGGAAAACATCATTCTACATTGGTCTTGATCTGTGATAGGCATGGCTGGCATTCCTGGAGAGTTTTTGAGATTCAGTGCTCAAAGATGGCATGCCCAGGAGTCCAAAGTGTTTACTGGACTCCTAGTCAATTAGCATAGGTCCAGGCTGTTGCAGAGGGACTATCATGGCTCAGATTAAAAGGCAGAGGCATGGAATGGTCTAGCCTGGGCTCTGACCAGTGTCGCCAGTATCCCCTGAACTGGTGAATAATGTAGAAACCAATACAGACACCTCAGGATGAGGAAGAGGGATACCCTTGACCATTGGATTGAGAAATGTAGGCAGCACCTCACAGATGTGTAAGCATCACTTACTGAGACTACTTATCAGCATTAAAAGCTGGATATAGTCAGGATTAGTATGCTTAATGGCATTCTGCTGTGTTCTGTTTTTTCCACTGCTGTCACAGACTGGGCATTGAATGTATAAACCCATGCCACTAGATTGACACAGATGCAAGACACATGTGCTATGTATACATCCCAACAGTGGGGTTATTTTAGCATTAAAAGTTAAGATGCATTTATTTGTTACGTGTACAGTTGTATCAAATTGAGCATCCATTTCTTAACTGTAATAGGGAAGTATGCATGGATTACTCTGGATGGCAAAACAGTTCATTATTACAAAGTAGTCATAGAGTGTGCCTTCAAAATCCACACTTCCAAAATATATTAAATATATATATATATATATATATATATATATATATATATATATATATATATATATATATATATATGTATATCTCATATATTAAATATGTTAAGGTTTCATCAGTATTCCAATGTAACATCAGATCTGTAAAGCAGTGTCACCAGTGGCTTGCTGTAAACTGTAATCAGTATATTTGGACCACACATATGGGCAATATATGCACACATCAAGGATTCATGGCTACAATCTGTACTACAGTGAGCCTGTGTTATAAACTGGATAGTCTTAAAAGTAAGGACGAAACTTGTTAAGAGTTTGTAATGTTAAATGTAAAGGCAACAGAATAGAGTCAAATTATTGTATCAATACTTTGTACGTCACATGTGAAGTTACTACTGTTCTCCTTTTTGTCTTCTCACCCCATCCCTTTTCTCTCTCTTTTTCTCCATGTTTATTATTTTCAGTATTTTTATTTGTTTACTTTTTCATTTTTTGTTTTTCCCACAGCATAGCAGGATAGGACTGTTCCTCAGGATACACCTGCTCCAACTCCACCAGCTATAGCACCACTGCCTAGCATGCCTGTTGCAGTACCTGGTAGAACCCCTCTGCTACCCCTGCACTACACTGCCCCTTAGGTAGTTCTGTCCATTAGGATACTCATGTGGTTAACTCTGGGAGCAGTGGCAGAGGGGGTAAGTTTATCACCTGTGACAAACTGCCAGGGATGGTGCATAGGATTGTGCGCCACAATGTTGGTGCATGCCTACGCCAGCTGGAGATACTGCTCTCTATCATTGTATTAAATAACACAGGGAGACGCAGATGTCAGACACTACAGCCATTGCTGCAGTGAGGTGACAGTGATGACAGTCCACTGAGTGAGTACTTGGTTGTCACTATCACCCAACTTGATGTCTATGGGTTTGCAATATCCTCATCCTCACCCCAACCCTGGTGATCACCCACCTCATGTGTCCTTCACCATTCCTGTCTCTTGTCTTGTTTGTCTTGTCTTTACGGAATTGCTTCTTCACTTGTCCAACTTACCCACCCAGACATTCCCACAGCCCTTCCCCAACATTCCACTCTCTCTCTCAAAAAAAAAAAAAAATTGAGCACCTGTCCCACAAAAAAACAGTCCCATACATAACTCTCCATTTTGCACATGTGACTTCATGACATACACTATTCTGTACAATTCTCTATAAAACAGATTGTGTTGTGGTCACCCCTGTCTCTGGGGGTGACAGTCCAAATTCAGCCAAATTTGTATGTTTTATTCTGGAAGAAATGGATAACTATGGCTCTTTCCTACATCCTTCCTGCACATTCCTGCCTTGTTTTCACTTTGTACATTCCCCTGCATGCTCCCCATTTTACCACTTTCCTGTCTTCCCCATTTCTTTTCTTTACAGAATTATTGCACAGTGGTACACATCACACATTAACACATGGCTACAGCAAAACCATTTCTAAGTATTGTATAGTTGGATTGGAAACCAGTAACATATAGCCATATTTTAGACACTCCATAACAATTATCATACTTCAAAATTTGGATTTACACATAAAATTATTTGACACTGTTGCCATACACTTGGATTCAAACTAAGTATGATCTGAACAAACAAATACATACATCATTGCATTACCAGGTGGTGCTACATGCTCAGTTGATTACCAAGTGTATTTCAGAGACTGTATAGCAAATGGTAGACTTAACTGCTGTTGTATACACCTGCTGGTTAAATGAATCTCTCACTACAGGAATTAATGCACGCAATGCAGTGATAAGTTCCTTTTTGGGGCAAATGGTTTAGCTGAATGTAATACATTAAAGTATTTGGTCGTAGCATTGCTTATCGATACTTGCGCACTACTGCTAAACAAAACTAAATGAGTATCACATAATAATGATTTATAAAACATTACAGGGGATTGTACAATGCTACTGCATAAAAATTTATTGAAGAAGATATGACAATAACGATATGGGGAGCAAGCATGGAAAGTACAAAGGGAAATCTTTCCTAAACTGTGTCACTTGGTATTGAATGCATTAAATACACCTGCTATTTAACTGATTCTGTGGCACCAAGTGTCAATGCATTGTTGTTGAAGGCAGATGATACTGGGTTTGAGTACAGCTGGAAGTAATAATTTTACAAGCATGTATGGGACTTTAAATATATCTACCTATATTGCTGCTTTTTACCATTGCTTTGCTTCGGTGCCCACTGTGCACCATCGCACAATAATTCTTTTAAGGAAAAGAATCAGGGAAGATAGGAAAGTGGTGAAATGGGGAGCATGCAGGGGAATAAACAAAGTTAAAACAAGGCAAGAATGTGCAGGAAGGATGTTGGAAAGAATCATAGCTGTCCATTTAATCCAGAATAAAACATATAAATTTGGCTGAGAGAAAGGTGACCACAACTCAATCTGTTGTATACAGACTTTGAAAGAATTGTGTGTCATGAACATATGTATATGAAATGGGGAGCTATGTATGGTATGATTTTGTTGTGGGACAGGTACTTTTTTTGGAGAGAGATAGGAATGTTGGGGAAGGGCTATAGGTATGACTGACTCAGGTACATTGGGCATTGAGGAAGCAAAATGCAGACAGACAAGACAAACAAGATAACAGACAGAAATGGTGAAAGACATATGAGGTGAATGAACCCTATGGATGGGGAGAGGGATGGGAAATCTCAGTCCCATGCACATTGAGGTGGTTGACAGTGAGAATGTTGTCCTCAACCAGTAGACTGTCATCACTGTCACCTCACTGCACCGCTGGCTGCAGTGCCTGATGTCTGTGCCTCCTACGGGTGCTCTTTACTAGGATGGAGAGCAGGCACTCTATCCAGCATAGGTGTGCACCAACAGTGTAGTGCACAATCCTACACACCATCTGTGGCAGTTTTACATGGGTGATAAACTCACCCCTCAGCCACTGCTCCCAGAGGAAGCCACAGGCTTTTCCTCCAAGGCAGAACCACTTGATGGACCGAGTAATGTAGGGGTGGCAGAGGGGATGCTACCAGGTACTCCACCAGATGTGCTGGGCAGTAGTACTGTAGCCAGTAGATTGGGGGCAGGTGGACTGCATGGGACAGACCTACCCCACTCTGCTGTGGGAAAAACAAAAAATAAAAAGCTAAACACACAAAAAAAGAAAATAATAAACCCATGCAAAAAATGGTAATAATAATAATAAACACACACAAAGAAAAGAGAGAAAAGAGTTGGGGTGAGAGAGAAAAAGAGACAACATTATTAACTTCATGTGTGACATACAAAGCAGCGATACAATTATTTGACTGTATTCTATTACCTTTACTTTTACCACTACAAACTCCTAACAAGTTTCTTCCTTACTTTTAAGACTACCCAGTTTATAACAAAGGCACACTGTATTACAGATTGTAGCCACTAATCCTTGATGTGTGCATATATTGCACATATACGTGTTCCAGTTATACTGATTACTGATTACAAAAGGTCATTTGTTCCACTGGTATAGAGGTATGAAGTTACACTCCAATAATGATGAAAACATAACAGTATTGTATATTTGGGAACTGCAGTTTTTGAACCCACAACCAGTGAATATGCTAAAATACTGCACTGTTCTTTTATCCAGCAGACTACTGCATGCATTCTTTTCCTTTTAAAGTTTAGAGATGTATGCTCACTGTTATTTGAGAATATGGCACCATTGTTTTGTGCTACAGACTGAGGCATGCATAGTTTCTTTTACAGTTGGGATATGCATGCTCAGTTTGATACAACTCTATTAAATACCAGCTAAGTGGTCCTTAACTTTTAATGCTACAAAATTACTACACAAATTATTATTATTATTAAAATACTATGTAAACAGTACTGCTCTGATGCATACATACCATATGCTTCTTGCATCCTTACTAGATGTGCAGCATGGGATTGAACATTCGAGACTCTCTCTTCTGCAGCTGTAAAAAAAAACAGAATAGAACAGAACACCATTATGGATACCAGTCTTGACTATATTCAGCTTTTAACTCTTACAATTACTCACTGAAATTGATACTTACACATCTGTGCAGTATCTTCTGCCTGCCATTCCCCGATCCAAAGGTCGAGTATCCCGCTTTCTTCCTCTGTAGTTCATCAAAATGATGTTTGTGTTGCTCACCTGTGCGGTGGAAAACTGTCACACTGGTTAAGGCCCTGGCAATACTATTCCAGACTTCAGATTTATATTCTGAGCCGGAATAGTCCCACTGCAGTGGTATCGCATATATGAATTCACTCTATGTAGGCTCTGTGCGGAACCTATACGGATACCTCACAGGATGATAAAAGAAAAGCACATTATGTAATATAGTGCAACAAAAGAAATAGTCAAGGAGAAATTGAAAAATTTTTTTTTAACTTTCAGTTGAGATTTAATGTACAGAATGTATCATTTTGACTTATTAGTGGAGTGAATTAAAAAAACACACAGTTGATTCATACAGATATAAAATATGTGCAGATAAAGTAGTGATATGATATATCCACATGATGTGATGCACTGCTTGCAATTTAAATGAGTGTATCCTGTGTCACCAAGATTGGACATTTGGGTTACTTTCAGCTGAAAGGGTTAGCCAGATACTATGTGGATACATATTCTGGGGAGGTAAAAGAAGTAAGAAACATCTAATTTTCTGAAAACAGAATTTATTTCTTTGATGAAACTTAGGAATGTTACCCAAGAAGTGAAGATTTCTGTGCAAACATTGGCAAAGATTTTCCACTGGCATCTTGCCACCAGAACATAATAATATTTAGACACATGATTTATGATATGGTGCAGCAAATTAATTTCCACTGTTTCCTTTTTGACGTTATGTGCCCAAATTACATGCCATTAGTTTACCATTACAAAATGTGAACATATGTAATGATATGAAACTCTTTATTATACAACTGAATGATTTATGTGCTTTTTGTCATGGTCTGCTAAATTGAATTATGACATATGTTAGTGAAAACATGCCTGTTTTTAAATACTGCAGAATGTTTTCTTTTTTCCTTACAGTTTACAGATTGTTTAGTATGTGTAAGACACTAGCTTAATGCAAAATAAAAATGATGATTATTTATGTTTGTAATGTAAAACTGTAAAATACTGCAAATGAAAATCATAACTATTCTATTGCCAGTCTTGGGAATGGAAGAAAAGTCATAACATCATAACATCAATGGATTGTTATTCTGTTTTAATGCACGTGGTCTAGATTTGCAAAAAACTTTCTGAACAAATGACTATGAATTACCAGGGAAGAATATGACAAACAATAATAATCAGATAATAAATGATATGTGAAGTACAAGAAAACTAGAAATGCAACCAAAAAGAAGGCATTCCGCTGTCTTTTGTTTTTCATCCATGCAGTCTGTTTAGTAATACTGTTAGTGCAGTTAGATTCAGATTCTCCATGGCACTGTTGGTGTGCCATTTGTAAGCAAGTTTAATGCAAATACTATAGTCTTTCTACAGCCCTGACTGCACTGATCATTACACAGATATGTAAAAATAGAGACACTCACCTGCACACAGACACACACACACACACACACACACACACACACACACACACACACACACACATACACACACATATGCACTTACAGATGACATATATGATATAAAATATACTATACAATCTTCAATGAGAGTATCATATCAGCAGTCATTTTGCTGAAGGAAACATGTTAGTGCATTTGAGGACAGGTTATTTTAAAGATTGTCTCAATTTAAACATATCCATTAAACTATATTCATAGATTAGTACTAAGCTAACTGCCCGTGTGAGTCATTTCAAGCCTAGCCAATTATCCCTTGTGAGATTCAAACCCTACACCTTGTGTTTGTAAGGCAAACACCTTAACCATTAGGGAACCCTCCCAACTATTAAATTGCATTATACTTCAAAGCTTTGTATAGTAATTGGTACTTGCTATAAGAGCTGATAGAAAGTCGCTGTCTTCATTTTGCTTGAATCATTATTTGGAGACTATTGCAGATTATTTGATGAAAAGAAGTAACATAAGCAGAACTGAGGTGCTTTATTATTAGAAGCATATCATCATCATATTATTATTATTATTATTATTATTATAGATTTATTACTATTAAGTATATTATTATATTGTCCTTGTTATTATTATTATTATTAGTATATTATTATATTGTCCTTGTTATTATTATTAGAAGTGCAAAACAGAATTCAAGTTCCAAACCTGTGAACATTAAAATGTGATACTGCAAAAAATAATTAAATAAATAAACAAACAAATAAATAAATATGTAACTAAATAAATAAAACAATTGGAAAATCATTGTTAAAATCATTTTTGCTGGGGATCTCAAAAATGTAGGGACACGTAAGCTAGAGTTTGGCTTTTTAATATTAATACTGATATCATTGCGTGTTGAAGTAAGGTAGTAAGGATAACATTCGGAGATACCATAATCTCAGAAATGGTATGTACATTTCACCAATTTAGACCTGTCAATGTTACAAGGGTCCGAGTTCCAGTACATATGACAGGCACCCAAGAAAATCATAAATTCTATGATTTAAACAAATTAAATATATTTTTATGTTATGTTCTGGTGAACCAGAACTGGACAAATGTGCATATTTTGATTGTTGGATTAATTTTGACATTTGAAGTATTATGATACGACTAAAAAACAACAATATGCTTTACTTTAAACACACAAAACAGCAATGATGCACACAATCTAGTAACCTCAAAGAATTAGTACTGTTTATTAAAAAAACTGTGGTCCAGATTCATGAATGCCTGCTTGTCATGCTAACCTCATGTGTGCGACAAGCAGTGTCAAGCATGAAGTTTGCGATTCAGGAAATTGCAGTACATCGCTGTAGGTGGCTTCAAAACAAGGGTTAGCAGTTGAATATGCTAATGACTATATAATCAGATGTGCTTTATGGAAATGAAACAAAAACTCATGGTGGATTGATTCAGAAATATATAAAATGGATGTGAACATGTCATGCTCGCTTTAGCTCTGAATCTCAACACATACTGGAATTCAGTCACAGGAGAACTTTAAAAGAAATGGTTCTGCAGCCATTGTAAACCTGTATCTGCAATAGGCTCTCATATAAGCTGCTGTTGCTGCTGCTACCAGGCCTCAGCCTAGTAGTTATAGGGTGTTCAGACTATGTTTGACTTACTATGAGCTACATGAAATTGAAATACTAGAGTGCTACAGGTTGGACAGGGATATTATGCAAGAAGTAGTGAACATTTGCTGCTGTCACCTGAAGCCCTGTGGGAAGCAGGGAAAAGACATTCCAGTGGAAACTAAGGCATTCATAGCTTTACATATCTTAGCTAAACAAACTTTTCAGCAACTTACAGAAAACACAATGGGGGCGGGGATTCACAGGCCTCTGCCTCAAGAACACTTCACCAGTTCCTCAGTGCAATGCTACAACATATGGAGGAGTGGGTCTACTATACATGGTTGACATTTCAGAATGTCAGACCATATGGCCGAGACCATATGATCGACATTCAAAATGTTGACCATGTAATTAAAAAAAAAACAAACAAAAAAAAAAAAAACACAACAACTTACCTTCACAGTGCTAGCTGGGGGCTCCTCACATGGGGGCTTCACCCCCCCGTAACTTAAATATACCAACTCCGAGATTGTATGGAGATGTTGGTTCTGCATGGTCGACATTTCGATTGTCGATCATATGGTCTCGGCCATATGGTTTTGACATTCTGAAATGTCGACCATGTGTAGGGGACCCGGGGCAGCATATGTGGTTTCCATGTACTGCAGATGAGAAAAATACCACCATGGAAAATTTCTTTACCATAGCACATTTTCCTGAGGTACTAGAGGCCATAGACTGTACCAACATTGAAATAAAAGTCACGCATGGTGAGCTGCAAAGGAGATATGTGAACAGAAAATGCTATCACTGCTATCACTTCATCAACTATTAGGTGGTCTGTAATGCACAAGGTATCATTTGTAATGTGCTTGCAGGCCACCCTGGCAGTTTCCACAACTCCCACATATGGTGCACCAATGACCTTTACCTATTTACCAGTGCTAATCCCTACAAAAAACTTTCAAAACCTGTCTTGTCAACGACCATCATCTGTCAGTCTTCACACTATCAACCTTACCCCAATCCTTCAACATATGAACCACAGTCCAAGATTTAGTAAAGTCACATAACCCTGCCATCCATGCAACTATACTAATCACAGCTAAGTCCACCTTTACTGACTGAACTGCCTTACCTTGTTCCCAGTCCTGAAGCAAGTATCTCAACAACAGTCCTTCCCACCAGACTCCTTACTCCCTAGGCAGCTGCAATACAAATTTAACAAAATCTTGCAATGCCCTATCATACACCTTCCTTTTAAAAGCAGCCCAGGATTCTTGTACCATGCATTTGATCCTTCCAACTCAACCTGACACACCTCATCTAGCAACACCAGTGGCTCATACCACTGCCATATTGTCTGAATGAAAATTAACCCTTTTCCCCGCAACTTCTCCTGCTAGACCTTTGATACCAGCCAAATTGGAACTAACTCCAAACAGTCAACATCTCTCCTCCAATCTTCCTTCCATCCTGACGGCCAGTGAGCCACAAACCATTCCCCTCCAAAACATGCCCCCATCCCAATACTTGCTGCAGCATCTGTAAACAATTGTAAATCCCCTTGAACAACCAGTCTCCCTGCCAAAAGGCTATACTATTAAACTGCTCCAAAAACAACCACAATGCTAAATCAGCACGCACCTACTTATTAACCCTCACCTAATGATGTTTGCTGTCCCCTGTTCAACAAAAAGACCAAAAACCCACAAAAGGAACAACCCGGGTGAACTCCCTGACAAGCAAACTTCTGGAGCCTAAAGAGCTCCATGACATCCTTAATCCACACATTGTCCTTAGATTTCCCCACCGAATCATTTATTTCAAATGTGTTACCTTTGCTTCTGGTAAACAAAACAAACCATGGCCTGCATCCACTAGCAATCCCAGGAAGCAATGCCTTGCTTGAGCCTTCTAACTTCTGCCTAGCCAACGGAACACCCAGTTACTCACACATCCCCAAAAACACATGCATACTTTTCAATGCTCTGTCAAACCTTTCTTCTACTCTTAAGAAGTCATCTAGATAATGTACAGTCTCCTGGCAGCCCACCCACCACTTCCAAATCTAATGTAGAGCAGTGCTAAACCTCTCAAAGTAGAACAGGCCACCAAGCATCCCATCAGCATAGCCTTATCAAAGTAAAACTTAAACCCAACTACCCTGCTCAACAACGGACACTCGTTCTCTCAAACCTGTAATAAATTAAAACAGATTTAATATCTACCTTCACCAACCATGGGTCCGTAAACTCCCAAGTGACCTGCAGTGGATCATCCAAAGACAAATAGCTGACTTTGGCATCATCTCCCAAAATAAAATCATACAGAGAATTTCTCTCAGGATAAGACCAATGGTGAATCAAATGAAATTACCTGCTGACTTCCTAGGAACCAACCCCAAAGGAGGAACCTTAAAATTATTAAAGGGAGGAATATCAGTTGGACCCACTAACCTTCCCGCCTGCCATTTCTTCTCCATCAAACCTTCCAAAATCTCTTTCTTCCCCCATGCAAGGAATGCAGATTCCTACAAGCTGACCCCTGATTTAATGGAAAATACCTCAGAAAACCCATCTATTAATTCAACTGCAACTGCTGAGTCAGGAAATGGCATGAGCAGCTGACACAATACCTGTATGTTAATGGAAAAGTGGGTTCCCCAATCTTCCTTTTGACTCAAGGAAGGACACCTCCCTTCTCTGCCTGCAGAATTCCCTCTGCCCCAACTACCCCAAAATCCAAGAAATGATAAAGGTAACCCACCTGATCCAGGCTGCTGCAAACTCAAATTAACCAACATGCCTTCCCATCTGCCACCTGCACAGCTGAATGCATACCCGCACCCTTCAAACAGGTGTGTGAAAACCTACATGCCAGCCACAACCAACACCCTGAATTAAAGATGCAGCATAGCCCTTTCCTGACTCCCACTAACTTAATCCCCCTGCTAATGGCTCCAAGGCTATCTACCATAGTGGCTAACCAAATGTCAGGATGTCTCACATCCCAACTCAGTGACTGATCCACTACCTTTCGCTTCCAGAACCTCTGATTGTACCACAACCAGGCATTCCCCACCAACAGATGCTGTGCCACACAGATCATAGGAAAATAAGCCAAAAGTGGTAAGTCAAAGGTGGTATCCTTCTCCAACTGAACTGCTGTGTAATAAATGAAGCCTAACACCCAGTTGTGGTTTCTGATTCTGTTAGATGTTGAACCCCATTCACATCAGTTAATTCAAAAATATCAACATACTCAGCCTTCCAAATATTTTCTTTAACTAAAAGCAATATGTCAGGGGTCAACCCCCTCCCTTGCCCCAAGGCCTGCTCAGCTAACTAATCACCTGGCTGAATCCCAAAGTCTGACCCAACCTCATGTTGTTGTGACTCCACCCCACCTGTGGATGACCCCATCTCCTCATAATCAAACCTAAAACCTCCTTATTCCTAAAAGCCTCCTCATAAAACTGTTCCCTTCACTAACCCCCCCCCCCCCAAACCTTTGTTGTTCTTCAGCCATGCTACCTGGCTTACCCTGCCCCTGACATACCTCATCCTATCCCCAAATTATTCCCAAACCGCACTAACTCTGACATGCCTAAATAAGCAGCTAATACTGTAGCATTACTTGTGACTTCATTGTACACTGCTCTAGGAGCAGGAACATCCACTGCAGCATCATCTATCACCTGTCGAGTCCACTTCCCTTGGGCCACCGACTGAAGCAAACTCTGAACTTCTGCCATTGCAAAATAAAAGACAACTGTAAAAAGAAAGAAACAAATTAAACACCTTGAAAATCATTAGGAACTCTGCCCAAAAAACAAAACAAAACAAAAAATTATACTGCCCCCTTTTACACAACTGGGAAGTTCACAAACCTGTGTCTATGGGACAAATACCATAACCATTATCCCAAGCTCACAACCTAACAAGATAATAACTATAACTAAGCATGACTCTCAACCTCTCAGCTCAAGAAATATGGACAAAGTGAAATGATATGGGGACAAAATACCAAATTAGGAACAATTTTTTATTGCTTTTATAAACTTACAAAGATGATAGACTAAGCTTTCATATTAGCACACTTTTTCTGAAGAATCTGTAATCTGAAAATCATATGTATGCCATTATTGTGTAATTTTAGTCTTCATTGACCTGCCAAAGCATAAACTTTATGATGTCTAGACCAAACTTAAGAGCCAAAATCTGGACATTCTGCGAAGATCTGTACGGTTGAGAGACATGGACTCAAGCAGTGCCACCAATTTATAGTTAAGTGGCTCCAGCTGATACTGAGCATGAATAGCAATGAACTGTTACTTCCCAGCCCATGAACAGTTCAAGAAACTGCTGCTCTTACAAACCACACACCACTAACGAAAACCAAAAATAGAGAGAACTTTGGTATTGCTCTGAAAATATTAGAACTATGCTAGAATAAGAGGTTTTGTATTAGCAATCTTTTTCTGAAGGATATGTAATCTGAAACTCAAATGTATGCCAGTATTTAATGACTTCAGTGACCTGCCAAAAACCATGATTTAGCCCTATAGTGAGCAACATCCATGATCACAGGCAGTCTTATACCAAAACCACTCGGCCGCCCCAACTTTAACTGCTGCAGCAGTCCCTCGCTGCAATTGCGTGTGTCTAAACCTACTGATCAACCAAAACCGCTGAAATTATCCCTCTGTCTCAATTGTGCATAGACCTAAGCAGACAAAATACAGCTCTACACAGGCCATGAAAGGAGGCACAGCCTGTGAAACACTAAACCACCAAAGAACATGAACAAAAAGAAGACACTATACTATCACTTTTAATTGACAAATCCAAGTCCTCTCAAAAACTGCTGTCTACCAGAGAGTACCAGGGTTTTCTCAACCCAAACCACACAAAAACATCATGATTGAGAGTATGCACTGTGATGATAGGAAGTACTGTGAGCTATGCCAAGAGAATTGGGGTAGTGGATGTGTAACATATGCCAACACAGCTATCTGCACTTTTGTAAATAATATGTCTTTTGTATATCAAATGGATTTGTACAGATGCTTGTGCTGATAATTTATTTGTGAGGTTTGCTTGTGTTAAAATGTATCAACAGTGCACCTTGCTGGAAGGAAAAGAAATGTACATGTATTATAGTAACCAAATTAAATGTATACAGTGTAACAGCATATACTGGAAGGAAGAGGTTACTCTCTCTGACTTTAAAATATATCTGAAATTAGATTACTTTATGGGTTAAGCCATAAAGATGTTATCCTACAGTTTTGAATTTAGCCAGAGACACAATGTCTGTACTAGAGAATAGGTTGTAGCTCCTGTAGGAGTGGAAAGGTTTTATGGTTTTATGACTTCCAGCATCTGCACCACATCTCAGCAATGCTCTATCTGTATGTATGGTAACATGTAGGTGATAAACCCTGACAGCATTTGGTAGTAGGGTTGCATGGGTACCAGAGATCAAATGGCCAGATGTATGTGATGTCATTCTGTATAGAAATAATGTTTAAATATAAGAGGAGACTGAAGTCTCAGAAGCATTATGTATTCTGTCTTTGATCTGACAACAAGGACCACTCACCCACATCATCTTGCCTTGCTCTATTCAGTAAGTAGGAACAGTAATTATTTTATTCAGTCAGGAATAGATTGTGAGACTAGCTAAATACTGCTTTTCTATAACTGTGTGAAACTTTGGTGTTTACTGCAAGTATATATTTAGTATTTTCATGTATTTTATTATTCATTATTAAATATATTTAAACTTCTCATTGTGGCTGGTCGTTTTAGAAAAAAATATTTAAGTTTTGAGAGTGTTTGCACATATTTATTTGGTGATAACTCTAACCACTCCTGAAAGCCTTGCTGTTTGGTCAACATTACCATTTGTATTAATATGAAATTTAGTCAGTATAACCGGATACCCTTTTAAGAGCCTTATAGTAACTGACTGGTGGCAGGACAGAAAGTGGCATAGCTAGTAAATCTCTTCCAGCCTTTCCCAGGTGTGTGTGTGTGTGTGTGTGTGTGTGTGTGTGTGTGTGTGTGTGTGTGTGTGTGTGTGTGTGTGTGTGTGTGTGTGTGTGTGTGTGTGAAACTTAAATCTCAAGAGTGTGTGTCAGCTACTTGGAGCAGGGACATGAAGCACTGGTTTCACAGAGAGGGTGCTGGAGGTCTTGGCTTGTGTACTCTGCTGAGGACCTAACCATAAAGTTGTGCTAGTGGGGATTCTTATTGGGGACCTGGAGGAAGAAAGATACAGGGAACTCCAGACCCTGGGCTGAGTGTGTTCCCTGTGTGTTCTTAAGGGAAATTGTGCTTGATGCATAGAGGTTTGCATTTGGAAATATTGTGTGTTTCCATTTGTATTCCGAGTGAAGATCCCTCTTCAGTGTCAGTGGTGAGGATTCTGCCTGATTAATTACTGGCCCAGAGTGGGGACCTGACATATTGGTGAGCAGTGGTGTGGATATTGAACTTCTGTAGCCTGTAAGTATTTGTCAGTAAAGGTGTGCATTCTGTCAGCAGCCACAAGGTAGACATTCAGAGTTTCATACCACAACAGCTTTTATTTATTTTTTGTTAGTTTAGTTTAGTTTAGTCAGGGAGAGCAGGCATAGATGTCTGCAGACAATTATGGCAAGCTGACAAAGAACCTGTTGGCCAAGGTGTGTGAAGCCAAGTGAATGGTGTATGCCAACCTAACTAAAGAGGAAATTATTTCAGCCTTAGTCATAGCTCAGACTAGAAACTAGGAAGATAACCAGTCTGGTGATGGAAATTTGCAGCCCTCAGAAATAGGACAGTTCACCTTTTCCTGAGAGGACTTAAAAATCCATCTGGAGTCAAAAAGACTTATACTGGAGGCCAAATGTTGGGAATTAAAGTCAGCAGAGAGACTGCTGTGTTTGGAGGCTGAAGAAATGAGAAGCAGTGTCAACATGAGATGGAGATGTTGACTGTTTGCCAGGGTCATGGGGGTATTGGGGAAGAGAATAATCAAATCCCAGACGCAATAAAGGTCAGTAAACTGCTTCCACAATTTACAGAGGGTGATAATTTTGATAGTTTTATTCATATATTTGAAAAGGTATGCAAACAGTATAATACTGACTAAGTCCTCTGGGCACGGTTCCTGACCCCCTTAGTCCATGCTAAAGCTGAAACTGCTGTTTCTAGATTGTCTGATACTGATTGTTTAAATTATCAAAGTAAAGAAATGTTTACTTGAATGCTTTAAGTTAACACCTGAAGGCTACAGAAAAAAAAGTTTTGTACGCATAGACGCAAGGTAGATGAAAGTGTATGTGATTATATAGCTGAGTTAACCACCTATTTTCATAAGTGGGTAAGTGGGTGTCAGATCACCACTTTTGAAGGGCTGTCAGACTTTTTGGTGAGGAAACAAGCCCTTAGCACTTTGCCTGAGGACATGAGAATCTGGTTGGCAGACTAAGAATGTAACTCTGCAGATTATCTAGGGAAGAAAGGGGTCTACTTAGCAAGGAGGGCATCACTGCACAGGAAATGGATACAAAGTGCTGCACATGGATATAAGGGAACCCATGGTGGGCAGGCTAAACCACCCCAACAGAGTCCGCCAGTAACAGGGGAAGCCACTAGTTCAGGTACACTTCCCGGATCAATGGTTAAATGTTTTAAATGTCACCAGTGGAGCTATTTAGCATATAGATGTCCACAGAGGAAAGGTAGAGAACAAAAGGTTGGGGATCCAGCAAGTAGCAATAACAGTATGCCAGTGGTAAGTTGTCCAGAGACAACAGGGATCCAGACTAGCAAAAGAGGTTATACCCTATCTTAGTGGATGGAAAACAGGCCGCTGCTAAGAGAGACACAGCCACTGACATAACCATAGTGACACCTGCAGTGGTTAAAGTGGAACAGTACTTGCCTGGGCAGTCCACTCCAGGCAGAGTTTTAGGTGAGACCCCATTCCAAATGCTTTTGGCCAGGGTTCACCTTGACTGGGAGAATGGAAAAGGAAGCAAGCAAGTAGGAGTGTTTGAGGATATCCCTGAAAATGCCTTGAGAAGGAATGATTTTGATAATGCAGTACCATGTGTACATGCAGTTGTATGCAGTCAGGCTTGGAGACAGGCATGTGTGTCTGGTAGCCTTGGATGAGACCCAGACAGACCCCATACCTGAAGCCAGGGCTGGTGAGGTGGCTATTTTAAGGAGGGAGCTACCCTGTAGCAGTGAGCCTGAAGGTGCGCCACAGCTTCTGGTAGGTACTGATGTTTCCCTGGACAGAATGACTGCAAGGGCAGAGATGAGTGGTAGTACCCAGGCTGACAGCAATGCACCTCTGTCAGAGGATACCAGACTTCCTGTGGAAGGGGAGCTGGGAAGAGTCATAAAAGTAGACCTGAGACAGGCTCATCTCTCAGAACCTACACTAAGAGGCTTGAGAGAGGTAGCTAAGGACGTACCTGATATTCAAGAAAAGTGGAATCTGTATACTGGGACAAAGGGTTACTGTATAGACAGTGGACTCCTGAGGGAGGGCTAGAGGGTGAGGTAATACAGCAGTTGTTAGTGCCTAGAACCTACCATCTGGCATTTCTAGCCATAGCCCATGACATTCCTTTTGGAGGTCATATAGGCATAACACATACCAAGAGACATATTATGCAGAACTTTTATTGACATGGGATTGCAATGGATGTAACAGGGTACTGCAGGACATGTGAGCAGTGCCAAAAAGTAGGCAAGGCAGGAGACAAGGTCAATGCTCATTTGATGCATTTGCCTGTGAATGAGGAGCCATTTCAGAGGGTAGCTATGGATATTGTGGGGCCTCTGAGTATCCAAAGTGACACACAGGGAAGACGTATATCCTAGTGGTAACTGATTATGCTGCCAGATACCCTGAGGCAGTGGCTCTGTCCTCCATCCAGGCAGAGAAGGTGGCAAATGCTTTGGTACAGATTTTCAGCAGGGTAGGTTTCCCAAGAGGAATACTTACTGACAGAGATGCCATATTCATGACAGACCTGATATTTTGTCTGTGGAAGCACTGTGGGGTGGGGTGAAACACCTAAAGACCAACCCCATTCCATCCCCAGACTAATGATCTTATGGAGAGGTTAAACTCAACACTAAAGACTATGCTACAGGCATTTGTAGACCAGTTTAAGAAATAGTGGGACAAATATGTGCCCCATTTGCTGTTTGCTTATAGAGAGGTACACCAGGAATCCGCAGATTTTTAACCCTTTCACTTCCTGTATGGGCATAGGTTCATAGGTTCATTGGTGTGTACTAGGCTAATGGCCCTGGAGACTTTACAAGCCTAGCCCATAGGATTACCCTGGCATCGTGCCACCCAACCTTAGTTCCTAGTGTCCCTGTTGAGTAGGGCAACTGGAGTGATCCCCGGGGTGAATTTTCTATTTCCTATCCACTCATTAAGATTTCTCTTGAAGAGGGCCAGTGAGGTGCTCTGATTGACATGTACGGGAAGTCTATTCCATAGCATGAGCAGTCTCTGGGTTATGAACCTGTCCCCCCAGCATGTTCTGTTGATTGTGGTAATGAGGTTGAGGTCTCTGGACCATGTGGTGCGGAGGGATTGGGATTTCTTTAGATGTAGCATTTCTAATAGAGCTGGATCAGACATGGCTTTGTAAGTCAAGCAGAGATTGCCTGTAAGTAGGTGATATGAGAGAGAATAGTTGGAGTTTTTTGAGTCTGCCCATTTAGGACAAGTGCTTAAGGCCTAGGATCCTCTTTGTGAGGTACTTTGTAGCCTCTCCAGTTGTTGCAGGTGTCTAGTGAGGTACATGCCAAATGGGGCATTGTACGCAATGACTGGCCTAATGAGGAAAGAGTAGAGGGAGACAATGACCTCTTTCTTCCTGGATGCAAAACCCTTATTAATGAGATGTGACACATAGAAGGACTTTCTGACCACAGTGGCAATGTGGTCATCAAAAGAGAGGTTGCTGTCAACCTGTGTTCCCAGATCTCTTATAACACCATCTGTGTTCAATAGCCTACCATCAATGTAGTAATTTAAGGGAACCAAGTTTTTACCAAAGGGGATGAAGGCACATTTTTTGGCATTGAACTTAAGGCCATGGCTCTGCCACCAGTTGTTGGATCTCATTGAGGCCTTTCTGTAGGATGTCAATATCACTTGGGGTGTTAATAATAGCTCCCAACTTGCAATCATCTGCAAATTTTGTCAGTCAGAGTCCCTTCATTTTGGCCTGGACTTCAGAGAAGTAAATACCAAACAGGAGAGGACCTAGGACCGAACCCTGTGGGACTCTACTCGTGACTGGTTGGCAGTCTGACTTGGAGTCAGCTAGTTTTACACTGTGGGTTCTATCTGTGAGACAGTTTGCAACCCACCTAGTGATATAGGGCTTGATGCCTAGCCTAGTAAGTTTTTCTATGATTCCTGAGTGGGGAATGGTATCAAAGGTCTTGGCCAGATCAAGGTAGGCTGTATGAACCACCTTACCTTCATCCACAGCTCTGGTGACTGACTCAAAGAAGTCAACCAAGTTGAGCAGGCATGATCTACCCTTTACAAAACTAAACTGTGTAGGATCCAATGTTTGGAGATCCCTATATCCTTGTTTATTAGGTCCATGATGATGCATTCCATAGCTTTGTATATCAGACTCATCAGGCTAATGGGGTAATAGTTCCCGGGGTCTGTAGTCGCTCCTCCTTTGTTTAGAGGGATGACTGTAGAAGTGCACCATTCAGTAGGGACAAAGCCTAAGGTGAGGCTGTGATTGAACAGGGCACACAGGTGAGGTGTCAGTTCACTCTGTAGTTCATGTAGAACACAGCCAGGGATACTGTCAGATCCCACAGAAGCTGTATTCTTGGCCTTGGACAGTGCTGTTTTAACTTGTGCAGCTGTAGTACTGGGTGTCTGGCAATCTACTGGTACTGTAACTGGTCCGTTGGGGGGGGGGTAAAGTTGGCACTGAATCTGTCAGCCAGTATATTGGCAATATCTGTTGGCTTGGTATAGGAGGTACCATTGTGCAGTAGCTCAGAGAAAATCTGGGTATTGCCATGGAGATTCTTTACATAACTATAGAAGGCCTTGTTGTTGTCTTTACTATCTGCTGCAATTCTGTTTTCATAGCTAGCTTTAGAGGATTTGATGAGGGATCTCAACCTTTTTTTGAGGCTGATAAGGGAGTTTTTCCAGTCTTGGGACTTCACCTTTTTCTGCATCAGTTTCCTCCTTCTGATGTAGAGTTTGTTTATGGCAGGGGACCACCAGATTGGCTTCCTTTTTTTGAGGAGAGCGCCTTAGTTCTATTTGGTATGGCAAGATCCATGCATTTGTGTACTTGTTCGTAGAGTGCATTGGTGTATGCTTTGGTGGTCATGGAACTATTCTCCATGTGCATGGGTGCCGTGAAGTTAGCCACCTCTGTTTTTAGGAGCCAAAAGTTAGCCTTGGAGAAGTTTTTCATGGTGGTTATCTTCATTGGGGGTGGGGTGGGGTGGGAAGGATGTGGCTTTCCAAGGTGATTAGCTTGTGATCAGATCTAACCAGGGAGGAGTTGACTATTGGTGTAGAGCAATGGTCACCCATGTTAATGATGACCAGGTCAAGGATGTTGCTACCTCTAGTGGGGGTAAGAATAAGTTGATCCAGGGCATTGGAATTAATGAATTCCAGAAAGCATTGGGCAAGTGTATTGGCATGTGAGTAGTTTTCCCAGTTAATGGAGGGGTAGTTGAAGTCGCCCAGTATGACAGTGTTAGGTTAGACTCTAATATTCTGCAGGGTGCTTAGGAATGTGCAGTGTGAATCTTGGGACATGGTTGGGGACCTATAGCAGGCTACGACCTGAAATCCTGTCTTAGCCAATGTTAGCTGCAACTGAAGAATCTCAGATGCATTATGTTGGGCTACCAGTCTGGAGGTATGCGCATCCTTTATGTATATGGAAACGCCACCACCTTTGGAGCTTCAGTCCAAGTTCTGGGGACAAAAGGTGTGGAATGAGTGGTAGCCTGGTAGTGCAGGGGTGCTTTCTGCTGCCTTGAACCAGGTCTCTGTTACAGCACAAATGTCGATGTTCTCCATTTTAAGGAGTACTTTGAGCAAGTGCATTTTGAGATTTAGACTTCCAGCATTGAGCAGCATGACCCTCAAATTGCATTTATTTGTAGCTGTTACGGTGGTAATTTGTTCTTTGGAACACCGCCTAAAAAAGGCACTATAGGAGTGGCAAGAGCCTTGGCCAGTATCCAGAAGCCCAGGGGTGACAGAGGCAGGCCATCTCTGGGAAAGCATCGAGGTCTGTCAATCATGTCATCCCAGGCAGACAGATACTGGATCCCCTTAGAATGACAGCAAAAACTTAGCCAGTTGTTGAAATCAATCATTTTATGCTTGCACCGTGGTATCATTCTGGATAAGGGGACCTTTAGATTTGATTTGTGATAAGTGGGAGAGTGAGTGTGAATCCCACTAGGAGTCTGGGATGGCATATGTCCTAAACTTCTGGACAAGGCTCAGGCAGCGAATGGACTTGGCCCAAGAAAACCTGGCAGGAGCCCAATAGCAAAAAAAGGGCTGGTATGACAGGAATGCTCGATCCACAGAGTATTCGGTGGGGCAGCAGGTTTTAGTTCTCATTCATGTCAGACACAATAAGCTACAGGCAGCTTGGGAGGGACTCTTCAAAGTGGTAAGGAAGGTCAGTGATGTTAACTACAGGGTAGAACTGGTAGGCAGGAGCAGGGGCACAGATTGTACCATGTTAAAATGATGAAACATTCCCATGATGGGGAGACCCTGGTGTTAAGCATTTGCAGTAGGAGACAGGAGGAGTCTGAAGGGGATCTATGGCTACAGTGAGGCAGCCAGCAAAATGCCAAGTCACTATGGTGGAGCCTAGGGTGACAGGCATATGCTGTGACAATGCAGCACTGTAGTGGGGTCAGCAATGCCAAGGCAGATGAAATCTCAAGACAGGGTATGGGATAATGTATTTCCAGATAGGCTCATTCTTCTCAAGCAATGCTTCTCAGGGAGCACTGGAAAAACTAGCTTGAGTCTTCAAAGGGGGAATAGATGTGACAATAGGAGATACTGCCAGCCATGCCATGAGAAGTGAGGCAGTAGATGTGTAGCATACGCCAGCACAGCTAGCTGGAATTTTGTAAATAATTATATGTCATTTGTATATCAAACTGATTTGTACAGATGCTTGTGCTGAAAATGTATTTGTGAGGTTTGCTTGTGTTAAAATGTATCAACAGTGTGCTCTACTGGAAGGAAAAGAAATGCACATGTATTATTGTAACTGAATTAAATCTATATATTGCAACAGCATATACTGGAAGGAAAGAGGTTAATCCACCTGACTTTAAAATATATCTGAAATTAAATTATTTTATGGGTTAAGCCATAAAGATGTTATCCCACAGTTTTGAATGGAGCCAGAGATGCAATGTCTGTACTAGAGAATACGTTGCAGCTACTGTAGGAAGAGTGGAATGGTTTTATGGTTGTGTGACTTCCAGCAGCTGCACCACATATGAGCAATGCTCTGACTATGTGAATGGTAACAGGTGCTAAACCTTGACAAGTTCTGGAAGTGGGGAGTGCATAGTAACCAGATGTCAGATGACCAGATGTATTTGATGTCATTCTGTACAGAAATAATGTTTTAATATTAGAGGGGAAATGGAAGCCTCAGAAGCATTCTGTATTCCATCCTGGATCTGACAATAAGGACCACTCACCCATATCTTCTTGCCTTGCTCTATTCAGTAAGGAGGAGCAATAATTCTTTTTGTCATTCAGGAATCGATAGTAAGACTAGACCAACTAGTGTAGTGTAACTAGTGTAGTGATAGTGAAACTGTATGAAACTTTCCATCAGTGTTATTTTTCATATTTCCTGTGACATAAAACTCTGGTGTTTACTGTAAATATATATTTATTATTTCATGTCTTTTATTCATCATTATCATCATCATCATCAGCCCCCTTTTTCCCATTTTCTACATGTGGTTGAGGTATTGTGTTAACTGTTGCCATCTCTCTCGATTCAGTGCCACACTCTTGCCTTCTTTGATACTCATGCTTGACTGTCGCAGATCTTCTTTCACACAATCCATCCACCTCTTTGCTGGTTGGCCTCATTTTGTTTTACCTTTTTCCTGTCTGTACCAAATATTCTTTACCAGATTGTCTTCTGATTTCCTGCACATGTCTGAACCACCGTAATCTGTTCTCTTTGATGTTTTCTGCAATTGGACCTACTTTGGCTTCTGCTCTTATGTTCCCATTTCTTCATCTGTCCCACAGTGGGCATCCTACCACCCTTCTCAGGTTCTTCATTTCCATCACCTGTAGCATTTTCATCTGCTCTGCCTTTACTGTCGGGTTTCTGTACCATTCAGTAGTACTGGTCACACCACTGTCTTGTAAACATTACTTTTCAGCTTCTTTGACATTTTTCTCTCATATACTACACCTGAGACTTTATGCCAGTTGGCTGCAGACCCTCTGATTCTAGTTTGGACATCTTCATTCAGACTTCCCTTCTCATCAACCACTCTTCCCAACAAGAATGGAATTTGCGATTCCATGCTGACAAGCCTCAGGGCTTGAACAGCATGGTTTCACTTAAACCCCTTCTCAAGGCAAAGCCACTGAAGCATTGATTTTATTGTTTTTAAGAGTTGCTATACAGTGTTCCTTTAAGTAATCTAGGTTCTAATTGTATGATGTCATAATTAGTTTGATTGTTGTAGCATTTAAATGTGATGTTGTTTGTTTGATTGTAGTCTGAAGAAGCGGTGTATCCGTGAAAGCGCTTACTCCATTAAATGCTTTTGTTTGTAGCCTTGTTACAACCAGTGTTATTGTTTTTTCTTAGTACATTTTGTTTTTTTCACTGGTTGTTTTATTGGTTTGGGAGTTTTATTTTATAATACATTTTTATTTTATAATATAAACACTCCTCCCAGATACTAAGTTATTTACCTGTGCCACTATTTTCCCTTCAAGCTCAGTTCTCAGCTACTGATTTCCCCAGTTTGCTGCCATTACCACTGTCTTATCTGTACTTAGTTTCATTCCATGTCCCTTCAGTTTTGCATTCCATTTCCCTATCCTTTGCTGAAGTTCTTGCTCTGAGTGTGCCTGTAATGCCACTAGTCTGCCTGTAATGCCACAAGTAGTGGCACTGGTGTAATGGCTTTTATTATTTACTATTAAATATATGTCAACGTTTTACTGTGGCTGGTCCTTTTAGAAAAAAAATATTTCGGTTTTGAGAGTATTTGGCCACATTTATTTGGTGAAAACTCTGGCCACTCCTGAAAGCCTTGCTGTTTGGTCAGCATTGACATTTGTATTAATATTAAATTTACTCAGTATAATTGTATACCCTTTTAAGAGCCATATAGGAACTGACTGGTGGCAGTGAAACTACATTATAGTCTGGACAGAATGTGCCCATAGCTAGTAAATCTGTGCCAACCTTTCCCGTTAGTGTGTGTGTGTGTGTGTGTGTGTGTGTGTGTGTGTGTGTGTGTGTGTGTGTGTGTGTGTGTGTGTGTGTGTGTGTGTGTGTGTGTGTGTGTGTGTGTGTGAAAATTAAATCTCAAGAGTGTGTGTGTGCTAGCTACTTGGAGCAGGGACAAGAAGCACTGGTTTCACAGAGAAGGTGCTGGAGGATTTGGCTTGGACACTCAGCTGAGGATCTAATGCTATAGCTGTGCCATTCTCATTGTGGACCTGGAGGGAGACAGATATAGAGAAATCCAGATCCTGGGCTGACTGTGTTCCTCGTGTGCTTTTACGGGAAATTGTGGTTGATGCAGAAAGGTCGGCATCAGAAATACTGAGTGTATCTGTTAGAAAAATATATAATAGTAATATGCATGCTTAAAGCATTCGAGGTTTAAAAGGGTTAATACATTTATTCTGTTCACACTGCATGAATCTGCACAGCTATTAGAAACTTAACAAGAGACATTTCATTTCTGCTAATGTCATGAAACTTAACAAAGAGATATTTAATTTCTGCTTATGCCATGAGAAAATATGCAGCTGCTAGAAGCCTTGATAAAGAAAACAATAGATGCTTGAAAGTATAAACCATAGTCAGCATTACTTGTACCAAAGCTAGAAATGTACCTTGAATCTAGATAAAATGTAACACATGTATTAGAACTGTACAACTGAAGAAATGAAAAGTTAAGGTGGGCTAAAATAAGCCCAAGGCCAGGTTGTTTTTCTCCAAATGTTTTTGCAAGACAGCAAATAATCCGACCATGTCAGCAATAAGTCTGGTAACATTTTCTGTGAAACATACAGAAAGCTGTGTCCATCTACATCAACAATAGAATAGTAACATTTTCTGAGTGACATGAAGAGAATTGTATAAGAATAACATACTGATCACCAAAGAGCCAGACAAATCCTGTACCTACATGCTTTGTCTTCTTGCTGCAAGTAATAAAGGGTGCCTTGCTTGAACCTAATGTGCATTGGTTTTTGAAGTTTTTTCCTTTTACAGACTGGTCCTTTGAGCCTGAGCCCTCTCTTCACCTCGGATCAGACGGCCAGGTGGTTGAAACCGTACGGGGAAGAAACCAAATCAGTTCTTCTTATATGGAAAGTCCTCCAACTGAATTGTCGTTCAAAAGAGGCCAGACACTTTCTGATCTGTGACTGAAGGATGGGTCTCCACAAATCGGTGATCAATCATGTAGGCTCAGGTAAGGTGAATCTACTTTTTTCTGTTTTCTGTTTTAGATCAGGGACTAGATGTGTATTGTTTTTGTCAGATTGTATTTTTGCAAGTCAGGGACAAAAAAGATTACTGTCTTGTCATAGATCAGGAGAAACAGAATAAGTAGGCAGTCATTCTGAAGAGACTATCACAAAATCCGTGGTACCACGTTAAAAAAATTAAGAGAAGTTACGTAACGATCAAAGGGTAAAACAAAATGGGTAATAATTGCACAAAAAGACCCCAAAACCCGCTGTTAACGGAAGACGCAAAATAAACGCAGTCGCAGCGCGCCGACAATATTAGATATTATTCAAAATGGGTTAATAAATACGAATTTGACAGAAAATTAGAAAAATCCTCACTTATCAAACTTATCAAGCAGCTCAAAAACGATTCCAAGGGTCGGGTAAAAAAGCAATGTCGATTAGGAATTCCTCAGGCACACAGGTGGCTGGAGGAAGTAAACTGTAGGGAACAAAAAAACAAAGATTCAAAAGCAATGTTTTTAGATAAGGAGGATAATAACTTAGTAATAGCATCAGCACCTCCACCTCCCTTACCAGAATATGAAGCAAGTGAACAGGTTAGTCCATCCCCACTATATCCTGTGGTCACTGAAGATAGAAATATTGTGAAATTAAAACTGACTAAAATTAGAGATCCCATCAGGACCAGGTCCCAAACAAAGGCAGGTAATTCAGAAGAAGGTATCGAGTTATGGCAAATAGTTAAGAATTCATGATCTATAGGTGAAGAAGAAGAAATATGCCCGCTTATAGAAGTACCCAATCCTCAGGCAGGTCAAGACAATCAGGACCCAACTATCTTAGTGTATAGACCTTGGACTCCGGAAGATATCCGGAAAGCCACTGAGGGAATTCCCCATCCAAAGGTTAATTTCAGAAAATTCTCAGAAGATTTACAAGGAATGAGGTTGAGTTATAACCTAAATGGAGAAGAAATAGAAAAAGTAGTTAGACAAATTGTAGGGCCAGATTGGTACATGATTAGTGGGAACTGGAATCCTCGTGACGCTGCACAAAGACCCCTCCCACATAGCAGCGCAGAATTAGACACCAGAGTAAAAGGTCTTACAGACCGCATCTCTGAAAAATGGAAACCTAGGGCAGACTGGACTTGCATTAATCAATGCATCCAACAAGAAGGTGAAACAATTGATCAGTATTATGCCAGATTGTTAGAATGTTTTAATAACCACTGTGGAATGCAGGTTCCTGAAGATCAAACACAAAATTCCCCATATGAACAGCAGTTAAAAAATGCATTTTTAAAAGGCAGTAGCATGCCTATAAGCACTTTTATTACAAAACACATGATAGACCATCGTACAAGCAGGTTACAATCATTACTTGAATATGCTAGGCATGCCAAAAGGCATTTTAATAGCAAAAAGAAAAAGAAAGCTCAAGTATTTTCTGTAGAAGATGGAGCAGAAGTTTATGTAGTACAGTCTGGGAAAAAGGGCAAGAAAAACGCGCAGGGAAACAAACAATCTGATCAGCGATCAGAGGACTTTGAAGGGCGGAAAAAAAAGGGGAGAATGTTTTAAATGCGGTAAAAAGGGACATTTGGCAAGAGATTGCAAGAAAAACAAGATGGCAACAATGGAAGACAAGGAGGGTGAGGACAGACTATATGGTAGTCAAGAATCACTAGAAGGGGCTAGCGAAGAAAGGACAAATGAAAATGTGATAGAGGGAGTAGAGGAAGTGCAGGAAGTTAGTGACAATGAAGAAAATGAAATATTAGATCTAGCTTTATTGAGCTTGGAGCTCTATTTAGCAGACACAAAACCAGAAGTTACACTCTTGGTAGAAGGGAGGGAGGTCACATTTTTTTGTGACTCAGGGGCATCACGAACCCTGATACACCCCTCCAAACTGCCAGAAAACACAGAGTCACCTGATTACATACTGGTCAAAGCAGCTAATGGACAGCTGTATCGGGAGCCTCTCTCCCGTAACATTGCAATAACTGATCCAGTTTCAGGATTGACACAAAGAAGCAAAATTGTAGTTTCTACAAAATGCCCAGTAAACCTCTCGGGCAGAGACCTCATGCAGCTATTTGGTATAGCAGTATTCTCAACCATGGAAGCACAGTGAGAAATTAACACCTTTGTAGTGCAATCGGAGGGTGAAATGTTTTATTGGTACAGCCAGGACTTGGTTACGACTGGTCCAGGGACTGTGACCAAAAAGTTAATGAACCTAGCCATCAGCAAGTTCCCCTCCCTTGACATTGATAAGCAACACCTGTTGCACTGTACCCTATATTATTGCAACATACCAGGACCTGATAAGGAATATGAGCAAGAGTTATTTAAGAATCATGCAAACAGATTGATATTGCGTAACCTGTACTGGGACACAGAAGGGAAAAGTGTAGCCAGCTGTTCATTGCCCCAGGATTTCTTTGCACTTTATAAATCTAATCGATTACCACATGTTAGCTTAACCAAAAACAGAAATATAGAATGGGCAGACCTAGGAGAAAAAGTCACAAGATGGGAGAAACAGACAGAACTAGAACTGTCAGAACAAGGAATACAAGTACAAAAGTTGAATTGGATAACTCAGACCAACCCAGCTGTGCACTTGCAGTCTAGCAACAACAGCTGATTGACACTCCTATTAAAGGAGGAAGAGAATGCCTTACTAGCTTACCAGAGAGACTCTGGTCAACAGGGAAATCAGATGTAGGACTCATTCGTACAGCGGGACCAGTTACTATCACGCCACAGTCAGCATTCAGACCACAAAAAAGACAGTATCCCTTAAGAAAAGATGCAGAGGCAGGGATAAAGCCTATTATAGCAGCCTTACTTAAAGGAGGGATACTAGTAGAATCTCCTGATTCACCATGTAACACACCCTTATTTCCAGTTAAAAAGGCCAATGGAGAATGGCGTATAGTCCAGGATTTACAAGCCGTAAATGATGCAGTAATACCAAGGGCACCCACGGTGTCAGACCCACACACCCTGTTGAATAATTTGAAACCTCAACAAAAGTATTTTTCTGTGGTAGACATCTTCTTTTCGATACCGATACACCATGATAGCCAGTATTAGTTTGCATTTACATTTCAGGGGAAAAGGTATACATATACGCGACTACCACAGGATATTTTGAAAGTCCAATGATATTCTCACAAGAAATGGCAAGCAACTTGGCGGGATTCACCCCACCAAGAAGCAGTCAGATTTGACTTTATGTTGATGACATCTTGCTGGCGGCCCCCACCCAGCAGGATTGTAGAGAAGATACCATAGCACTTCTATGATTTTTAGCCACTGAGGGACATAAGGTAAATAAAAATAAACTGCAGCTTTGGAAAAAGCAGGTCAAATACCTAGGATATTTAATATCCAAGGAAGGTAGAACATTAGATGAGGACAGAAAAATAGCAATTTTGCAAGCACCAAAACCCACTACCAAGAAGGAAATTATGTCCTTCCTGGGTACAACTAATTTTTGCCGGAGCTGGATTCCAAACTATGCCTTGGAATCTGCACCTCTGACTGACCTTATATATAAGAAGCCTATGGCAGTGCATGATTTGTTACAATGGACACCAGAGGCAGAATCTGCCTTCTGTAAACTAAAGCAGTTAATAGCGTCCTCATTAGTTCTGGGATTGCCAAACTACCATAAACGTTTTTTCCAAACTGTAGATTGTAAGCAGGGTTACATGACATCAGTGTTAACACAACAGCATGAGGATAAGCAACGCCCCATTGCTTACTACTCATCACAACTAGACCCAGTGGCACGGTCCTTACCCCACTGTGTACAAGCAGTAGCTGCAGCTGCAATGGCAGTACAGGCTTCAGCCTCAGTAGTCTTGTTCCACCCTCTCACTTTGAGAGTACCTCATGCAGTCGCGATTATTTTACTACAAGAAAAGGTGGCATATCTTTCCCCTGCTAGGCATCTTTCCTGTATGACTATATTATTGAGCCAACCTCATATGATGATTGAACGATGCATGACTTTAAACCCTTCTACTCTGCTCCCGACCCCTGCAGATGGCACACCGCACTGCTGCCTGCAGGTAATTGGGCAAAAGACACTACCTAGAAAAGATCTCACAGATGTCCCCTTGGATGATGCTGAGGTGACATACTAGGTGGATGGCTCGTGCAAAAGGGGTCCTGCAGGACAGAACCTAGTAGGATATGCAGTAGTCTCTGATACTTGGATTATAGAAGCAAAACCTTTACCACACAACTTATCTGCACAGGCAGCAGAATTGATTGCCCTGACATGGGCATGTACCTTAGCAAAGGGTAAATGTGTAAACAGTTTTACTGATAGCCAGTACGCTTTTTCTACTGTACATGTTTTTGAGCAACAGTGGAAAAACCGGGGAATGATAACATCTACTGGCAAACCTATAAATCATGCGCAGTTTATTTTAGATCTTTTAGAATCTATTCAGTTACCTCAGAAAGTAGCCATTTGTAAATGCACAGCTCACACCAAGCAACAAGATAGGATTTCAAAAGTTAATGCGAAAGCTGATACAGCTGCAAAACAAGCAGCCACAGAAGTATTTCTTTTAAATGAGGAATTACAACCTTCTGAAACGTTAGATCTAGATATGTTAAAAACAATGCAGACACTCATTACACAAGCTGAAAAACAGCGATGGATAAAATGAGGAACAATCCTCGAAAAGGGGCTGTACATCTCTAGAGAGGGAAAACCAATACTACCCTCTAATTTGTTTCGCTATGCAGCATTGTTGAGCCATGGGCAGTGCCATGTCTCAACAGGGGGGATGGTACAGCTGGTGAACCAGGTGTTCACAACATACGGATTTACAAACTACTCTAAACTAACATTTTGTTTGATGTGTCAGATTTGTAACAAACTTCATGCACAGGGGGCGATAAAGCCCAAGCAAGGGAGTTTCCCCACACCACCATATCCATTTCACACTATTTGTATGGATTTAATAGAATTGAACAAATGTGAAAATAAGAAGTATTGTCTTGTCATTGTAGATATGTTTTCCAAATGGGTGGAAGCCTTTCCAACCAAAAATCCAGATGCAGTTACGGTGGCAAAAGTACTTGTCAAGGAAATCATTCCTAGGTTTGGTATTCCGGAAAGAATCTACAGTGACAATAGTACACACTTTGTAAATCAAACTAGACAGCAGTTGAGTAAGCATTTTGGTATTTCTTTAAAAAATCATTGTGCATACCATCCGCAATCTGCAGGGCTAGTTGAAAGGCATAATGGTATACTAAAAAACAAATTGAGAGAATTAATAGCTGAGATAGGAAAAACTTTGTTGTACTGTTTACCCTTGGCACTGTTGAGCATGAGAAGTGTCCCTACAGCAAAAGGATTGACTCCTTTTGAAAAACTATTTGGAAGGGATTATTATACACCCCAGTGGAAACTTCTCATGTCATCAGATCAGGAAGCTGATTTTACACTAGCTGAATATATGAAAAAGTTGTTGAGTTCTAAACATCTGTTGCAGTCAAATTCTGTTTCAGATAGAAAACAAACCGAAACATCAGAAGTGGCAGTGACTCCAGGAGACTGAGTGTGGATCAAAATCATCAAGCGAAAAAACTGGGCATCGCCAAGGTTGGAAGGTCCCTACCAGGTGCTTCTTCGACACCCACTGCAGTCAAGATACCAGAATGAGCTTTGTGGATACACCTGACACACTGCAAGCTGGTTAAGAACTTTGAGTTGGACAAAAATCTTACCTCTCCATCGGGGCCCTCAGCACAAAGTCTGGCTACAAAGGGGGGTCAGATCAATAGGACTAATCCGTCTCAACCCCAGCGAAGAAACCATCGGTGCTGAAGGTCCTATTAGGGCAGAGAGTAAGAGCACGTGTCCAAAGTAAAGATGATGGAATCCAGTAAGATCCAAATACACTTACTTGGAAGAGCCAGAGAAAACAGAAATGCAGAACGACCATTTCCACAAAAGTATTGCATAACCATTCTGTTGACTGTACTAGTGACAATAATCTTTTTGTTGTGGCCATTCCTTTTCTCAGCCACACAAACTGAACTGAACAAACGTGCAGAGTGGCACCCAAACTTTAACACTTACCAGGCAATCAAATATGTGTATGCTGAAACCTTCAATGTTTCGAATTGCTGGATTTACACAGCTTTACCAACAGCATATGGGGGGTTACTGTTAACTTCAGTTCCCCTAGGAGCCTACAAGACCTGGGAAAACCTAATTCATGAAACATCAGATGTCACATCACAAGATAAAGTAGCATTGCACTTGTCTGTTCGACAGAAGGGAACTGTGTGTTTTTATAAGAATGATACAGTCAAGGTGGGTTGGAGCAATTGCAATGTGACTGTTCCCTATAGATGCTACACTAAACCTGATAACATCAGATCCTATTGCAACACGAGCTATGATACATTTGTTGAACTGATGCATAGGACAATTGAAGAAGTAAAACATAATGTTGACCTCTATAAGCAACTGTCCATAATTGACAAAAAAATGTTTCATGCAGAGTCAGGGTATAGTAAAGTTACTACTAAAGTAGAAGATTGTTACTTTATATGTGGTAGAAAAGCATATAAATGGCTACCTGAGAATTGGTCCGGCAGTTGTTTTTTGGGGTACCTGGTTCTGGCCATACGACACACAGCAGTTTTACCTCAAGGGAAAATTCGGAATGTTCGAGAAATCAAGAAGCCTGTCAATTCAGTGGGGCAAATCAATGCGCGCTGGAAAATCCATCATGCTGTGGGCTTGGGGAACAATGGACTGTCACACATGGACTTGAGTGATACTGTTATATCGTGGGCAGGTGTACTGCCAGCATATGGAGCAACAAAATCAATCTGGGAACTGAGAAAATTGTCTAAGCTTCTCGAAATAATGAGCAATGCAACATTTTCTGCCCTAGAATTGGTGACTGATGAACTGACTGCCATGAGAACAGTGGTGCTTCAAAATCGCATGGCTCTTGACTTCACCCTAGTGGCGAGAGGAGGTACGTGCGCTTTAATCCAGGAGGAGTGCTGTTCATATATTCCTGACCACAAACATGAGATAGACAACCATCTTGAGGTGATTCAGCAGGTGTCAGCCATGACCAAACCAGGACCAAATCCATTGATGGACTTTTTCCAGAAATTGTTTGGGGGTTGGGGCAGCATTCTGATGAACATTCTGATTGCCATTTGTGTAGGAATAATCCTACTGGTGGTATGTGTGTGCTGCTGCATCACCTGCATAAAAAGACTGATTGAAAATTTTGTAGAGATTTCAGTTTCAGAAACCTTATACCAAGATGCTGAACTTGAAGAATTGCTAAAAAACTGAAAATGCTTTCATGAGCTTAAACTGAATGACTCTCTTAACTGCAAATCCTGAGCAGGAAGAGGTTAGGGGAAGAAAAAACTGTTTATGCTTATCTTGAAAGTAGAATAAAAGTATTAAAAGGGGGGAAATGTTAGAAAAATATATAATAGTAATATGCATGCTTAAAGCATTCAAGGTTTAAAACGGTTAATACATTTATTCTGTTCACACTGCATGAATCTGCACAGCTATTAGAAACTTAACAAGAGACATTTCATTTCTGCTAATGTCATGAAACTTAACAAAGAGATATTTCATTTCTGCTTATGCCATGAGAAAATATGCAGCTGCTAGAAGCCTTGATAAAGAAAACAATAGATGCTTGAAAGTATAAACCATAGTCAACATTACTTGTACCAAAGCTAGAAATGTAACTTGAATCTAGACAAAATGTAACACATGTATTATAACTGTACAATTGAATAATTGAAAAGTTAAGGTGGGCTAAAATAAGCCCAAGGCCAGATTGTTTTTCTCCAAATGTGTTTGCAAGACAGCAAATAATCCGACCATGTCAGCAATAAGTCTGGTAACATTTTCTGTGAAACATACAGAAAGCTGTGTCCAACTATGTCAGCAATAGAATAGTAACATTTTCTGTGTGACATGAAGAGAATTGTATAAGAATAACATACTGATCACCAAAGAGCCAGACAAATCCTGTACCTACATGCTTTGTCTCCTTGCTGCAAGTAATAAAGGGTGCCTTTCTTGAACCTAACGTGCATTGGTCTTTGAAGTTTTTTCCTTTTACAGTATCCATTTGTATTCCAAGTGAATGCCCCTCTTCAGCATCAGTGGTGAGGATTCAGGCTCCTTGATTATGGGCCCAGAATGGGGACATCACATACTCGACCAGGTAAGAACCAGATCCACAACTGGTGTCCAAGAAGCACCTACTGTGATTGACATGCTACAACCAGTGCCAAAGGGATGCCATAACACTCCTAAAGCTTACTACCTTACTACCACTATGCAGAGTCAACAGCTCAATGATTCACTACTTGAAACATCCATGGTCAGACCATCACACACCACCATAACCCAAAACACCACCATGACCTCAAACCACTGACAAGCAAACTTTAAAAACAAAGCAAAAAAATATATATATATATATGTATATATATATATATATATATATATATATATATATATATATATATATATATATACATACACACACACACACACACACAAACACGTGCACACACACACACACACACACACACACACGCACACACACACACACACACACATATATATCCATCACCTATAGCATTTTCATCTGCTCTGCCTTTACTGCCAGGTTTCTGTACCATTCAGTAGTACTGGTCATACCACTCTCTTGTACACATTACTTTTCAGCTTCTTTGGCATTTTTCTCTCATATACTACACCTGAGACTTTATGCCAGTTGGCTGCAGCCCCTCTGATTCTAGCTTGGACATCTTCATTCAGACTTTCCTTCTCATCAACCACTCCTCCCAACAAGAATGGAATTTGCGATTCCATGCTGATAAGCCTCAGGGCTTGAACAGCATGGTTTTACTTAAACCCTTTCTCAAGGCAAAGCCACTGAAGCATTGGTTTTATTGTTTTTAAGAGTTGTTATACAGTGTTCCTTTAAGTAATCTAGGTTCTAATTGTATGATGTCATAATTAGTTTGATTGTTTTAGCATTTAAATGTGATGTTGTTTGTTTGATTGTAGTCTGAAGAAGCGGTGTATCCATGAAAGCGCTTACTCCATTAAATGCTTTTGTTTGTAGCCTTGTTACAACCAGTGTTATTGTTTTTTCTTAGTACATTTTGTTTTTTTCACTGGTTGTTTTATTGGTTTGGGAGTTTTATTTTATAATAATTTTTTATTTTATAATGTAAACACTCCTCCCAGATACTTGAAGTTATTTACCTGTGCCACTATTTTCCCTTCAAGCTCAGTTCTCAGCTACTGATTTCCCCAGTTTGCTGCCATTACCACTGTCTTATCTGTACTTGGTTTCATTCCATGTCCCTTCAGTTTTGCATTCCATTTCCCTATCCTTTGCTGAAGTTCTTGCTCTGAGTCTGCCTGTGATGTCACTAGTCTGCCTGTAATGCCACAAGTAGTGGCACTGGTGTAATGGCTTTTATTATTTACTATTAAATGTATTTCAAATTTTTACTGTGGCTGGTCCTTTTAGAAAAATATTTCAGTTTTTAGAGTATTTGGCCACATTTATTTGGTGAGAACTCTGGCCACTCCTGAACACCTTGCTGTTTGGTCAGCATTGACATTTGTATTAATATTAAGTTTACTCAGTATAATTGGATACCCTTTTAAGAGCCATATAGGAACTGACTGGTGGCAGTGAAACTACATTATAGTCTGGACAGAATGTGGCCATAGCTAATAAATCTGTGCCAACCTTTCCCATTAATGTGCGTGTGTGTGTGTGTGTGTGTGTGTGTGTGTGTGTGTGTGTGTGTGTGTGTGTGTGTGTGTGTGTGTGTGTGTGTGCATGTGCATGTATGTGTGTGTGAAAATTAAATCTCAAGAGTGTGTGTGTGCCAGCTATTTGGAGCAGGGACAAGAAGCACTGGTTTCACAGAGAAGGTGCTGGATGATTTGGCTTGGACACTCAGCTGAGGATCTAATGCTACAGCTGTGCCATTCTCATTGTGGACCTGGAGGGAGACATATATAGAGAAATCCAGATCCTGGGCTGACTGTGTTCCTCGTGTGCTTTTAAGGGAAATTGTGGTTGATGCAGAAAGGTCGGCATCGGAAATACTGAGTGTATCCATTTGTATTTCAAGTGAATGCCCCTCTTCAGCATCAGTGGTGAGGATTCAGGCTCCTTGATTACGTGCCCAGAATGGGGACATCACATACTCGACCAGGTAAGAACCAGATCCACAACTGGTGTCCAAAAAGCACCTACTGTGACTGCCATGCTACAACCAGTGCCAAAGGGATGCCATAACACTCCCAAAGCTTACTACCTTACTACCACTATGCAGAATCAACAGCTCAATGATTCACTATTTGAAGCACCCATGGCCAGACCATCACACACTACCATAACCCAAAGCACCTCCATGACCTCAAACCACTGATGAGCAAACTTTAAAACCAAAGCAAAAAAAAAAAAATATATATATATATATATATATATATACATACACACACACACACACACACACACACACACACACACACACACACACACACACACACACACACACACACACACACACACACACATATATATATATATATATATATATATATATATATATATATATATATATATATATATATATATATATATATATATATATATATATATATATATATATATATATATATATATATATATATATATATGTATATATATATATATATATATATATATATATATATATATATATATATATATATATATATATATATATATATATATATATATATATATATATATATATATACCTACTAGTATGAACCACCATGCCCTTTAGTATTAACCCAAGATCTACTTGCACCTAAAAGTACCTACAGGTCATCACTGATGTAACACTTGCTGCAGCAAGTTCACGCCAAAACCTGATCCCTTCACCAGTTACACTCGCACAAAACCATTTAAGCCCCTCCTTGCACTTACCTCATTTCCTCCCAACCCTCCTACTTTCCCAATTTAACTCTTCCATCCCCAAGACAATAACTTTCTTCCACTACTATCTTAACCACCATTACTATTCCTATCTGACCCTCACTCGAAGATGTCCTTGGACAAATTGGTTTGTTCCCAAATCTCATTTACACTGAGTTATGAATGCATTTCTTTGGTTTCATCATTTGTGCAATGGGTGGAATTGCATATCAGTGCTTGTCAGTAATACCCGTCACTGAATGACAGTTCACTTCCTATGGCAAAAGCTCAAAATTTTAATTTTGCATGTGCAGTTCACTTCCTGTGGCAAAAGCTCAAAAATTAAATTTTGCATACGCAAAGACTTAGCCATCAGTCATGCAAATGAAACTGGCAGTGGTTCACCTTACTCAGCAGTTAGGACATTAATGAATGCAGAAAATGCATTTGTTATATAACCTCTTCAATGGCTCATCTTATCAATGAAGTATATTATGAGTAACAGCACTGCTGGTGTAGGGGTTGAATATGTATGTGACCTTGTTTTACTTAACTTTAAGCTGAAATACACATTAAAAGTATTATGTTAATTTTGCAATATAATCGTGTATTATGGCTGCTAAACTTGATGATGTAACCCTTGTCACATGCATTGCTTGTATCACTGATCATGGTAATAACACACTTCTGTAGTAAGCTGTGAAATAATTACTACATGCACAATGATATGAGGTAATAAAATTAGCAAGACAATGAATTAGGGAAATATGAAGAGTACAGTAACACAACTTTGAAGACATGTTAGAACATTGGTTTAGTGGCTTATATTTATAATGATCCCATATGCACATTGCACTGCTATATGTCTTGGAGAAAATCACCTGCTATAAACTCTGTATGGTCCTTTCCTCAATATTTGTTATTCCGTAAAAACATAATGCCGACATTGAAAATGGCAGCTCATCACACACAAGGTCAACAACTGTATTGTGACTTATTGTTTGCATGACAGATGGCTGCTTCTGCTGGAGAGACAGGCATGTATCCCAGAGATTATTCCGTCTTTGGAACAGTCTTCCCATCCATGTGAAGCAGAGTTCCTCCCTAACCCAATTCAAGTGCAACCTGGACAACTGGATGAGGAACAGGAAATTCATCCCTGATTTGGCATGTATGTCTCTAATGGACACAGGCAACCTGTAAATGGTTCATCTCCCAGGACCTAGCTTGTAAATGTTTTATCTCCCAAGCCCCTGCTTACACTTATCAAGGGTATCAAAACTTGTCAGAGATTTGGGATGCATGGCTAGGCTTAAAAAGGCCCTTGTGGTCGTTAGCCTAGTAAACACCTATGAACCTATGAATGGAACACCGTCAGCATTCAGGAGTGACTGTAGAGAAGTTACAATTCTCATCCTATGGCAAAAACTTAGAAAATAATTATGCATATGCTAAGATTTTGCTGTCATTTACACACACAAAAAATTGGCTTTATCATGGGTTATTTAGCATTGAAGATAAAAAAATCAATGCAATGCAAACTTTTTCAACAGAAAAGCATATTTTTCTGAAATTATTAAGAAACACAGTATACTGCAACACTGACATGGTAGATATGTGTTCACTCTTGTACAAAATTGTAGACTTCTCATACCCTTGGGATGTCAGTAGCATTAGCAGTTAATACACAGATTCCAGATGTTCACTTCCTTTTTGTCATGGGTGTATATCCAAGGTGCTATTGCTCACAGTTATTACCTTTTTATGTATCAATAAAGCATTGTGTAGTACCTAACTAAAATTTACATAAGGGTAGCACTGCATAAAAACATCATAGAGATTTTCATGTCACATTTGTTTATGACAATGTTCACATTATGAGTGCTACCGACTATAGATGAGTACATACCCAGAGGTGGCAATATATAATTTGAAAAGTAAATGAGATTTCAACATTATGGAGTCAGTGTGGTACTGAGTAGCATGTGTGGGGTAGCTTTACTGCAATGTTTCTCACCTACAATGACATTAAAGACTTAATCCATACATACATTCATTCACTTCTAGCCAATTCCTTTTCTTTCTGTCTTGTAAATGCATCTTTGTAAGGTCTCAGTCATTTTGCACAGGCTGGTGCATGTGAGATCTGAATTGGATGGCAGTTCCCTTCCATTTTTCCAGAGATTTTTGAGAAGACATGGCAAGTGATGGTGAGGGTAGTGCTTCATTTAGAGCACAGAGATGGTATGAGGAGAAGACCAATATTATTGTTGGAGTCCTTGTTAAACATTACAGCCAAAGGTTTCTGGAAAGTGACTATACAGTAAACGGCTAGGGCTTGGAATAGCTAAACCAAGGCTGTCACCAGTGCATCTGTCATTCAACACATGGATGAGCAATGCTTTCACCATTATAGTGACTTAATAAAATAAAAGCAGGACATCCTCCTCTGATAGGAGGAATATTTTCAGACACACAGCTTACCTCAGTTGTGTAAGTATAGTGACCCATGACCAGACAATACAATGCCATGACTTGGCAACACAAAACAAAGTTAATTTTTTTTCTTCTGTTATATGTAGTTCTGCAGAGATTGAATGACATAGGGAGGCACATCAGGCGAAACTGCAATGCCTCAGAGAGGCATCTGGTATGTATGGGCTCAGGTATGACTGATTGCCATTTTATAATAGCACTGACTGTAAAAATAGGTTATCAATTCTCTGGACATCAGCCCATAAATGTCTAACACAGTAATACATGACTATGCATACAATACGTATGCAAATTGCAAATACCCAAATGAATAGTTTTTGCAAGATAGCATTAATTCAGTGTTTCAGTAAATATAGATGTCTGTGGGTTAAAATTCAAGCAACAGGAATTACTCCATATTACTTAATATTTATTATTCAATAGACAGTAACCTGGAGTGACATTTTACTCAGTTCACATATACATTTTACAGCATGCAATACATAAATCAGCTTTCCTGTAGTCATACTTTTTGCATAATGTGTGTAATATTTAGGAGATTAAGCTATACTGTTACTGTAACAGAAATGTACGGCCTTACATTTACATATGGATTTGACAGATCTAAATATTTATGTGGGAATATGCATTGACTGGGATATATTACAATTACACAACATTTCTGATATTTTTCTCTGTTGTTCCTCCAGCCACCCTCTGTCTCTCTATAACATTTGGACTACCATTCCTGCTGTAACATGACCATCAGGACAGGGAGCTACACCAGCCATAGGGACTCAGACCGCCATCACTCCAAAAATGGCTTCAGCAGTACCACCCCAGGCAGCAGATGCAACCTCTATTTCAGGCCCATCTCTGTGATCATTTCAAGGTCACAGCCTGGAAGCATCGCCTCCCAACCCTTGCACTGCCTGCACCTTCTGTGTCAGGTAGCTCTGATCCAGGGGATGGAGCACTTGTACCCAATGAGGGAAGTGCTAATGGAGGTGGTGGCTATGTCAACTTATTCCCCATTTTCACTGCTGTCCTATCAACCCATGTCACACCTTTAACCTGGTTAAAAAATAGATTTGCACATCACAAACATGGACAGTAATTGCCCATAAACCAAATTCTCTATTTCTGTTCCCATCATTTGCATGATGCTTAGCATCGAGCAGCACCACTGACCATACTTTAGTAACAGTATCTGCCATTTCCTGTCCTCTCCTGGCAAAAACAGATGAGTTTTTGCCTTCAGCCCCAATTCATATGGTGCTCTTCTCATTACTGTGCTTAGCCTTGCTGTGTGGCAGAAAGCAATACTGACAGAGTATGAGAAGGCAGTTATTGTTATATGTATAACAGGCTCCAAGGCTTAATATACTCCTGATGGGATGTTTCACTCCACTAGTGTTGCAAAGTCTGTCCACACATAGTCCTTTCCTGGATACATTTGTCATGGCCCCTTTAACTGTGTGATTTCTGCTAGCTGAAATATGACTTCCTCAGTGGTCTGCTCAGTTAATGCACAAGTCTAAAGAATGTTGAGTAAGATTGGCAGGTATTTGAATCAAACATTGTGTACATTAGTTAAAGTTTTATTTCTTATAACATTTCGCCTTGTGAAATAGTGTAGACATATGTTAGTCCCCCACCACTAACCTGCTTATTCCTTAATTACTCTAAAATCATCCTATCGTCTGTTTGCTTTCTATTGTCAACACTGTACTGTAAACAGCGTTATATATCCTGGGATTCAATAAACTCCATGTGTGCTCTGTGCAAAGCCCACATGGAGTTTATGTGTTTACGTGATGGTGAGCAGTGAGCGGTCATGCAGAATACATATTAATTATATGCAGCCCATCTAAGCCAGGTTTTGTTGCTGGCAACAGTATTCCCAGCCTGGAAACCATGTAAGTGAACTCGGATATCAATTGTGTGTAAGGCAGAGCAGGTACAGGCTGTGAATTTGAGTGAAATGCTACAATGATCACCAGGACTTCACAGATAGCTGTCAATGTGTTAGTGCAACACATCTCCACAGAGGCCAACAAGCAAGGGGGCAAATAACTAGACATAGGGACATATTTGACAGAAGTTACATAGAAATGTGTTAGAATGAAAGTCTATCAACCTCTTACAGCAAGAAATCTGGACAAAGCCATAAATAATGGGGGGACAAATGCCCAAAACTAGGGACAGATTTTTAATATTGGTCTTCCAAACTTAGAAAGTTGAAGGAATAATAGGTTGTACAGTACTATGAACTACCTGAAGAGCATGAGTTTTGAAACTCAAATGTCTATCACTACTTTCTGACTTCAGTCTCAATGACATGCCAATGATTTTCCAGAAAACCAATATGTTATGAGGAAAAGATCATAAATATGAGATAAAAAATGGACATTCTCCACAAATCAGGACAGTTGAGGGGTATGACCTCAAATGTATGTAATATTGACTGACATCAGTCTTGAGATCATGCCAATGATATGGCAGAAAGCCATGAAACTGATAAGGAAAACATCTGGACATCCTGTGAATATCTGGACAGTTGAGAGGTGTGAATGTGAAGTATATGGTCTAAACACAGTACAGAACAGTGTACCTACAGTGCAGAGTATTGTGATATCCTATTCCTGGCATTCTGTACTAAAGCTGTGTAAGTGATCTGTAACGGGACATGGATTACCATGTTAAATGAACACTCAGGGGAAGTGTGTGTATTGAATAGGGGCACACACAGAAACTGTAGGAATGAACACAGTGAAAGATGACAAGTGAAACTACCTAATATACTGCAGATGAGGGCATGTCAATGGAAGATGGTTGTAGCAGCAACACCAATCACATATCTATATGGTACAGTAGGGACTATACAGTAAAAATGTGTTTTATGTGACTATCACACAAGGTGACATAATGGGGAGTCTGTACCTTGCTGTAATAAAGGATTTCGCTTCGTGTATGGTGTAGCTGTTTCCGTGTATTGCTGTGGTGGATTTTCGTGTGTTTGGATTGTTGTTGTGGATCTTTGGTTTGGTATCCAGTTCTTTTTGATAATGGGGAGGATGTCTGTGGGAGATAAGCATCCTTACATGAATGATGCAGACGACATTTATCAGGGATTTGTCATGCAATCCGGGTAGGGTGCATATTACGAAGCTGTGCAAACTGGCATTCCCAAATAAGAGTGCACTCTCAGCAGAGGACTCCAGCAAGGTGGCCACAGGTAAAGGCTTATGGAAAACATTACAAGGACCAGCCACAATTATGGACAATGTCAGAATAATACCACCAGTAATCCCATGCCTGTGATATAACATATGTGATTTACAGTGATAAGAGATGAGTCTACACACACATACTTCAACAATCATTATGATACATCCACACTCTGTGAGGATAACCACACACACTGTCCTGGTAGTGTAAAAGCTGCTGGAGGTGTTAGGAGGGACACTGCTATACCTGTATAAGACAGTATGGGCAATACAGTCTAGTTGTCTTGTGCCCATGACATATATATATGCCACAATCCATGCTGCCATAAATGATATACATGCCATTAATGTTGTCAAACACCTATGCATGTAGTGTGTGCATAAGCAGAACAGGTACCACACACGCATCTTTTGTAACAACTTGATTGGTGTTCTGCGCCATCAGATAGTCATGTATATTCCACAGAAAGAATACCTAGATATGGCCAATAAGCTGTGTGACAGTGCACTGCGACAAAGGTGGTATATTTCCATTAACATTCACTGGAAGATGTGTCAGGAGGTACATGAAGAAGGGTGCTTTGTACACAGTTATTGGTGTGATGAAGGCTAGGAACCATGAAGGTATTATGGCCTCTGATGTCCTTCACATACCTAGTACTTGTGTTACATTCATGGGAGTAGACAGCAAGGTGGCCATATGCTGGTGGATGTACCACTTACTATTTACCCTAGCATATGGGTCACATACCTATTGGTCTAATTATACGGTGTGATGTTCACATTATACTTGGTGGTGTGTTTGTTTCCTGAATTAACAAATCCCCCCATGTGTCTTATCAATGCAGGTGTTGTCATGCCTGTGGCAGTAGTGTTTGTTATGTGCTCCTGTCTGTATTATAGTAGTGGTGCATTTGGTGTCAATGATTGCCCATATTCTGTAGTCCTTCAGGCAACTGTCTGGACATAGCATGTGTATGTCATCTGCGATGTCCACCACTTAACTAATGGACAGGAAAGGGCCTAGCAGACAGCCCTGAAGTACAGACCTGATCACTGGACCTGAGATATAGGTCACGTCACACATTTCAACATAGTCAAATGCCATATATGTGATACACTGGTCTACCCATTTAGTGATATAGTTATTTATAGACTCATATGACAGTGTTGAGCGAATACCTCAGTGTGGATTTGTGTCACATGCCTTGACCTCGTCAAGTTCACAAGATGATACTGTTGCAGTAATGCATGCCCTTGATGACCTCTTTGAGGACATATATTAGATGTAACAGACATGATGTAGCATTAATGACTTACACAGGTCTTTTGCACATAGCCAGAATATAACTAGTGTACATGTAGAAGAGGTCCATGATCACATGTTGGTCCAATTGACAGTCAAGGAAAGTTAGGATGTGTGTATAGAGGTATGCAGCAGGTGCTGTCCCCTCTACTCAGATGGATGCATGTTGATGTACACTGTTGTATGGGAATATAGCCCATGTGGAGGGTGTCTTGAAGTGAGTATTCAACCATATCAGGAATGTGTATGTGTTGAGACATGCCATAGATTATCTATATGCCTGTATGAAGGTAAGCCAGTGCATACTGGGTATTGTGATTTGGCCTAGGTTTTTGACACAATTCCCCACACAGGTATCATTGATAATCCCTCCAAGCTGGGGATTAAACATTACATCAGTAGATGGATAAGCAATTGCCTCACTGACAGAACACATACTGTGAAAGTTGGTGAATCAACCTGTACCAGCAGAGCTGTCAGCACTGGTAAACCCCAGGGATCAGTGCTTGGCCCATCACTGTTTGGACTGTATTTCTTGACAGTTCAGGCTAAAGTATATGGCCTTTGCATTACCAAGTTTGCTGATTCTTGCATATTGGGTGCAATCATTGAGTCCACCAATGATGATAATAGTACAGGGGGAGCTAACGCATGACAAGTGAATGGGGACAAAGGCACATGATCTACAACTAAATGCATAAAAGTGTGTTTGTTTATGTTGTCCATCTGAAAAGTGGAATTTCCTGTTAATCACACCATTGACAACAGTCTTGCTATGCTGACACCCAGTGATGCCACCACTGGGAACTCATGAAGATAGCAGTCTGAACTTCAACTACCAAGTGTCCACACTGGTAATAAAAGCCTATGTTGTATACATCATATGTCATGCCATCATAAGCAGATCTTAGGATTTTATGACAGCACTGTAATCAAACCTCGTCAGAACAGCAATAAGATATAATGCCCTCTTTGACATGTACCTCACCAGACACATGCAGCAGCTGGATAGACCACAGGGCTTTCTCAGAAAGATAACACAGAGACTACAAACCATGCCATGATGTATGTGGATAGAGCTAAATCCATGTCACTGTACTCTGAGTGTTACAGGATGAGATGACACCTGTCTGGCCTCCAGGCCAATGTCTGACCCTGCTCTGGTGGGGGTACTGCATATGCAAATATCTGATATAGCTGATAACATCATCAGTGTCTGTTGAGGAGAATGTGGTAATAACAGCATCCTGCATGCAGGTGTAAAAGGCTCTTTGCAATGTCAGACAAGAGCTCATACACACACACACACACACACACACACACACACACACACACACACACACACACACACACACACACATACACACACACTGACTGCAGTGAGAATAAAACTCCTATCTGGGTACACAGACTACATAACTCAGTACTTTACACAAGCGTCACAGCTCAAGTCCAACATGGGCTGTCTCAGACCACACTTTATAGTTGATGACATCAGCAGTGTCTGTTGAGGAGAACATAACAGTGTCCCACATGGTGGTGTAAAATGCTCTCTGTAATGTCAAGCCACAGCTCATACACACAGACAGTTGACTGCAGTGAGAATAGAACCCCTACCTAAGTATACAGACTACAGAGCACAATACTTTACACACTCACTAAGGCACAAGTCTAACTTTTACAAGATTGCAGGTGAACTTACAGTAGATGATATCAGCAGGCCATGTAGGGGACAAGAAGTTGCGTGGATTGCATGAAATGGATGTGTAGGCATCTGTAAGAATCAAAATACTGTCAGTCCTTCATATTGGAGCAGTAACTGTGGGATCGACATTTTTGTTCCTCTGTCTAGAAACAGACACACCTAGTTCAGTGCAGTGAGATGAGAGTCCCTACCTATCTAAGGTACACAGACTACAGAACACAATACTTTACACACTCATCAAGGCACAAGTCTGGCATTTACAAGATTGCAGGTGAACGTATAGTAGATGACATCAGCAAGCCATGTGGGGGACAAGAAGTTGTGTGGGCTGCATGAAACAGATGTGTAGGCATATTCAAGAATCAAAATAGCGTCAATCCTTGATATTGGAGCAGTAATTGTGGGATACATACTTCTGATTTCCTGTCTAGAGACACACACACACACCTACTTGACTGAAGTGAGACCAGAAACCCTTCCTATCTATGGACACAAACTACAGCAGCCAGTATTTTATGCAAGCAGCACAACACAAGTCTGACTTTTATATGACTAAAGGTGAACTTATAGAAGATGAAATCAGCAGGCCATGTGGGGGACAAGAAGTTGGGTAGGCTGTATGAAAAGGATGTGTAGGCATCTACAAGAATCAAAATACTGTCAATCATTAGTACTGGAGCAGTAACTATCGGCTTTACACTTCTGCTCTTCTGTCTAGAAACAGACTTGCCTAGTAGGCTGCAGTAAGAACAGAACCCCTACCTATCTAAATACACAGATTACAGAACACGGTACTTTACTCAAGCACCATGGCACAAGTCTGACTTTTACAAGACTGCAGGTGAAGTTATAGTAGATGACATCAGCAGGCCATGTGGGAGACAAAATATTAGGTGGCCTGCATAGGCTCATAGCTTCATATATTCATAGGAGGCTACTATCCTAATGGTCCTACAGTGTTTAGAAGCCTAGCTGTATAAAAACACAAGTCCCTTATTGAGCATAGTTGGATGGTTGTTGTTAGTAGAGCAATTTTGTGAGCAGCACCAACTAGCCCTGTCCATGAGGGGCATAGGTGTCACTTCAGAGATGACTTTGCAATCACCCAACCAGTAGTAAAGGTTGTGCTTGAACAGGGTCATTGAGGAGCACAGCTTCACATGCAGTGGGAGCCTATTACAGAGGAGTGTGAATCATTGGAGATATACCTGTCTCTCCAGCATGTTCTGTTTATGTCACAGGCTTGGTTGAGACCTCTGAGACAACTTATTCTTGCCCCACTTGATTTGCAGACGTCCAGCATTTCCAGTAGGGCAGGGTCTGAGACTGATCTGTAGAGCAAGCATAGGTCACCTCTCAGCAGCCTTCATGATATTGAGTACAGTGACAGGTCATTCACTCTTTCCATGTATGTCATATTTTGAGGACTTGGATTCTTCTAGGCACAACCCTGTGTTTTCTCCAACTGCTGCAAGTGTCTGTGAGACAGACAGAAGGGGGCATTGTATTCAATTATTGGTCTGATAAGGGTAGAGTACAGAAAATGTATGACCACCCTGGTCTTGGATGTGATTTACATATATATGACGTGCACAATGCAGAATGTGCATGACACACTCTTGACACATAGTAATGAAAGTGTAGATTTCTATCAACATGTGTTCTCAACTCTCACAACACTGTGTTTGAACTTAGAGGGGTGTTATGTATATCATAATTAGCAGGGGTACTTCATTGCCAAAGTGGACAATGAGCCATTGCATGCTTTAAGGTTTAATCCTTGAGTTTGGCATCAATCAGTGGTGTGTGGCAGCCCCTTCTGTAATATGTTATCCTTCATTGGGGGACTCTATATTAGTGCGTCCAGTTACCAGTCATATGCAGTCTTGGTAAACCACAGGTAATCTACCATTGCCTGCATGTCAGGGATGAAGTTTGCAAACAGTTGAGGGCTTAGCACAGATCCTTGTGGTATTTTAATGTTAAGTGGCTAGTGGTGGAGGTGCTGTCCCCAACTTTGAGAGTGTGTATTCTGTCAGTGAGCCAGTTGCTTATCCCTCTACTATTGTATGGCTTAATTCCCACATGGGATCTTTACTATGAGACATGAATGGGAGATAGTGTCAAAGGCCTTGAATAACTGAACATAGGTAGTATGTCCTGTTAACCCCATCCAGGTATTAAGGGTCAGTATCCAAGAAGAAAGCAAAAAAAAAAAAAAAAGCAAAATTAGTCAGGTCAAGTATGTTAAAGGTCACCTATGTCCCTGTGGATATGGTCCATGCTGATTTCTGACCTAGACTTGCGGATAAGGCTTTTTACGCATATGGGTCAATAGTTGTAGTGCAGCATCTTACCAGATTGATGTGCATTGCATTGCACACAATATTTGATATTACATTTTGCACTGTGGTTGATGTATGTGTGGAAAAAGTACTGAAATACCAGAGTTACAGTGCTTGGGGGAGGCAACACATGGATGTATTGTAAACATGTGACATATTGTTAGATAGGGCCCTCAGTTTGTAATGTTTTCACGTGTAATTTCATGTCATACACAGGGAATGGATAGTAAACAGCAGTAATTTAGCATAATATGTACATTTCCATAGTGTAGTGAGCAGTGGCTTTGCGTGATAGTTACCAAAGTGTATATGCAAGCATGATACACATGTTTGAGTGTAACTAAGCAGTGTACAAATGTGAGCCACATTGCAAAAGTCTCATGGTTAGTACTGACTGATGGAATACACTCACTGCTTAATTGACTCTTTGGCAGCATGTATTAATGCATTGATACATTTGTTGTTGTAGCCAGATGGTACTGTGTTCAAATACAGCTTTATATAATACTTTTAAATACTTTACAATACATTGCTGCCATTCACTGTTGCTGCACTTTGGTGCGATGCGCACCTTCCTGCAAACATGGATTAAAGAGGTGAAATGGGGTAGATAGGACAAAGGGAAAGCAGGACAGGAATGCACAGGAGGGAGGTTGGAAAGAACTATAGCTATCTATTTCTTTAACAGTGCAAAGTGAACATATGTGGAAAATATTAACTACAGTTACACCTGTTGCCACAAAAAGGTTGAAATAACACTTGCCTATCTTTCAGTTCATTGCTATAGACTACAATGTCACAGCAGTGAGAAAAAGGTTGCACACCCTGTGCTAAAACCCAGGACCATCTGTATTCCATGCCTACACTTACACCTCTTGCCACATGACTAGTTATTTGACTTTCCCTATTTTAGTAATCATTCTTAAGGTCTATCTGTTAACTGCCATGCAATGCCACTTAGAGTGTTTGTGCGATAGCCAGTAACATTAATTGAATGTATCTGGTTTAAATTTTTAGCTGCCTGGGTTCTGTCTGTTTCCTGGGAGGCCCAGTTGTCCAGTTTGCCCATTGTTGTGCTTCATGCAAATGAGATAAGCATAGCCAAATCTGGCATTCATTTCCTCCGTTTCCATGATTGTGCTAAGCACTCCATCCCACAAACACTGGCCCCCTCCAAAAAAAAATAAAAATTAAACAAAGACAGAAAAGGAGAAAAATAAAAAAAGGAGCAGGTAGTTGAAATTATGAAAATCAATGTATGACATACACACAAAAATGATGGTTCACATCATAGGTTCATAGGTTCATAGGTTGGTACTAGGCTATCAGCCCTAGGGCCTATACAAGCCTAGCCATAACAATTCCCTGGCTATTTCTTCCCACACTATTTACTTTCCTGGACCCCTGTCTAGCAGGGTGACTGACGTGATCCCCGGGGTTAATTTCCTTTCTCCCATCTAAACTTCAAGGTTCCTTTTGAAGAGGGCCAAAAAGACACTTTGCTTGACATGTATGGGCAGTCTATTCCAGAGTCTGGGGAGTCTCTAGGTCAGGAACCTATCCCTCCAGCATGTTTTGTTTATTGTGATGACACGGTTTAGATCCCTGGAGCATATGGATCTGAGGGATTTGGATTTCTTTAAGTGTAGCATGTCCAACAGCTCTGGGTTTGACATAGCCTTGTATGTTAAGCAGAGATTGCCTCTGTGTAGATGATATGCGACAGAGTATAGATGGAGTTTTTTAAGGTGGTCAGCGTAGGGCATCTGCTTTAGGCCTGTGTTTCTTTTAGTGAGGTATTTCTGTGGCCTTTCCAGTTGTTGCAGATGTCTTGAGAAGTACATACCAAATGGGGTGTTGTATTCTATAATGGGTCTAATGAGGGATGAGTACAGTGGGACAATGACCTACTTTTATCTGGATGAAAAGCCCTTAGTGATGAGGTGTGCCACATAGAAGGATTTCCTGACTGTTGTGGTGATGTGGTTATCGAAGGTGAGACCAATGTCCACCTGTGTCCCCAAGTCTCTTATCACAATTTTGGTGTTTAGAGTACTGCCACCTATGTGGTAATTCACGGGTACATGTTTTTTTCCCAAAGGGGATAACTATACATTTTTTTGGCATTGGGCTTGAGCCCATGGCTCTGGCACCAAGCATCTGTTTCTGTAAGGCCCTTTTGTAGAGTATCCACATCATTTGGGGATTCAATAATGGCTCCCAGTTTGCAGTCATATGTGAACTTTGTTAGCCAAAGTCCCTTAGTGTTGGCCTGTACTTCAGAGAAGTAGATGCCAAACAAGAGCGGTCCCAGGACTGAACCCTGAGGTACTCCACTTGTTATCTGTCTGGAGCTGGATTTGGAGTCGGCTACTTTTACAGTTTGGGTTCTGTCAGTAAGCCAATTGGCAACCCATTGGGTGACGTAGGGATTAATGCCCAACTTAGTAAGTTTATCTATGATTCCAGAGTGGGGGATGGTGTCAAAGGCCTTGGTGAGGTCTAGAAAGGCTGTGTGGACCACCTTACCCTTGTCCATGGCTCTGGAGACTGATTTGAAGAAGTCAATCAGGTTCAGAAGACAAGATCGACCCTTTACAAACCCAAACTGGGTGAGGTCCAGTGTTTGAAGGTTGCCAATGTCTTTGTTTATAAATTCCATGATAATACACTCCACGGCCTTGCAGATAAGGCTCATCAGACTGATGGGATGGTAGTTTCCGGGATCCAAGTGGATCCCCCCTTGTGGAGTGGGATAACTGTAGCTCTGCGCCACTCAGTGGGCATGAAACCTGAGGTGAGACTATGATTAAACATGACACTTAGGTGAGATGCCAATTCATATTGCAGTTCTTGTATTGCACAGTCCAGGATGTCATCTGGTCCCATGGATGCTGTATTCTTAGCTTTGGAGAGTGTGATTTTACCTGTGTGGCCATTATTACTGGAATTTGACAATCTTCTGGAATTGAGATGGGCAGTTTAGGAGGTGAGAGGGGGGTGAAGTTGTCACTGAATCGATCTACCAGGATATTGGCAATATCCTTGGGATCAGTATATTTAATGCCATTCTGTTTTAGCTCAGAGCAGATCTGAGCATTGCCATTTAGATTCTTGACAAAATTATAGAATGCCTTGTGGTTGTCTTTGGAATCTTTGGCAATTTTATTTTCATAACTAGCTTTGGAGGATTTAATGAGGGATCTCAGTTTCTTACTGAGGTTGGTAAGGGAGGTTTTTGCATCCTGGGATTTTCCTCTTTTCTGCAACAGTTTCTTCCTTTTGTTGTAAAGTTTGTTTATGGCAGGGGACCACCAGATTGGCTTCCTTTATTTGGAGTAGAGCATCTTGGTTCTATATGAGATGGCACAATTCATGCATGAGTGGATGTGCTCATACAGTACCTTAGTGTAGGATTGAGCAGTCATACTTTCAGTTCCCATCTGCATGGGTGTCATGAAGTTTGTTATTTCTGACTTGAGTAGCATGAAGTTGGCTTTGGAGAAGTTTTTTATGGAGGTTTCCTTACTGGGAGGTGGGAGTGGGATGTGGATGTTATGGGTGATTAGCTTATGGTCAGACCTGACTAATGAGAGGGTGACCATAGGTGTGGGGCATCGATTTTCCATGTTGGTAATGACCAGGTCTAGGATATTGGAGCCTCTGGTTGGACTATGGATTAGTTGATCCAGGGCGATGGAATTTATGTATTCCAAGAACCGTTGGGCAAAGGTGTTGGTACAGGAGTAGTTTTCCCAGTTAATGTCAGGGTAGTTAAAATCACCCAGTATTAGGGTGTTTGGTTCAATCTTAATATTTTCCAGTATGTTTAGAAAGGTGTAGTGAGAATCTTGGGGCATGGCGAGGGATCTGTAGCAAGCTACAGTTTGGATTGCAGTCTTACCTAGTGTTAGTTGCACCTGGAGAATTTCAGATGCATTGTGTTGGGCAACTAGCCTAGTGGTGTGAATACCCTTGGTGAATATGCACACTCCTCCACATTTAGTGTTTCGGTCCTGGTTTCGCAGCCGAAATTGTGGTAAGAGTTGTAGCCTGGTATTGCAGGGGTGCTCTCTGTAGCCTTTAACCAGGTCTCAGTTACTGCACAGATATCAATGTTCTCCATTTTTAGGAGTGCCTCGAGAGAGTGCATTTTGAGGTTTAGACTTTTAGCATTGAGTAGCATTACCTTCAGATTTTGCATGCTTGTACCTGTTACGGTTATGGTTTTGTCCTTTGAATTTGCCTAAAAAAGGCAGTATAGGGGTGGAAAGAGCCTTAGCCAGTAATCTGAATCCCAGGGGTGACAGGTGCAGACCATCTGTGGCAAAGCATCCTGGTCTGTCGATCATGTCATCCCAGGCAGACAGATACTGGATCCCCTTTGAATGACACCAGAAGCTTAGCCAATTGTTGAAGTCAATCATTTTGTCCTTATATTGTGGTATCATTCTGTGTGAAGGCAGGATGCTACTCAGGGCTAGGGTCATACCTGCCTGGGCCACATGATCCAAGAGCTCTTCCATGTCTCTTTTAATGTAGTCCAGGGAGGTACATCTCAAGTCACTCACTCCAACATGGAGAATGACAGAGTCATATTTGTACTTGTTGTGGAGTGTCTTGAGTGCATGCGTTATGTGGCGGATCCTGGCACCCGACAGGCAGTTGACTGCAATTTTCTCCTTGTTCAACCTGGTGAGTGAGACATCAGTGTGCTGGACTATAGAGTCACTTATGACTAAAGTGCTGCCTTTCCTTAGATCTGGATTTGAACTTTCACTCCAATGCACCTTCAGAACACAGGATGAGTGTCTTATCCCTCTTTGCTACACAAACAGCTTTGCAGTAAAGAACTGAACTCAATCTGCACACAACCAACTGCAACAGCATCTACAGTGATATCAAACCATACAAGCGTTACTTGTAGATGTATTACATTTGGATGTAGTGCACCTAGTGATCACACAACCTTTCAGGATTATTGCTTTCAAATATACAGCTCTGGCTTACATTTTGGTGTTTGATGGCCATTCTTCATTTATCTTACCAGTAATCTGAGGCAAGCAGTGTGCAAGCCATTATATATCATCGGTCTTAAAATGGGTGATGGTATTAGGTAGAAATAATATCATATGCAGATGCCAACAAATGAAAGCCAGGTTGGATGTTAAGGAACACAACCTGTAAATTGTGTGCTGCTTACTTACATTTCCAACCTTACATCTAACACTTTATATATCTAACCTGACACACTCAGTGGAAGTAAGGCAGCTACAGTGCTGTTCTGTTTCCCTTCTCCCAACCACTAATCATTACAGTTGCAATCCATTAAAACCAAACACTGAGTGAGTGTGTGCACTATGTTAACATCTCCTACATGGATCAATGTATTTGGGATTCGGCAATTCTAATGTGCTCACACCTCATTTGCATCTTTATCGTGCTAACAGTCCTGAATCTACATCATATAAAAATGCAACTGTGTAGCTAGGCAAACTGATGGTGAGGAGACTTGACTATGTTAGGAAGACTGCACATAAACTGTTTCTTCAGGATATATTTATACAGAGGAGTACTAAACTTCACAATGTAAGCTTCCATTTTGATAGTTACATACCACATATGCTGGAATTTATTTAAGAAAGCAACAGTGTGGATAGGCAAACTGATGGGAGGAGACTTGTCTATGTTGGGAAGACTATACATAAGCTATTTCTTCAGGCTATATCTGTACAAAGGAGTACTGAACTTCATAAGGTATGCTTCCATTTTGTCAGCTACATACTGCATTTTCTGGAATATATTTAAGAAACATCTGAAACAAAGGCTTTTACACTTTGTATTCATTAGTTAGAAGTGTATTGATGGCATGGGCATGTCTGTCAACCCATTTCAGAGGTATACATGATTGCCATTACATGAAAATGGAATGCTGTGTGACAAATATGTAAAAATATTTCAGGTGCAGTTCCTTTCATAGCACTTTTAGCATTTCAAGGATTGTCTGTTAGCAAAATGTGTAATTTTCCTTTTCTTTTTTTTGGGGGGGGCAAATGTGAATTACTGTTATGCCACAAACAAGGGTATACAATTATTTTATAGAGGAGCAAAGGTGAGTTACTGCTATGGCACAAACAAGGCTATGTTGCTCTTGTTACTCTCCTTGTTTTACATCCTGCCTGTTGTTAGTAGTTCACATCCCTAGACTGTCGCATGCTTCTCCAGGGGTAATACTGAGTGGCTACCTTTTCTGATTTATCTGGAAACAATTATTTAGTATTTATATGATACTTATGTGCATTATCCTTCTGTTATGTTTTAGGTCACCTAGGATTATGTTACCCTGGCTTGTCAATCCTTGGTGACCCCCCTTCACTGATGGTGAAAACCAGGTTATAGTGGATGCCTTTAGGCAACATGGTGCTTTTCTGCTGGAAAGGGGACAGGGAGATTTGGCACATAAGATGCAAATATGGCAACAGATAGTGGATAATCTGAATGCCGTGGGTGGCCACTTCAGGACATATGAGTAGGTGCACCACAGGTCCACTGACATGATCACATCTGCATGGATGACAGCAGCTACAGTGGGCCATGACCACATGATTACTGGGGGAGGGCCTGCTAAGGAACCACTACTAACCCCCAATGAAAAATTCCTGGCCAAAATTAGGGATTCAGACAGCTTCCAGCAGAGTGCAGTACAGCATTTACTAGATGTCAAAGCAATAGTTCAGAGACGGCAAGCATGTCCCAGGAGGAGCTTCCAAGTAGGGCTGGTATCTCAACAGTTGAATACTGTTGCATAGTAAAACAATTCAAATCAATAAGTTACTTCTGTGTTACATGTCTTTTTTTTTGGGGGGGGGGTTGAAGATTGCTACACTTACTAGCTTAGGTTGGAGTTGTCAGCCACATTCTTGTTGAAAGTATAGATAATGGACATATAAAGGGGTAAAATTATTATACCTATGTTACTGTTAATTATGATGATGTTGACTTTACCTCTTGCTTAAGTTTTTCCAGGACCATCTGGATTGCAGAGGAGTATCTCATCTGCAGATGGTAAGCCAAATATTTTTATGTCAGTAATGCTGAGCAATTTGAAGAAATATCTTAGTGTGTGCTGTTGATGTTAGGCCTGTTATGTGTATTGCTGTACTGTTTGTAATAGTAGCAGCACTGTTATGTTGCTAGCATATATTGGACTATAGTAGTGTAGGTATTCATTTTTTTCATGTCTTTGTTGCTTTTTTATCAAATGTGATCATGACAGTGGGAGTGTGGGCCTTCTCCCACCTGATGTCAGTGTATCAGCAGACTATAATGATGATGGTGAGCAAACTGAGGCACAGTCAGGAGGGTGCAGAGGTTGAATTGGACACTGAGGTTGACATACACCCATCCCCTGCAATTCCTTTAGATACAGCCAGTAGGCCTATGTCAACCCATTCCAGTGAGCCCATAGATATTGGACAGGTGGACAGCAAGGCCATTGATCAGGGAGGTGTGGCTACTGTAGCTTCAGTGCCTGTTGACTCTGGCCATAGCCAAAGGGTGGGTGAGATGCCAAGCAGGAGGGTTGATGGGAGGCTCGGAGGGGGCCTGCTTTCCCTCCTCCACCTGGTGCAGGTGTCTCTTCCCATGCCATTCAATGTATGTTTAGGGTCATCATGGAGGCACAGGAATATTCCCATAGGTGCTCTAGACAAATGCTCAGGGTTGTAGATGTGGCACAGCCTGACATGCATGACTGCCTCCACTGTGTTGCCAATTCAATGGATTGGTTGAATGACACATGGGAATGCGGGGTGTCTGTGATGGACAGAGGGTGTCTATGTTGTGGAACAAGCATTGTCTGTGATGGAACATCTGCTGGGAGAGGAATGGCATCCTTGTGGGTGTAGGTTAGTCACATCATCTGCTGTCAGCCAATGTGGCCATGACTGATCATGCTTCCATAGTGGCGGTACTTCCACTAATCTATCAGTGAGTTTGCTGTCCACACCCAGATGTGGCAGATCATGGGGTCATGGTCATGGGTGACCCATGAAGGGAATTTATCCAGCAGAACATCAGTCACATTCAAGTAGCAGCACTGCACCTAACTGTATCTATATTACATAATCAAACTTTTAAAAGTTCGAACATCATATGCTCGACACCAAAATTTAAAAGTTTGAAAATGTAATAAAAAAAATAAACCAAAGAAAAAACCTACCTGAATGGTTTAAGCAAGGGGCAAGCTCCCCTGCACCCCCCCACATAGGGGGGCTATGCCCCTCACCCCCCACTCTTTAAATATACCAACTCCGAGATCGCACTACAGTGCAGAATAGGGGAAATCTTCCCATTCCACACTGTACGGAGATCTCCTTTGAAGCATTTGAACTTTTAAAAGTTCTATCATATGGTGTTGACCATATGACTTTCGAACCTTTAAGAGTTCGACAACGTGATATAGACCCCACCTAACCATGAGCATGGACATGTCAGTGCAACTCATGGCAGAGCCAGTACTCATGACTGGGGACAACAACAATGAACTGCCACCTCTACCATGCATAACTCACACCTGTCCAACATACCAAGACATAGATCCAGCACAGAGCTGTGTTCATGCAGATAAACACCAATTTCACTGGCAGGACCCCTACACACTCACACTCACACACACACACACACACACACACACACACACACACACACACACACACACACACACACACACACACACACACACACCACACACACACACACACACACACACACACACACACACACATACACACACACACACACACACACACACACACACACACACACACACACACACACACAAAACAGTTACTCATTTTGTCTCGCTGTCTGCCTGCTTCTCTTTCTTACTCACACACACTCACCAACCTTTTGTGTCAGCCTAGACTTACTGGACCACACACAACTCCCTGTGCAAGTGATGATAACTTTGCCAATGTCCCTGTTTTCTATCTTTTGGATTCAGGGATACATAAGCTTTGTGTCTGATGCTCAGGGTACATTGCTAACTTAGTGCTTAGTACATCTGTATTTGTGGTGTTGAACTGGTAGTTGCAGCTTTGACTTATACCGGCCTTGGAAAGTTAGTCAGTTGATAGCATCAAAATTTCACAGTTTTATAGTGAATGATCTTGTGACGGCCATGAAGTAAGAAACTAAAACGTATATCATTACTTTCTAACTTCTCTCTTTAATGATTTTTCCAGTAGAAATGTATAGTGCTAAACTGAGGGCATTCAGTGATCAAAAGTACTTTTGAGAGGTATGACTGTGTATAAATCTGATGCCTGTATGTGATGCCTGAGGCCTACTACTTAGAATGGACACATATAAGTTAAATAAGTCTCTGCTGTCAAATGTTAATGTAATTTCTGTAGAAATCCCCCACCTTTTACTTGCTTACCAGACCAAGTAATGAAATACAAGGATATGGCACACATTCATATTATTAAAAACACACTCCAGGTTCAGGACTTACATTGTAAACGCAGCAGTTGCCACAGTTTTAGTTCAGGCTGACTCTGTTTGATGCAAGCAGTACAAAACCAATACATGGGGAGGTAAAGGTTGTGTGAGTTGCCTGGCATCAATGTTACTATATGTATGTGAGTAGGAGGAAGATTTTAGGCCCTTAGGTGAGTGAGTGTACTATGCATTGTCTCTTAGCCAAATGAAGGGCATACAGAGCATGCCTATGTCTGCTTACAACCACAGCAGCTGGTGGTTCCTCCTCTGACTCCTAATCTGCTTGTGGCTATGGTGACCTTGGCATTGGTGGTGGGATGTATGCCTCCTCTCCTTGCTGATCCTGCTGAAGCTGTTTCCTCAGGATGATGTTGTGTAGCATGTCATACACTGTGAATATTTCTGAACATGTCCATGGTTTGTACTGCAGGGCTCCCCTAGGTATATCTAGGCACCGGATCAGTGACTACAGCAGCCCAAACACATGATCTATTATATTTCTGGATTGAGCCTGTGCCTCATTGGGTCCATTATGTAATTTCAAAAAGTTAAAATCTCGAACATCAGAATCCCGACGTTCAGATGTTCGAGATTTTGAAATCTTGAAATGCAAAAAAAAAAAAAAACACTAAAACAAAAAAAGTTAGACATCACATTGCTGCATCCCCCACACCCCCTGCTACTTAAATATATGAACTCTGAGATCGCACTGCAGTGAAGAGAATGGTAAAGTTACTGTTCTGTACTGTTGGGTGATCTCAATTGTTTAACTTCGAGACTTCAAAATTTCGAACATCCAGACATTGGGATTCAGATGTTTGGAATTCTGATATTTCAAATTTAAGAAGTGGACCCGCCTCATTGGGGTGTTCTTCCATGGGTGTGTGTGTGCATTTCTGATGGGTGTCATCACTGCCATGGTTCCAGTGTATAACCTGCATTCCCTGGAAAATGATCCTGTGGAATATCACCCCTAGCAAACATCTGGTGCAGTCAGAAGGTGTGCCAGATATGTGAATCATGGTAACTGTCAGGGCTGCTAGCAGACACATTTAAGATGATTCCCTTGGCATTACACATGACTTGGCAGTTGATAGAGCGGTAGCCCTTCTGTTTATGTGCAGCCTACTCTGTTCCGTGGTTGGTGCCATTATTTTGATATGTGTGCAATCTATGGTACCCATTACTTCAGGGTAGTGTGCTACATGGTAGAACTCCTGAATTTTCTGTCCCTCTCCTAAGAACTATGGGGAAAATATATGTGGCTACTGGCATGTTGGAGCATAGCATTCAAGAACTGGTGAAGGATCCTGGATGCTGATACCTGTGACACCCCCAGCATGTCCCCTGTTGGTCTCTGAAAAGTACCTATAGCTAAGATTCTAAAGGCTATGCATACCTTTGTCTCCACTGGTGTGGGTTCCCCTCTTTTGGCTCTGGCTCTGAGTTGAGGTTGGCAGAGGTCACAGAGTTTCTGTAGTGTGTCCCTGTCCACCCTGTAGTGCTCTACAATTTCCAAATCATGTAGGTTGTTAATAGTTAAACGGGGCCTGAAAACTCTTCTCCTTCTCAGCCTAGGCATAATAGCAGCAGCAGCAGTATTGGTTTCAGCCTATAGCACAATCAAACGAATTAAAGCAGCAGCAGCTACTAAGATTCTATCTGTGCAGACTTCTTTCAGTGTCTGAATTCCAAAAAAATTTGGAATTTGCAGGAAAAACAGCATGGAGTTTACATAGATGCTTTATAGTTTGTTGAACAGCTCCATCATGTTTGATTGGTTGATTAGCATGCAAATCAGCTGCTTATGCTGTAATTAACATGTCACAGTGTTTAACTTGTTTGCACGGGGGGTGCATGTCTCTACACAGCACTTACTGAAACTAAATTTTGTTACTACCATGTGCTCTTCATGAAATGATATGCACATGGTAAAAATGACTGTGTAGGGCTTATTGAACCTCCCCAATGGTTTTAATCATGTCAAATGTTAGACTCACAAACCATGCACACAGTGACAAATCACACAGAAACAGAAATGTCTATACACTTTTACTCATCATTTGTCTGCTTGTACTTAACAACGAGCAGCAAAGCCCATTTCTAGTTCTCATTTTAAGTAAAAAAAAAATGAAAAAAATAATTACACATGTGTAGTCATTCACAGAAATTACCTTGCAGCAGTGTGCTTCAATAAGCGATTGCAACAGACTGGAAGTGATATCAGTGGCTTCTATTATTTGTATATGGTTTATTGGCTTATTGTACTCTAGATATGAGGACTCTGCTGCAGTTATGTAAATAAGTGTGGTAGTGTCTCAATTTCCCCTTTCATGTGTGTTCCAGAGAGCTGGTAGAATTATAAACATAAAATTTGCAGAGTTGTATTCATGAGTGTAGTGTCCACATTTTGCATGTATGACATAATTACCTTGCACATGACACAAATGTCACAGACACATCAATAATACACACATAAATTCAAGACTTGTATACAATGATCTGGAGATAAAGAGATAAACTGTCAAGAATGCATGGGCAGCACCCACTAGTTGACATCTATCAGCATCTAATAACTGTTCAATACACCTTAATGTGACAGACACACACAGGCACACACACACACACACACACACACACACACACACACACACACACATACATATATATATATATATATATATATATATATATATATATATATATATATATATATATATATATATAGATCTATTAAAGACCAAACGATAGAGACTGGAATACCGAAACTGTAAAATACTAAAAGTGCAGAAGATCGAAGTTCATAAAACTGAAAGTTCAGAATGCCAAGTGTCAGAAGACTGAAATTTAAAGTGCTGATGTCTTAATACTGGTATTTCTATAAGAAAGCCATAGTTAGTGTTTATAAATGTGGTATGTCTGTTTAAATTTGTATAGGAAGTATGTGAGCAAACATGTGAGCAAACATGGTGGATGTTTCGTACACTCCCAGCAGTAGTGGATTTGTGTGCTGTATTATATGGTAAGTAAAAAGGTATATGTCCTTTTTCCCACTTTAGTGTGATCCCGGAGTTCGTATATATATTTGGGGGTGGGGGGGTGCAGCCCCCCCGTGTTGGGAGTGCGGGGTATAGCTCCCCACCTAGATTGGCTTTAGATAGTCCGGTTAGTTGAGGGAAGGTTAGTTAGTAGTTATTTAGTATTGTAAGTATTTTGTATTTATGTTTTGAGGTATATAGTGTTGTGTTTTATTTTGTATAGTATTACTTTGGTGAAGTGGGCTGTATGTGTGGTTTGCATGTTCAGGTTCAGTATTTTGGGCTTCAGTGTCGTGTGGTTTCAGTATTATAAGATTTCAGCTTTCAAGTCTCGAACATTTGGTCTTTGTTCATGTGAGATTTTGGTATTTAAAAGTAGATCCCTATATATTTTGGTATTTAAAAGTAGATCCCTATATATATATATATATATATATATATATATATATATATATATATATATATATATATATATATATATATATATATATATTCCTTAACATAACAACTAATGTAAAGTATGTGATGAATGACTTATTGCTACAGTATGTTGCTAGTCATGGTCGAAACATTGATGTTCTCTGTCAAACCACATTGTCCATTCCTCCAAACATGTCAAGTAAACTATAAGTATGTGCTGTCTGCTACCTGTTATATACTTCTGTCAGCAGTTAATACAGCTCTATAGAATGTTGACATAGATAGTCAGATGTTTGAATCTAACAATGGATTACTTGTATGAGTGTGTTAGCAAAAACTAAAAAGCAGGACTGGCTTATCCAACAGATCTGATTTATAAACTTCCACTTAGAGGGTTAACCCAAGTCTTGCACTCCCTTTTAGGTCAAACATATGCATTGCAACACAATGATGGATTAATCCCTTCAAATGAGTACAGTCTGATACTTGTAAAAAAACTTCTGTAGTATGAACAGTTAGTTTATGGTTCTATTGAGTGTGGACTTACATAGGCAGGTGTTAGAATCCAGTAGTGTGTAACTACTGTGATTGTATAACAGCAGAATAATAGGTAAAATGGGTTAACCAACAGATGTGATGTGGATAATTTAACATAGGGGGTAACGCTTGCATGGCTAGAGGATTTTGGTCCCTCCAACCTTGACACACTGCTAAATTCATCACTTCAATTGTGTGCTTTCTGACACCTTTGCTATGATTTCTTCCATGGCATTGGCAGTTCATAGACAGAGCATGGTCCTAGATAGGCAGGGGATCTAATCTGAGAATGTGCAAGTACTGTATGTATGCAATACAATATAGAGACAACTGACTTACTCAACAGAGGTTGATATGTATAACTCACTTATTCACATGTGTGAATGCTGACATGGGTAAAGGACTTTGAGCCCTCAAATAAAATCTTAGGGAGATGTTCATTCAAATCTGTGCTTTATAACACTCTTGGTCTGATTTTTACTGAGACGACAGCTGATAATATAGTTCTATAACATATGCACTCAGATAGGCAGGTGTTCAAGTCTGACAAGGTGTAACTACTGAGTGTGTAAGAGAATGCCAACAGGCAGGATTAACTTTTCCAAGAGAATTGATGTTATACTAGAGAGAGAAAAAGAACAAGGTTTGTGCTCTCTTTAATGGAAGGCATATGCATTCAAACACAATGCTCAACTTATCCCTTCAAGTATGTGTTGCCTGACGACTATGATATGATGTCTTCTGTGGCATCATTAATAAGTGTACACGACAAGAGGATCTTGATGTGTATGGCATATGTTCAAATCCAGTAATGTGTGACTTTTATTACTGTGTTCACAATGTAGTGGTAACAGGCAAAAATGGAATATTCAACAGATTTTGATATGTGACATGCTACATAGTGGTAACAAACTGATATGATACCTGTGTTATAGTATGTTGTTATGGATATGGATGGGTGGTTGATGTTCATTCAGTAATTGCTGTATTTCCTTATGAGCATGCCCAGTATATTGATGTGTGTATTGCATTTTCTTTTGAGTGACAGTACAATGCACCATAAATAATCAATAGTGGGAATAATTATTTTCATTTTATGGCAACAATTTATGAGAATTTGCTTCCAGCAGCATGGCTCTCCTAACTGTTGTGCAATGGAAGCTAGTTACAATACAAGGAGGACACAAACAGTGTTATAAGACAGTCTATAACTGTTGTATGTAAACTCTGGCAGTTTCAACAGTTAACTGACAACCTGCTGGTGATATTGCAACAGTCTGTGAGGTATGCTGAGTGTTGTGATCCAGGTACTAGGATTTGTTGCACAATACTCAGTTCAGTAGACATTTTTCAACATGGTATTAGAAATCCTTCAGAAGTGTAGTTTATCATTAGTGTGTTAACTGTGTATGTGTGGTAGCATCAGGTAGTGCACATGTGATATATTACTTATGAAGGTATGCATGCTTTTCACCCCAAACACGTAATACTTTGAAATGATGCATGCAACAGTTATTATTACACAATAATGAGATAAGGCACACGAGTGGTGATTACTTCCCCTAGGAGGTAACTTTCATGAGTGGTCTTGCTATCACACTTGTAATCATGTCCATAGTCATATATTCACATACATGCACACATTTGTTAATGAACTGTCTCCACATGATTTCTGTCTGGCTAGATTTCCATCTTAGTAAAGGTACCCCGACATACCCCACATCAGCTGAGTACATATGTTGCTTCTATTATATTTTATAAGTTAAAAACAATTAATGCAGCATAATTATTTATTTTCTTTTCAGTGTGATGGTTCTGTTTCTTGGAATATCCTTGTGGATTGCATTGCCTACTGATTTGGATGAGTTCTGTGTCCCACTTCCTACCATTCAAACATGCATGTTATTGCCACAGCTGTTATTGTATCCACTGTCAGTACTTGAATGAAATGTATGTCTAAGTGTTCCTTAATTTTTCAGTTTTCCCACACATTTATGTATTTGCTTATTCCTGCATTGGTAGTTTGATACATATGGCCAAGGGAATTTTTAAACTTTTGTCATTTGCACTTCTTTTCAAACAACACATCTTTCCTTCTGAACATTTACTGACTGTTTTGTCATTCTTAATGGGAATTTCAGTGCCAGTGATGTTCCCATATGCCCATTAATGCACTCAGTGCAATGTACAGCTGTATCAACCATTCTCATCCACTTAGTACAAATAGATATCAACAGGAACCTTGCCAAAGCAATACAAAATAGCGTCCAACACAGGAACAGTTGTCTTAACGCAATTTAATAAAGAAATACAGGCGTTTTCGCCGCAACCTCTGTCGCAGCTTCTTCAGAGTTAAAAACACAAAATCAAAGCAGTTACAGGAATTTAAAAAGTAAATGCAGGAAGTGATGTAAGATTATGACAGCATCCAAACTATTACGCGAGGTTACCAAATCTATACCTCACGTTAACAAATACAATTAAATATTCACTATTGAAATAGAGTTATTTTAAATAAATAATTCAGTTACAAATAACATTTTCTGGGCTAAAAAACACTTTTTTTAAAAACTGTTATGAGTTGTTAACATCATTTCAGTGTTATCTCCTGGCCTGTAATTAAGTCAAAAAAGACATGCCTAGAAGTTCAAAGTGATAGAAATGTTTAACAATTAAAATATATGTATCTATAAATAAATGATGCAATCCTGGCAACACTCACCCTAACATATAATAAAAACATGAAGATTAGTGCAAGTGTTCAGTTCGGGTAAAAAAACTAACACATAAAAAGGAGATTAATAATAAACTCCTAAGTTGAATTACTATATAGAAAATAATACACTTGTGTACGACCCAATAGTACATCATACAAAGGTAATAATTTAAGAGAAGTATATATACTCTACCCTAAAAGAGGTAATGTCTTCAATATCTATCTTAAGTAACTCCTTAATTTCAGAACGGAAGAAATATTACAATTTTCATTGAGTCCTGGATGGTGAAAGGCATCAAGCCTCAATTGCCATTCCAGTTCTCGGTTCTCAAGAAGTAATGAGAAAGGACCACCTCTTGTTTTTATAGGTACTTGGTCTATGGCCATGAAATAAAAACTATGGCCTGGATTGAAAACAACATGCTTGGCGAGCACATTTTCATGCTTTTTATTTTTAATGGCATACATATGTTCATAAACACGGTCACGGACTCCACGGTCCGTTTTGCCAATATAAAAAGCAGAACAGCAATCGCACTGGGCAACATAAATTATAGACCTACTTTCACAATTCAAAGGAAAATGAATGGAATATTTCCTATTCCTGATGAAAAAAATGTTCACCCACTTTAATTTTATTGCACCAATTACAAAAACCACAAGGGTACATGCCTTTCCTTTTATTGAATGTATAGGGTATTAAATCTCTTTGTAACATTTCTTTAAGGTTACTTCCTCTTTTAAACACAAATGAAGGGGACCAGCCTAGTTTCTCCACTAGAATGGAGTTATTAGTTATGAAATGCCAATTTTTCCGTATTATAGATAAAATGGTATTGGAATTCAAACTGAAAGTTGTGACGAAGCTTAAAGGGAAATCACGTCTCTCTCCTGCGGTAATTAAACCAACGTTTGTATCAGGTTCTCCTCCTGAAACGAATGACGTTTCGGAATTAGGTAACCTGGAAAGAGAGATATGTGATTGGCTCAATAATGGTTTATAAAACCCATTGACCCTTTTGGAATCAACCTCTAAAATTAATTCATCCAAAAGTCGTACAGGATAGCCACGATTGGTGAACATTTCCTTCAAAAGGGCACATTCAGACCGAAAGTCCGAAACTGTACTGCACATTCTTCCTGCTCTTACTAACTGGCCCTTTACTATTGACCGTTTTTGTTGGTACGGATGGTGGCTAGAATAATGGAGCAGAGAATTGCAGTATGTGGGCTTCCTGTAGACTTTTGAAATGTAAACTTTAGTGTTTACATCCTTAACAAGTTTTACATCAAGGTAATCGATCTCAAATGAAGAGAATTTAGATGTGAATTTTAAAAACTCTGTTGTTTCATTCAAGGAATTGACAAAGACAGCTGCATCAAGGTTACTCCCTTTAAACATGAAAAACATGTCATCAAGGAATCGGGTGTAATATTTGACAAGACACATCAATTGGGGGTCAGGATACAAGAATTTCTTCTCCCAAAAACCCACAAAAAAGTTGGCAACACTAGCTCCACAAGGGGAGCCCATGGCTACCCCCTGTTTTTGAAGGAAATAATCCTTGTCAAAGATGAAAAAATTAGATGTAAGGACTATTTCTAAAAGTTCAGTCACAAGATCCACTTCAACCTTCGGAGCCCCAAACTCAGATAAAAGGAGGCCAATCCATTCGGTGGCTTTCTGATGTGGAATGGACGTATATAAGTCCACCACATCAATTGTCAGGAAGTTACACTCATTGTCGAATGGTAAGTTATTAATGCCCTCCAAAACGACCAAGAGTCTTTGCATACACTTGGAATTAATTTTATGTATTTTGATAGAATCTTATCGATGAGTTTAGCACAAGGGTACGTCATTGATGACCTACTGTCTATAAGGGCTCTCATTGGTGGATTCTTGATATCCTTATGGATCTTGGGAATACCGAACATCACAGGGATTTTGGGTAAAGTGATGTCAATGTAATTGTATGTGTCAATGTCAATTTTACCCTCCAGAAAAAGGTCACGAAAATAACCCCTAATCCTATGATGAGCTGTATTAACTTCATTGATAGATGATACCATGTATGCAGGAGATGTTAATACAGTCGACATCTTCTCTTTATACATACAATCATCAAGTATTACTAAACCACCGCCCTTATCAGGTTTGATAAGTCTTACCGGTGATCTACAAAGGTGGTCTAAAAGAAGTAATTGCTCTTTAGTAGTGTTGAAGTCACTTCCATTAGATGTTTTATATGAGTTCAGGAATTGGTGCCTAAAATCAACTTCACATACGCTCTCAAACAAGTGAAGTAAAGGATGTAGAGGAGGATTGAAGGCACTAGATAATTTCAAGGTCCCACTAGTTTCAGGGAGCTCGTTGTTAAACAAGAGTTTTAAGTTAAGCTTACGGACAAAGCATTTAAGGTCAATGATGTCCTTTGAAATGCTGCTATGTCTACTAGGGACGAAAGTATTTCTGTAAGCTAAAAGTTCTACCAATTCCTCATTTAAAAAGACCTCCGAGAAGTTATAGATTTTGAAATCACCTTTTTTTGTTTGTGATGACTGTTGGATAAGGTTGGTCGACATGGGGGTAAGTTAAAACATCATTAACCTCCATATCTACTCTCATTGGTCCAAAAGGACTTGGGTTTAATTGTTCCGATTCCTCTTCCTGTTGGTAAAAGTGCGATTGTTTCGCTGTCCTAAAAAATTATTATTATAGCCTTTATTCCCTTTTGTGTTATTAAAACCAGCATTGTTGTTAGTCAGACCTTTTATTCTATTACTACGTCTAGGTCCTACATCGGTAACCTCAGAGAAATCATCCCCTGTGGTACCAGTAGCTCCTGCAAGATCACCCTCAGGTTCGGATAAAACCGGAATATTACTAGTAGGAGGTTGTCTAGTTGTAGGATTAGATAGTCTAGGATATGCATTATCATTCTGATAAGCAAGTCTGTCTCTGGCCAGTTTTTTAGTTTTATTGACTTTCAATTAAACCAACAGTGCATCAATACTCGTCAGAATACGATTATAATCGTATCTGTATCGAGAAAAATCCATGTCCCCTTTAATCTCGTTGTCTAAAGAGTCAATTTCACCAATTAATAAATTAATGTGGTTGGCATAATGTTTAATGATCAATTCGAGAAGTTGAATACCCTGCTGTTGAAATAATCCTTTTAAATCATTAAGGAAAAGGGTATCCACTATAAGACCAGAAGGTGAAAAGTTGTTTCGTAACCCTTTTGGAATTAGGTTGTCATTAATACATTGTTTAAAATAAGCTGACTCAAGCTGCAATTTTTTCAGCTTAAGAAGTTTATTGTCAAAAATTTTCAGTTTGTCAGCTATTCCTTCTTTATTAAAGTTGTCCTATTCTCATCCACTTGTTGCTAGGCTTTCTCTTGCTTTTATGTATTCCTAATTCACCTCTCAGTTGTTCTGCCATGCGTGCGCACTCACTTCTACATCTCAGGCCTGCATATACTTACTTGTTTACATCCTGAACACAAGTCTTGCCTTACCTCAATGTGGCCACAAACTTGTGTTGTGGGCTCCAGCTAAGGGTGGTTGCTGTGTACAATGCCTTGGCTTCTTGCATATTTGATTAGCCGTGCTGCTCATCACGCACAGATGGCTGAACATGTTAACTCCCGTGAGACCTGTACACATTAATAAATCCCCAGTTATGTATTTTCTTGGGTTACCAAGAGGATGTCCTCTTGCTATGTCATTTACTGGAAGGTATATTGTAGCAGAAGTCAGACCCTGTACCACACTACACTCATGTCCTAACACTTGGCTAATCTGTAGGTTGTCCTATCAATAGGGACACACACACACACACACACACACACACACACACACACACACACACACACACACACACACACACACACACACACACACTATGATAACTGTTTGATTTATGTACAGACAACAGGGAAGTTTGAAATAATTTTTTTTTATTTTAATTCTATACCTGCAAAGAACTAAATTCTTCAGAACATAGCTCTTGTCATATAGGCAGTTTACAAATGTAATGCTTCTACTCCGGGCCTTGTTAATTTTACAAAAAATGTCAGCAAACAGTAGCGTATTTGTGTAATTGTATTGCATTTGATTCACTGTAGCTCAGAGAGTACAGACTAAGAAAGGATATTAATAGAAATTCACATCACACTTAATTTCCAAACCTTTGACCATCTAAGATCAACAATTTTAATACAGCATTTTTTAAGTAATGAGGCTAGCCTGCTTGGGGAGGCCTGTGCTTGTTTCATCTGAGTGCCAATCAAGTTAGAAAAAAATTGTGTGCTTAAAAGTTAATATTCAAGCTTACTTTTATGTGGCATCAGGTCAAATGCAGAAGTATAATAGATAATGTGCATTTGAATTTGGCAAAAAATCTGCATTTTTCAATGCCAGATGATGGCTTGCACTGAAGGGGAAGTGTAGAAATAGTGGTTAAAGATGCTTGTGCAATAAAATGTGAAAGAATGGAATACCAAGAGAAGGATAAGACAAGAGCCTCTCAGCACATCCAGAATGTTAGATTATACAAGATGCTTGGTGGTGGGCAACAGATTTTTTCTACCTTGTTCCCGTTTTTCACATTACTGCTTATGAACAGAATTAGTTGTGTTGCATAGCAAAATCGAGTACCGAACAGTACATCACATTCTATACAACTAATTTTTACTACTTTTCTAACAGGACGTTGTTTGAAGCATTGCTTCATTTTGGATGGGAAGTATTGTTACAGTGTCTAAGCACACATCAACTGAAAAAAAATGCTGCTTGTAGTTTAAAAATGTCTCTCTGGGAAACTGATTATCATCTGAACTTGTATGAAGGATTGCTAAACTGCTTATGCATTAGCAGATTGCCATGAGATAGCGATGTTATGTGTAATAATAAGAAAGGCTTTCTTTTGTAACAAGTATCTGCTAACTAAGAGCACTTCAGTTTTGAAATGATACAGTTAATATATGTGTACTTCCAAGTAAATTGAGTGAACTACAATAGCAAAGTGTACTAGCCAGATATATGCAATGTGATTTTACCCCTATTTCTTTATTTTCCATGATTATACATATCACTTTGGGGTTGTTCATGTGAGTTTAGAGACAGAAAGACAAATGAATGTTATTTTGGTTTTGCAATCACTAAACCATGTTGCATCTCTCAACAGAATAATTTTCTAAGGCACATATTAACAACTTCATTGCTATTACTTCACCAAAACTAGGTCATAAAGTTAATATGTGGATTATATGGGTCTATATTAGTTCATCGACAGCTTAGGTTGTCGAATCTGTAATGATTGCCACCTAAGTGTCAAACTTGCAAAATCTCAAATGGTCATTGCAGCAAATTCTTTCCTCGGGAAAGAAGTTGCTTAGCCATTATCGGGGATTTGCCCTTTCAGCAATGTGGAGCGATCTTGGAGTTGGTATATTTAGTTAGGAGGGGTGTGGGGGCACAGCCACCCATGTTGGGGAGTGTGGGGTGTGAAGCCCCCCACTTTATTTAGGTTGAAAAATTAATTTTGTTGGCGGACGGCCTACTGAATTCTTTACTGAGGAAAGAAATCGGTTAAATGGCCATTTGCGATTTTGCAAGTTCGATGCTTAGGTGTCGATCATTACAGATTCAACAACCTAAGCTGTCGATGAACTACTATAGACCCAGATTATATGAATCATAACAATAGAACTGTCAAGAATATATAATTACATTTGAGACTACAGACTCACACATTAGTCTATTTTAATTGTGAAATCACCACACAAATATAGCTGTTCCTTCACAACACCACATGGATACAAGACACATTCTGATTTAAAATTCTGGCAGATTTGTACACTTTGACAAGCGACCATTTAATCCCTATATGCAAACAATGTAATTTAGTGTTAGAATGCAGTCAAGTTAAAATGTTTTTTTTTGCTTCTTCATTGCCTCATAGTTTTTCATTTTGTTGACCACCTAAGTTTAGTTCTTATTTCTGCCATTCGCATTTAGTGCAAATAAATAAATGTCATTGAGACATACTTATTTTACTGGTCATGAAGATTTTTTTATGGACATTTTTTTGTTTTCTTGCAACAAGAGATTGATAGGAATTCAGTAAAATTTACACAATAATTTTTGCTGTGTGCATATTATGCTGCAGCAAGTTTTAGATTCAGTAAGCTCTGTGTAGAGGCGTGCAATCATGCACACTCGTGCAAATACAGAAACTTTATTGGAATGGAAATTTATGCATAAGTAGTTGAAATGTATGCTAATGAAGCAAATAAACATGATTGAGCAATCCAACAAGCTATAATGAAACAGTGTAGACTCCGTGTATGTGTCGGCAGTGTACTCGGAAAATTTCCGAGTACGGGAGTCTACATGGAAACAAGGGCAAGTCCTGAAATATTGACTGAACTGACCCTTACAGATAACACCACACATATTATGGGCACTGTTGATACTAGAAAATCATTCCCCTCCCAAAAAAATGTCATTATAACTGCCATGACATAAATGCACCTTTGGTCCCCCCACCCCCAAATGAAGAATAAACTTGTACGTAATGCAGGCTGCTAAAATGTTCAAAATGCATGAGACAGAATATTGCAATGTACTGTAACCATTATATAGTATGTAGCACATATTTAGGCAACGTAATTCCCTCCCTTTGTTTACAACATTGTGCTCCCAAGCAGTTTCCCTGCTTACATGGCTAATGACCATGTAGATTCCAGATTGTCAGTACGGTCATTATTCAAATGAGGCCAAAGTTCAGTACATTTGTTGAATCACAAAAAATAGTAACCTTGTAGGGATGTTCACATTGTGTAGGCACCCACACAGTGTTTTTCTTTTGGATGGATGTCAAAAGTGAGTGATGACATCGGGGGCTGTGTCAGCTTCACTTTTTTTTTCTTAATGTTTGCACATTGGTGAGCACACCAATGGAAAAGGAGCAATAAAAGGCTAGTTTCAGTGTTCTTGCTATGTAACTATTCCTGTGGCAGCACATGTATATGTAGGGCTGTAGTCCTGATGGTCATGTGTTTGAGTACAGGATGTACAAACTTTTTTTTTTTCATGTTTTATGTTCCATGCTTGCCTGATATCAGGAAAACGGAGATAAAAATATGAATTTTGCTTATGCTTATCTTATTTATGCAATGTTACGTGGAGCTGTGAGAAGGTGTGCATAGTGCACTACTGAGCACTCAGGAGGTGTGTTAAATTCATGCTAATTACAGCCTAAGCAGGTGACTTCCATCTTAATTAGCCATTCCCACACAGTGGGCCTATTCAACAAATGTATAAAGTACCCATGTAGCCTACATCCTGTTTATTTCCTTTATCCTTCAGTACCATTGGAGTAAAGACTTGGAAATTTTAACTGAGATAATGCTAGGGGCTGCTGCAGCTATTCTATATCTGTATGTGAGAGACTGAAGTCAATGCTGTTGGCACTGCTGACAATAGGCCTAGGCTGAGAAGGAGAAGAGTGTTCAGGCCCAGGGTAACCTTCCAGGAGCTACATGAGCTGGAGACTGTACAGTGCTACAGGGTGGACAAGGACACATTACAAGAACTCTGTGAGCTCTGCTGCCCTCAACTCAGAGTCAGAGCCAACCAAGGGGAACCCATCTTAGTGGAAACTAAGGTATGTGTAGCCCTTAGAATATTAGCTACAGGTACTTTTCAAAGACTCACTGGGGATATGATGGGTATGTCACAGGCATCAGCATCCAGGATCCCCCACCAGTTTCTGGATGCTATGCTCATACATGCCAGTGAGCACATATATTTTCCCCATAGTTCTGCTGAGGAGAGGGTCAGCAATATGCAACAGTTCAACCATGTACAGCACTACTCTGAAGTACTGGGTGCGAAAGAATGCATGTATGTACACATCAAGGCTCCTCCTGGTGAGCAAGGTAAAATCTGTGTTAAATAAAAGGGATACCACTCCATCAATTGCCAAGTTGTGTGCAATGCCCAGAGGATTATGCTGAATGTGTGTGCTGGCAACCCTGGCAGTTATTATGACTCCCATATCTGACACACATCACAGCTGTACCAGATATTTGCTAGGGGGGACATCCCACAGGACCATTTACTGGGGGATGCTGGCTATGCCCTGGAAGCATGGATGATGACACCCATCAGAAGTGCACACACACTCATGGAAAAATGCCATAATGAGATATGCTATCAAACTAGAAACATCATAGAGTATGTGTTTGGGTTGCTGAAGTCATGGTTCTATTGCCTAGATATATCTGGTGGAGCCCTGCAGTATAATCCATGCACATGTACAAAGATATTCACAGTATGTGCTATGGTACACAATCTGATCCTGCTAAAACAGCTGCAGCAGGATCAGCAAGGTGAAGGGCCACACATTCCCCCACCAATGCCTAGGTCACCACAGCCACAGTCAGAGGAGGACTGAGGAGGAATCACCAGCTACTGTCTCTGTAGGCAGACATAGGCATGCTCAGTATGCCTTTGCTTTGGCTAAGAGACAACACGTAGCACATTCACTGGTCACCTAGGGACATAATAACTTTCTCCTACTCACATACATATATTAAAATTGATGCCAGGGAACCCACACAACCTTTAACTATCCATGTATTGGCTGTGTACTGCTTGCATCAGAGTAAGCCCTGAACTAGAGGTGTGTCAACTGCTGCATTTGCAAGGTAAGTCCTGAACCTAGACTGTATTCTTGAAGATTATTATAACATATCCTTGTATCTCTTAACTTGATACAGTAAGCAAGTAATTAGTGGCGGACTTGTACAGAAATTACTTTAACATGGGACTACAGACACTTATTTTACTAATATATGTCCATTTGTAATTAGTAGGTCTCAGGCATGAAACATTCACTCAGTAATATCACTGCAGAATACTGGTAAATCATTCAAGAGAGAAGTTAGAAAGTGAGGCTACACATTGCAGTTTCTGACTTCAGACTTGTTTGTTTTATAACAGTAAGTGTACTTTGTTCCCCCACCCCTCCAAATGAGGAGTGTACCCTTCTAACTGCCATAATAGTAACTCAGCCATGCTAGCCTCAAACCCACAGTATATGCGTGTTTATGCCACAGTTAATATCCTCTCACATTTTAAGGACAACTATAGAGAATTACTTACACATTGCATGTGTTAGGTAACTGATGAATCACCAATAAACACACACATGCAAGACAGAGAGATTATGACAGGTTGTATGACTACTAACTGTTTTATGTCCAAATATAATTCAGAAAACTACTTGTACAATATACAGTCCATTGTCTGATAGCAGTGTATATTCTTATGCAGTTGATTGTGTGATGAATGACCCCAGTTCTGTGCTGGTAAGCTGCTTCTGTGGCAAAGTGGACTAAGGCGGCAATCCTGTTTGCTGAAGCTATATTGTTGTGAGGGTTCTAGTCCCAACATAAGTAGAAATTTTGGATGTGTACTATCAATTGGTAGTGAGCTTTTATAGACTTTGCTTATGTATCCCATACTTTTAATATTTATCCTCTTTGTCTTCTTTTAATTTCACAGTTGCACTAAGTGCCACATCTAGGAAACATTTTTGAGAAGGCTTATCTAGTTTGTGGGAAGCGTAGCATTGCAGAAACAGGGAAAAAACAGATAAGATGTATGTCAGACTGCCAAAAACAGAAAACAGCTATATTCAATTACTAATCACAGTCACTGGAAAATCTTGGCCTGGAATAGAGATAAAAGTGTGCTATAATAGCAGGTATATATTACACAATAGTAAGTCTCAAATGTTAGGAATGTGGTGTGCATTTGCATGCTACTTACCTACACACAAACAGGTAAAGAGGCAAACATGCATGCTTGTAGACTTAATCATAGCACAAATACGATGCTTCTTGCGCTATTACACACACATACACACACACACACACATATATATATACACACACACATATATATATATATGTATATATATATATATATATATATATATATATATATATATATATATATATATATATCTGACGTTCTTATTGTTCTATATTTCTCGGTCCCTTTGTCTAAATTAAAACTACATGTGGAAAGTTTGCAAACTGAGGGTACAATATAACTATATGTACATATATTTACAATCCATCCATTTGTTTCTCCACCACCATCCACACCAGCAATCAGTATAACCCTGGGGTCTCCTTAATTTTTCAACACATATATCAACCACAATTCAAAGTGTACTTTATAATGTTGTGTGATCCCTCATCAACAGGGCCATTTGGTGGTGCTTACAGGTTTGCTCTGCCAAATTCAAACAGCCAAATATGCTCAGTAAGGGCACTTGTGTTGTTACACAGCTAGGCTTCTAAACAGTATACTTCTGTTAGGCTACTAAGAAGTCATATGCCTATGCAGGCCTCCCAAGCCGCTGTTCCCCACATGGCTTGCTGATGTCATCAAATATACGTTCACTTGTGGTCTTAGATACATCAGACTTGTGCATTGGAACTTGTGTTAAGTACTGTGTTCTGTAGTCTGTGCACTTAGGTAGAGGTTTGGTTCTCACTGTAGTAAACTGCATGTGTGTGTGTTTCAATAGAGAAGAGTGGAAGTGTATATTCCAAACTGACTTCTCCAATGGCATGTTTTTGCAGTGTTTTGGTACTTGCACAAACATTGATTTCAAGGAGGCCTCAAACCTCTTGTTCCCCACATGGCATGCTGATGTCAGCTACTATAAAGTTCACATGCAGTGTTATATAAATCAGATTTGTTCCATAGAGCTTGCATTAAGTACTGTGTTCTGGAGTCTATGCACTTAAATATGTGGAAGTTATATTCTCCTTGCAGTCAAATGGGTCTGTGTGTGTGTGTGTGTCCATAAAGAAGAGTAGAAGTGTATATCCCTAACTGACTTCTCCAATGGCATGATTTTGCAGTGTTTTGCTGCATGCATGAACATCCATTTCAAGTAGACCTCCTACCTCTTGTCCCCCACATGGCCAGCTGATGCCATCTACTATAAGTTCATCTGCAGTGCTGTGGCACATGCATTAAGTACTGTGTTTTGTAGTCTGTGTACTTAGATAGGGGTTCTAATCTCACTGAAGTCAACTGTGTGTGTGTCCACAAAGAAGAGTGGAAATGTGTATCCCTAACTACTTTCTCCAATGGCATGGTTACAGTGTTTGGTGCTTGCACAAACATCCATTTCAAGCAGGCGACCAACCTCCTGTCCCCCATGTGGCTTGCTGATGTCATCTATTGTAAGATCACCTGCAGTCCTATTAAAATCAGACTTGTGCTGTGCTTGTGCTGTGGCATGTGCATTAAGTGCTGTGTACTTAAATAGGTAGGGGTTTTCTTCTCACTGAAGTTAACTGTGTGTGTGTGTTCATAAAGAATGGAAGTGTGTATCCCTCACTGATTTCTCTAATGGCATGCTTTTGCAGAGTTTTGGTGCTTGCACAAACATCTATTTCAAGCAGGCCTCCAACCTCTTGTCCTCCACATGGCCTGCTGATGTCATCTACTATAAGATCACCTGCAGTCCTGTTAAAATCAGACTTGTGCTGTGGTACGTGCATTGAGTACTGTGCTTTCTAGTCTGTGTACTTAGATAGGGGGTCTAATCTCATTGTAGTCAACTGTGTGTGTGTGTGTGTGTGTGTGTGTGTGTGTGTGTGTGTGTGTGTGTGTGTGTGTGTGTGCGTGTGTGTGTGTGTCCATTAAGAAGTGTGCTTCCCCTAACTGCTTTCTCCATAGCATGGTATTGCAGTGTTTTGGTGCTTGTACAAACATCCATTTCAAGCAGGCCTCCAACCTCTTGTCCCCCACATGGCCTGTTGATGTCATCTACTAAAGCTTACCTGCAGTCAAATTAAAATTAGACGTGCTGCACTTGTGCTGTGGTGTGTTCAGTAAGTAGTGTGCACTTAGGTAGGGTTTCTCTTCTGATTGAAGTCAACTGGGTGTGTTTGTGTGTGTGTCCATAAAGAGCAGAAGTGTGTATCCTTAACTGATTTGTCCAATGGCATGGTTTTGCAGCATTTTGGTGGTTGCTCAAACATCCATTTCAAGCAGGTCTCCAACCTCTTGTCCCCCACATGACCTGCTGATGTTGTCTAATATAAGATCACTTGCAATCCTGTTAAAATCAGACTTGTACTATGGCATATGCATTAAGTACTGCGTTCTGTAGTCTGTGTACCTTAGATAGGTAGAGGTTCTATTCTCAATGCTGTCAGCTGGGGGGGTGGTGGTGTGTGTGTGTCTGAGCTATTACTGGGCACTACCCAGAGAGTGTTTTACAGCAACCAATGGAACACTGTTCTATGCACAGTCATGTCATTGTTTTTAGCCACTGTTATGAAAAGAAAGCCCTGCAGTATGTCCAGCTGCTGTCTTTACTTATGTAAGAAAAGGTAGAGTTAATTTGTTTGTGTTGCTATGATTAATTTTGGAAAATATTGTGTTGCATTTGACTCTGTTGCCTAGGTAATGTTATGAACAAACAAAGTGTCAATTCCTGCTTTTATTCTATTGCAGTTGTGTTTCCCACACTATACATTGGATTCACACTGGATGAATACAGTTAAGTTCAACTATTTATAAGTAAACACAGTGACACATGATTTCTGAGAAAACACTCCTGTATCCTTGTGCCTGGAGTGTACACTAGGACTATTTCTGGTCTCATTACGAGCTTTAATAGTGTTTCATTGTCTTAGCTGCTCTGCTTTTGTTTGTGTGCAGAGAACTTAACTCTTTGTGGTTGTAGATGCAGAAAAAACAATACAATTATTTTCCATGGCAATCAGCCAATGGTATCTAGCAGAGCAGATCTTCAACAGCTCAACATAGCTGATCAAATTTCAGTTAAACAAGCAGTAATGTCACATATTATCTCTCCACAACAGAACTATAGATCCCACTTTGAATAGACCTCCTAGAGTACACCCCATATGTTAGTCCCCCTAAAATAGCACCATATCATATACCCCCATCCTTTTCTCATTCTCTATGCAGATACCAGGATTGCACCTCACATTGCAAACTGTCAGTTCCCCTCTTTTGATTCTGCTAGCCTAGTCAACCTGTTTTTATTGACTCAGTGCAGATAATGCCTCAGGCCCATATTACATCAATGAAGTGCCATCATGGGCGGATGTACTCTCCAGCAACCTACATAAACAACAAAGACATCCAAAACACAAGCATGGTACCCCAACATTAAACACAAGGCACAAATACACATAAAAAAGGAGCACTGGTGTCTCACCCAGGAAGTGTTTAAGGCAATAGTTTTCTATTGCAAATGCTATCCTTATAGTCGATTGTACAGTCAGCATTACACCCACCCCACTCTCCAGCTTAAACAAGGGGATTGTGTGTCGCAAGTAGTCACATCACACATGCAAACAAGCCTTTGCACAACAAGTCCCACTATTAATCCATCCTAGTTGGTGTTGGCATGCACAACTTGAGACATATTTCTGGGGAATATATGGAGACAGACATGATTGAGCTCACCAAATATGTGTCCCAGGCATGTATGTTCCTATGTTTGACCATCATTATGAGCTTGCCTAAGATGAAACAACAATATAAATAACAAATGATCTTCTGAAATTGGTTATGTGTCTACTGTTATTCTAAGAGGCTCCAGTTCCTGTCAGTGTAGGATGACATTGTGGATATACCACACAGTTTGGCAAGACATGGACTTCATGTGGCACCTCTAGGCTTTTGTTTGCTGGCTAAGGCACTTGCCTCCACCATAATGCCTTTGTAAGGCAAAGTCACAAAAACAGAAGTTACTGTATGAAAATATATAACTCCAACAAAGTAAGGGTCATGTTACTAAACTGTAGGAGTTCACATCAGAAACTACAGTCTCTGTCAGCATTTGTCCCAATAGAAGTGGTGGATGTCTGTGCAGTCACAGAAATCTGATTCAAGGCCATAGTAAGTAACCTGGCCTTGCAAGGCTAAAATGCCTTCCACACATTCAGACTACAATTTGATGTTGTGGGAACCACAGAGGGTGGATTATCTCTCTTTATTGATGATAATTCCTCCTCTATAGAAGTTAGACAACATAAGTCCATGGAGTTAATGTAATTCTAGTTTAATGTGGCTAAGAAACCCCTTTAATGTTATCACCAGTTATATGTCCCCTTCCATGAACAAGAAAGGCCACACAGCCTATTTATAAGTACTTGTCACAATTAAGGTTGTGCAAAACAACCTACACAAGGAAGATTTCAACTATAACTACACTGATTGTGAAACTGATGAGGCCAAACTCACTTGCACAATAATTCCTGAATTCTGATAATTCATATGCCATGGAACTAAGACTGTACCACCCCACAAGTGTGTGTAATATTCTAGATCTAGTCCTCACAAATAGCACTGACCCCAATGCAACCCCTTAAGTGTAGGGCCTGCACTGTTTCAATCTAACCATAAAGTAGTTTTTTTTTAATTTGGAAAAGGTACATAATTACAAAATGAGAGGTCAGTTGAAAATACATCTTCCAAGCTAACTACACCATCCTAAGGGATGATATAATCTTCTTCCAAATTACGGTTTCCACAGAGGACATTGACAATTATGGTAAGGTATATCCTAATGCCCTGTATAAACATTCACACAAATGTATACACACAGATGTACCTGATAGGATCAAAGAAAGATCCTTATGAAAATAATAACCATGCTGATGGATGTCTGACATTACTTGATTATACAGTAAGTGAACAAAACTGATGTCTACAAATACAAAAAGTGTAAATCCCAAACTGGAAGATGAACATCCCCAGCCTAAACAAGACAATAAGACACCTTGTAAAATCCTCACAGAGCAGCTATGGGAATTATGTCAAAATCAAAGCCAAGGGTAACCATAAGGCTTTCCTCAGCTACATATTTATTTATTTATTTATTTGACATTTGTTGACCGGGTTGATCCAGCTGGGAAAGAGGCCCTTTTCAGTGGAGACCTGGGGTGAAAAGCTGCACAGCTAATACATACAATTAAGTTGACATAGTACATAGCTAATTATACAAAATCTCTAAGAGTGATATACAAAAGACAGGTTTAACAAGAATAGCAATTAGACTCCTCATATCAGCAAGCACTCTAGGTACAGTGCAGAGTAAAACATAGTAGAGATAAAATTTACAAGACAAAGTACAGTGGGTACAGTGTAGTTTAGGGTAAATAAATAAGGGTTTCTATCCTTAGTCATCCAAAAGTAGAATAGTTAGACATCTGCAACATCAAAGGTATAACTCAGATTTGTGCTAAATTAATTGTGGATGGTATTGCATACATCTCCAAGCTTACCACAACACGTCTTCAACATCACCTCCAACCTCCCTCTACAAAGAGCAAACAATCACTACTCTCTCCATGACTAGGGACATAGACTCCATTGGACCAGATGGCATTCAGGCACGTGTTTGCAATGTTCTTAACCAAACTACTGCACTAGGCACATTATTTAATCACTGTCTAAGTACTGCCTTTAGCCACACAGATTTGAAATCAGTGATATATTTCCCCCTGCACAAGGATGGATCAGCAACATACACATGTACTTATAGCCCTTAAGTTTCACAAGCCTCAGCTGTAAGACAGTGGAATGGATTTTCATGGATGTCAGATACATATATGTTTGGATTTTTTTTTTTTTGGAACAGCGATTTTTTTTTTCCCTGTGAAAAAAATCGCTGTTCCATATGTTCGACTTCCTGTGGTTTCGGGTATTTTGTGTCAGTTTAAGAGGGTTCACTCTTTTCAAACTTTGAGATATAGACCCTAACAGACACCTGCAGAAACTTGACAGACCTCAGAGATTTACAAGTAATATAAATCAGGGTGTCAAACATGTGTCTAATAAGGGCAGACTGATTTAGCTGTCACTGTACTAAGTATGATATACACTGCTTTGAGGAGACTTATGTATGCTTTACAGTGCTATCACTGACCTAATTGTGAAGGAATTGAATAGATATGTCATTTGGGACTACAGTCAGCTTTTCAAGGGCCATCAATGTAGATGGACATATATAGAACATGCTGGAGAGACAGCTACAGCTCTCATAGGTTGCCACTCATCTGGAATAGGCTTCAAAACTATGTCAAGCCGAGCACCTCCATGACACTGTTTCATCACAGCCTGGATGACTTGATGTGAAACTGTTAACCTCTGCCCTGCATTTTCCCTGCTTCTCACCTGGACATGGGTAGTCCTTGCTAGACAAATATTGCCCATACATGATATCTGACATCAAATTTTATATTGTGATTTAATGGCTAGGCTTCTAAACACTATCAGGTCAATAGCCTAGTAGCATCCTATGTACCTATGAAGCTTACCAGTCAACCTCTTAGTGCAAGAAATCAGGACAAAGAGAGACAAAATGGGGGGCAAAGGCCCAGAAATAGGGACATAATTTAAATATTATTCTTATAAGCTTAGAAAGTTGCTAGACTAACAGGATTTGTTTTAACATACATTTTCTGAAGGATGTGAAGTCTGAGACTCAAATGTATGTCATTATTTAGTGACTTCAATCCTCAGATCATCCCAGTGATTTGCCAGAAAACCACAGATTTTATGAGGAACAGACCAAAATATGACAAACATCTGGACAGTCTGTGAAAATCTGTACAGTTGAGATGTATGCTATGAAGCTATGGTGATGTACATGCCAGAAATACTGTTATACTGTATTACTGTTTTAACGAGAGTTGACTATAGTGCATACTTAAAATCCTGATATCTGGATCTGATGTTGTGACTTCTGATGTGCATCACCACTTTGTAATAAAAATAATTACAGGGAAAATTTCAGATTGTATGATACAAATTTCAGTTGTTAACTTCAAAACCCTTACAAGAGCATCCTCTGTAAAGTAGTAAAATGATGATGGCACCATCTCTATAACTGACCAGGTACAATATAACTGACAGGTACAATCATCAGTTCAACTACAGACATGCAGATGTAATCACTATTTATGTAAATAGTCACCCTGTGCATCAGACACATAGCTTTACTATCCCTGAATCCAAAAGATAGAAGACAGTGATATGGCACAGTTATCATCACTTGCACAGAGTGTTGTGTGGGGATGCAGGAGACCTAGGCTGACACAAAAGGTGTGTGAGTGTGTGTGAGTAAACAAGTGAAGCAGGCAAGGTGGACCATGGAAATGTTGTGTGTGTGTCTGCAGGTGCCCTCAATGTAACATTGGTGTTTGAGTGTCTGCATGCACACAGCCAAGCTCAGTGCTAGCTTTATGTGTCTGTATGTTGGACAGATGTGAGCCATGCATGGTGGAGTTGACAGTCAGTGTTGTCACCACCAACCACGAGAACTGGCGCTGCTAGGAGTTGCACTGGCACCTCCATCCCCAAGGTCAGATGCAGGGCTACTACCTGCAGGTGAGTGATATCTGCTGGATGTTCTCCCTTCACAGGAATGCCCAGGACCACAACCCCATTGCCTGCCACATCTGGGTGTGGAAAGCACACTATCTGATGGAGCAGTGGAAGTACTGCCACTACCAGATCATGATTGGACACCACTATATTGGCTCACAGCAGATGTAGTTGCTGACCTATGCCCATGAGGCCAGAGTTCCCCTCCCTGCAGACATTTCATCACAGACAATGTACATTTCATGACAGATACTCTGTGCTCCATCTCAGCCACACCTTGCTCCAATGTGTTATTCATCAGATCCATGGAATCAACAACATGGTGGAGGCAGTAATGGATGCCAGACTGTGCCACATCTAGAACCCTGAGCATTTGTCTGGAGTGCCTTTATGAATGTGCCTGTGCCTCCATGAAGGCCGTAAACATATGCTGCATTACACATGAAGAAACACCAGCACCAGGTGGAGGAGGGACAACAGGCATCCTCCGAGCACCCCTATCGAGCATCCTGTGTGGCACCTCACCAACAGTTATGCTATGGCCAGAGTCAACAGACTCTGAAGCAACAGTAGCTACACTTATCTGGTCAATGTCATCACCCTCCACCTGTCCAATATCTGTGGCTTCAGTGGACTGGGGATGCAAATTTGTACTGGCTGTGTATGGGGAAAATGAGGGGGGTTACTGAGTGTCAAACTCTGTGTCAGATTCAGCCTCTGCAACCCCTGGCTGTGCCTCACTTTGGCCACTATCATCATCAGAGTCTGATGAGACACTGACATCAGGTGGTGCAGGGGACACAGAACCACGTCCATGATCACCTGTGATAAAAAGAAGAAACACAGGAATACATTAATACCTGCACTACTATGCTGCAATATATGCTAAACAATTTACACTGCTGTCACAGTTACAGACAGTCAAACCTCTCAACCTCTTAGAACAATAAATCTGGATAAAGTCATGAATAATGGGTAGACAAAAGCCCAAGAATAGAGACAATTTTGAAATATTACTTTTACAAACTTAGAAAGTTGATAGAATAGCAGGTTTTGCTTTAGCATGACAGTTCTGAAGGGTATGAAGTCTGAAATACAGATCTCTGTCATTACTTTATGTCTTCAGTCTTTAATGACTTGCCAAAAATTTGCCAGAAAATCACTATGATATGAACTATGAGCCAGAAATATGAGTCAAAAATCTGGACATTCCACAAAAATCTGTACAGTTGACAGGTATGCATACAGTACAGCAATACATACAGCAGGCCTGAGAGGACACATTATCGGATATCTTGGAATGTATATGTAATACTGACATAAATGTATTATTCTTACCAACTGCAGGAGCCCTATGTCTCTGAATTCCTGATGGTCTTGAAATGAGTAAAGGAAGAGGTAATGGCAATAGCACCACATTTAACAGTATAACAGGCGTTAATACCTTTACTCATCTGTATCTGCAGTAACTCAAACGTTAACAAGAATGTGGCCGACAACTTCAAAATAAGCTTAAAACTGCAGCTATCAGAAATTCCCCCACCCAAAGAACAACTTGACACACACATATAAACTATTGACACTATCTCAGAATGCTACAGTATTCTAATGATGATCTAACAAAGCATACCTAGAAGCTCCTCTTGAGATGCAGGAGTGATGCTCACATCCACAACATACTGAGTCATTGATTGCTGGGAGCTGTCATTGTGTGGCAATGTTTGCCAGGAATTGCTCTGTGGCAGTGGGGGGGGGGGGTTCTGCAGCAGGTTCAAAACCAGTGATCTGGTGATCACGTGCCACTGCAGCTGCACACTTCCTTGCAAGTGTTTTCATATCACTGGCTATATGTCACACCTACTCATAAGTGTGACTATGTGGCTCAATATAATTTCTGTTGTGGACTAATTCGTCCCACAGGGTTGTACACTGAGCCATATTGGCCCACCATCTGGACAACAGTACTGCATGATGTTGACATAAGGCCTGTATGATGAGGTCATTCTCCACCTCAGTAAATGGGGGCCTACGTCAAACAGAAATTGTATGTCCTGAAAGACAAAAAAAATTATATATATATATATATATATATATATAAAGATCACATAAGTACAAATAAACTGTTTACAGATAAAGCAGTAAAGGAAGGCTGTCAGTATTCTCCACTTGAAAGACTTTAAAAATTCAACAGGGGTCAAAAACTAATGGGGCAGGATACAAAAACAATGAGAGTAACAAGTGAAACATATCCTTGTTTGGGTTATAACAGATACTCAGCTATTTCACCCACTCAAAATAAAAGTCCATTCTAGTTTGTACCATAGCAGGAACTCATTGTTGTTCCCACCCAAACAAAATAACAGGCTAAGGACCGATTGTGCTAACCAAACAACTGTGAAATGCTAAAAGTGCTATCAAAGGACCTTTCCATAGTTATCACATAGCATTGTAATTTCAGCCTACTCTACATCCTCTGTACCTCTGAAATGGCTTGAAACACAAGGCCATGCCATGATTACTGTTCTAAAAAATGCATACAGATTTACTTCACATTATTACTAACTGCATTCCAGCATTTGCATTATGTAGGTAACAAAATGGATACATACCCGCTGGAGTACAATACTCCAATGTAGAGATATACTGTTAAAAATAAATGTGTCACTGAGTTAAACAATGCAGTAACTCTCATTCACATCAGTTTGCCTATCTACGGATTTGCCTTTTTATAATAGAGTACATTAGTAATGAATTGCATCTGTCATAGTCTGTGCTTCAGAGATGCTAATTACGGCATAATCAGCTGAACTGCATGCTGCTCAACCAATCTTGTGGAGCTAGTCAACAAGATATAAAGGAGCCATGTAGACTTATGCTGTTTTTTTTTTAATGTGCATTGGGAAAATAGTGAAGTACAAAGTAATCACAGATAGATTGTTAGTAGCTGCTGCTTTTTTAAAACGTGTCAGTGCTACTGACTGAAGCCAATGCTGCTGCTGCTGCCAATAGCCATAGACAGAGAAGGCGAAGACTTTGCAGGTCAAGGATGCAGTACAGGAACTGTGCGACCTCTGGCAGCCTTTACTCAGTGCCAGAGCCAAACACAGGGAGCCCATCCCAGTGGAAAATAAGGTATGTGCTGAACTTAGAATCTTAGACACAGGTACCTTTCACAGACTACCAGGGGACATGCTTGGTGTCATAGCCATCAGCATCCAGGATCTTCCAAACATTCCTGCATGCTATGCTATAACATGGCAGAGAGTGCATATATTTTACCATTAGTTCTGGGGAGAGGGCCACAAGAATGCTACAATTGTACCATGTTTCGCACTACCCTGAAGTAATGTGTGCCATACATCGCAGTCATGTACAAAACAGCACCTAGAGAACAGAGTAGGGTCTACATTAACCATAAGGGCTACCACTCGAACAACTGCCAAGTCATATGTAATGCTATGAGAATCATCTAGAAAATGTGTGCTGGTAACTCTGGCAGTAAACACAACTCCCACATTTCCCAACTGCACCAGATGTGTGCTATGGGGGATATCTCACAGGGTTATTTAGAGATGGATGCATGTTATGCACTGGAGTCATGGCTCATGAAACCCATCAGAAATGCGTGCGTATACACACACACATGCACACACACACACACACACACACACACACACACACACACACACACACACACACACACACACACACACGAACACTTTAATGAGACACACTGTCCAACCTGTAATGTCATAGAGCATGCTTTTGAGTTATTGCAGTCACAGTGCCAGTGCCTACATTTATCTGGGCAAGGTCTCCATTGCAACCCAGGCATGTCCCACAATGCTTACAGTATGTGCTATGCTACCCAAGTTAATCTTGTGGAAACAGCTGCAGCAGGATCAGCAAGGGGAAGGGGAACACATCATCCTGACAATGCCAAGATCACCACAGCCACAGGCTGATGATGACCCAGAGGAGGAACTAGCAGCTGGTGTGGTTGTAGGCAGACACAGCCATGCTCAGTATGTCCTTGCCTTGGTTCGGAGACAAGCCATAGCACACTGAGTCAGCACCTAGGAGCCTAAAACCATCCTCCTACTTCACCATACGTTTGTACTGGAAAAACATTACAGAGAAAAGTTTGACAGTAAGGATACACATTGCAGTTTCTGACTTCTCAACCCACCCTAAATCAGACAACAGGCAGGATACCAAACACACAGCATAACCAGACCAACACAGTGTTGTTAGTGCCATAGCAGGAACACATCTTTGCTCCACCCCCCCCCCAAAAGGATAGGGGTCTATATTATAAAGTCGACCAACCAAAATGTCGACTTACCTTTCATCGACGCCTAAATGCCAAAGCTGAACCTCGACGAATGACCAAATCATCGATTTCTTTCCAAGGGAAAGAAATTGGTTGGCCATTCTGTTACATCTGCCCTTTTCCAGACTGTAGTGCGATCTTGGAGTTAGTATATTTAGTTGGAGAAGTTTATTGTGGGGGGTGAGGAGAGTGAAGCCAGCCATTTAATAGTGTTTATTTTAATGTGGTGTCTGTTGTTGGCCTAATAATTTCTTTCCATTGGACAGAAATCGATGATGTGGTGTTTCAATGAAGTGCAGCTTCGACATTTAGGTGTCGATCAAAGGTAAGTCAACATTTTGGTTGTTCGACTTTATAATATAGACCCAAGGGCAGGCAATGCTTGTTTGTGACATCCAACCTGGCTTTCCTTAGTTGGCAGCTGCATATCATATCATTCTCAGTTAATATCCTTTGGCATTGTAAGTGCAATGATATAGAATGGTTTACACACTGTATGTCCCAGAATACTGGTCAGATAACTGCTGAATGACCAAGGAACACAGAAAAGTAAGACACTGCTGTATTTGTATTTGCAAGCAAGAATCATAACAGGGAGTGTAATCACTAAGTGCAGCATTTGCAAAGGATGAACATCTCACTAAATGTATAACTAACATAATGTTTTACTATAATTGTACATTTTGTTTATTTTGTTTGTGTGCTGAATGAGTGTTGCTGCTTGCTACAAAGATGTCTGTGTGAAAAACAGGGTTAAAGCACCCATCCTGTGTTCTGAATGTGCATTGGATGGTGATTTGGATTCCAGACCTATGTAGGCATATTTCATGTGTACTAACATATTGTACTGTGTATGTCCCACAATCATTTCTGTTTCTGCCTATTACTTGTTTTTTTCTCTTAATTTTTGGGCTGCTGTTTGTGCAGTGCTGTGCTTAGCACAGACAGCTTTGTATGTGCTCATCTAGTTTGCACTCACCAGCAGCAGTGCAAAAACTAGATGATTGGACCACCCTGGTAGCAGATAGGACCAAGACATCTAAAAGTAGACATCAGATGCATTCTATTAATACAGTTGTGCCTGGCACAAACCCGCTACGTACTGTTACACTATGTTTAACTGCCTGAATACTAATATAGGAGATGGTCATGTATCGTCTCCTATGGCTGTAGAAGTTAAGTGTTAGGCTGAGGTCCACATGGCCCTGGGTTCAACTATAAGGACTGCAGCCTATATTTTACAGTTGTGACCTTCCATTAGATAGCAATGAAATTAAACATAAATGAGTATTGTTTCATTCTTATTGGGGCAACATCTGTAAGTGTAGGACTACCATATGTAAGGTCCAGGGTTTAGATGCAGGAGATTCCATTATTTTTTAATGGTGCCTCACTTCACATTATAGTGACTCTCAATTATAGCAGATGACCTAGTATTTTGTATATTATAATTATTTTCCTGATGGCTGACACACTAATATTGTGTCATTTATGTATTTATGTATTCATGTCTGTATTGGATTCCATTTTTGTAGTGGTTACCATCACACAAACATATTGCCTATGTTTGTGTGATGGTAATCGATGCATACCATTTTCAAATGTGTCACAATCCAAAAGTGCATTATCTCACTATCTGTGATAACAGGAATTGGCTGGAAACATCATTATAGACTGGTCTTCATCTGCTTCAGACATGGCTGGTGTTTGTGAAGAGGTTTTGATATTTCAGTCTCAAAGGTGGAGTGTGCAAGACTCCAAAATGTTTGTTGGACTCCTAGTGAATGACTGTGGTCCCCAGGTGTTGCAGGAGCACTATCATGGATCTGATTACAAATCAAATGCATGGAATAATTTAGCCTGGGATTTGTCCACTGCTAGCAGTATCCCCCACATTGGTGAACAGTGTAGAAATCACTACAGAGACCTCAGGATGAGGAAGAGGGATACCCCTGACCATTGGATCAAGGAATGTTGGACTGGTGGCACTCCACAGATGTGCAAGTATCACTTACAGGCACTACTTGTAAGAGTTAACAGTTGCATTTGTTCAGGATTAGTATTCTTAATGGTATTCTGTTGTATTCTGCTTTTTCCACAGCAAATGCAGATAGATTGCTGAATCTGCAAACTTATAAAGCAAGGCTGACATGGATGCGAAATGCAAGTGGTATGTATGCATCCAAACAGTACTGTTATTGCAACATTAAGAGTACATACAGCTTATTTGTGTTAAACATCTGTATCACATTGAGTATGCATTTGTCAATTGTAAAGGAAAAGTATGCATGCATTAATCTGTAGGATAAAACAAGAGTCCAGTATTACAGAGTAGTCAGAGGTTTTCGGTTCAAAAACCACACTTCCCAACTATAAAACACTGTTTAGCTTTACATCAGTATTGAAATGTAACATTAAGACCTATAAACCAGGGACAACAATAGCCTGCTGAAGACTGTCATCACTCTAAATGGGGCAATCATATGTACAATATATCCACATATCCATGATCACTTGATGCAATCAGTAATATACTGTGCATCTGTTATAAACATGGTTGTCTTAACAGTGTAAAAGTTATTTGTTAAGAGTTGATAGTGTTAAAAGTAAAGGTAGCAGAATCATTCCTCTCAATTGTTCAGATTTTTGCAGAATGTCCAGATTTGTATTTCATATTTTTGGTATGTTCCTTATAAACGTGTGGCTGTCTGAGAAATAATTGGGATTATCTGATGACTGAAGTCATTAAGTAATGACATACATTTGAGTTTCAGACTTTAAATAATTCCTAAAAATGTTATGTTCCAACAAACGCTGTTACTCTAGCAACTTTCTAAATTAATAGGAGTAATATTTAAAATGTGTCCTTATCTTTGGGCCTTTGTCCCCCCCCCATTTTGCCAAGGTTTGCACAGATTTCTTGCACTAAGAAGCAGAGTGGTATGAGCAGAATGGAGTCATAGAAGTGTATGGATGCGCATTGTATGTCACATAGGACGTTAGCAATTTTCTCCTGTTTTTTCCTCTCATCCCACCCCTTTTCTTTTTTTTATTATTTTTGGTTGTTTTTGCTTAATTTTTGCGTTATGTATAATTTTGTAATTCTTTGTTACCTATTTTTATTTATTATTTTTAATTGTGTTTGTATTTTTTATAATTATTTATAATATTTAGTTTTCTTTATCATTTTTTATTATTTACATTTTTCCAGTTATGTATTATTTTATTTTAATGTTTTATTTTAATACTACAGTACAGCAGCGTAGGCTGGTTCCCCATGATCTAACTACACTCACTCCACCAACTACAACATCAATGCCCAGCACTTCTGGGCTGTAACCTGGCCGCACTCCCCCTGCTGCCCCTGCTCTACCTGGATCCTCGGGTAGTTCTACCCAAGAGGATAGGCCTGTGGATCCCTCTGGGAGCAGAGGCGGTGGGGGGGGGGGTGATTTTGTCACCCAAGCTGAACTGCCAGACTTGATGCATAGGATTGTGTGCCACACAATTTGTACACTCCTACTCCAAATGGAGATATTGCTCTCCATCGATGTCCTGAATAACACAAGAACAAGCAGACATCAGACACTGCATCCATTGTCGCAGTGAGGTGACAGTGATAACAATCCAGTGGGTGAGGACTCAATTCTCGCAGTCATCAACTTAATGTCCATAAGTTCACGATTTCCCCACCCTCACCCTAACCATGGTGTTCACCCCCTCTTATGTCCTTCATTAATCCTGTCTCTTGTCTCATATGCCTTTTCTGTTAGCAAAAGCTTCCTCACCTTTCCAACTTGCCTGCCCCACACATGCCGATGTCTCTTCTCCAACATTTCTCTCTCTCTCCTTAAAAAAAAACATTGTCCCATACATAGCTCTCCATTTCACACGTGTCTACTTGACACACTTTATTTGGTCCAATTGGCTTCACAGCCCAGTTATATTGTTGTCACCCCTCTTTGGTCCAATTGGCTTCACAACACAATTATATTGTTGTCACACCTCTCTCTGGAGGTGACAGTCCAAAGTTAGCTAAGATTCTATACATGTGATCATTTCTTACTCTTGAATAAATTGATAGCTATGTTTTTACTACACCCTTCCTGCACATTCCTGCTTTCCTTTAACTTTGTTTCCCCCCTTCTTGCTCCCCCTTTCACCACTTTCCTGTTTCCTCTATTTCTTTAAAGAATCTGTGCGTGATGGTGCATGATGCGCAGCATCACTAAGCAACGGTAAAAAGAAGCGCTGTCAGTTATATAACCTTTTATTTGATACCACGTCCATGTAGCACCACTCATTTCATTATTACTCCATTGAGTGCATAAACAGCTGATGAAACAGATTCATAAGTATCACAATTTATAATCTTGATTTATAAATAAAAGTATTTGAAAATGATAGCTACACCTGTATTTGAATCCAATGCCATTTGAACCAAAACAAGCCGCCATCAACGCATTTAACAGATGGTGCTACAGTCAGTTGAGTAGCAGGTGTATTCTATATATTGAATAGATGATTGCAGACTAAACTGCTGTTGCATACACCCTGCTACTTAAGTAAATCTTTTGCTGCAGGTAGTAATTGACTTCAGGTAGTGTTAACTTCTTTTTTGGACCACATACAACTAATTTGGAATGCAGGTATAGGTAATACCTTCCAGTAATATTCCCATTCCTGATATTTAATTGATCTTTTATTAGCCTTGCTTATTGCACAGCATTGCGCAAAGATTCTTTATAGAGAAAATGTGACAATTACTATTGATTGTATTAAATACATCTTCTAATTAACTGACTCTGTGGATGGGAAGATTAATGCACTGTTGATGAAGCCTAATGATACTGGCATCGAAATTGGGTGTAGGCATAATTTTTACAAGCGTGCATGGTACTTTTACATACATTCACTGATACTACTGCCGTTTACCATTGCTGACTGATGCTATGCATTGCACAGCATCGCACACACATTCTTTAAAGAAAAGAAATGGGGGAGATGAGAAAGTGGTGAAACAGAGCAAGCAGGGGAAAAAACTGAAAGAAAGGCAAGAATGTGCAGGAAGGGTGTAGGAAAGAACCATAGCTATCCATTTCTTCAACAGTAACAAGTGATCACTTGTACAGAATCTTAGCAGAATTTGCACTGTCGCCTCCAGAGAGAGGAGTGACAACAACATAATTGTGTTGCGAAGCCAGTTGGAACAAATTAAGTGTGTCAAGAAGACACGTGTGAAATGAAGAGCTATGTACGGGACAATGATTTATTTAAGACAGGTGCCCTTTTTTTTAAGGAGAGAGAGGAATGTTGGGGAAGGGATATAGGCATGTCTGGGGAAGGCAAGTTGGGAAGGTGAGGAAGCATTTGCTGACAGACAAGACATGTGAGACAAGAGGCAGGGTTGGTAAAGGACACAAGAAGAGGGTGAACACCATGGTTGGGGTGGGGGTGGTGAGCTCGAGATCCCACAAACATCAGGGACAGTAATAATGTGATCCCGGTTCTCACCCAGTGGACCATCATCACTGTTCCATCACTGTGCCTCTGGCTGCAGTGGCCGATATCTTTGACTATGGTGGGTATTCTGCACCAAAATGGAAAGCATGCTCTCCATCCAGCATAGGTGTATGGCCACCATCTGGTGTACAAGCATATGCACCATACCTGATAACTCAGATCAGGTGATGAATGCATCCCTTCTACCTCTGCTCCAGAGGGAACCACAGGCCTAGCCTCTGGTGCAGCTAGAGCAGGGTCAGCAGTGTGGATGCTGGCAGGCTGCATCCCAGGTGTGCTGGGCCTTGGTGTTGTAGCTGGGGGAGCAAGTGTAGGTGGGTCATGGGGAACCGGCCTACGCTGCTGTGCTGTAGAAAAAATTAAAATACAGTAATGAAATGAAACATAAACCAAAATGAATGAAAATAATAAAATTAAAAAATGTATTATAAATTATTATAAAAACAATGAATAATATAATTACAAATACACTGATAAATAATAACAAATGAAAAAATAGTAACAACAAAAGAATAAAAAATTATACATAATAAAAAAACAAGAAAATTAACCATAAAAAAACAAACAAAGAGAAGGGATGGGGTGAGAGAAAAAAAGAGGAGAACATTAGTAACTTATTTATTTATTTATTTACATTTGCTGACCGGGAATGTCCCACTGGACGCAGGTCCATTTTCAGCGGAGGCCCGGGGAGAAAAGCTCCACAAATTAAAATATTACAGACATAGTTACAGATGAAGAATCCTAGCAATTAAAATATTACAAACATAGTTACAGATGGAGAACATAGTACATTCAGTAGATAACTAGCATCTGTTCTATCCACAAATTCATAGCAGATATTAACAATTGTTACAATAAGGAGTTACTGCCATATAATAAGTAGATAGGCATGGGAGTATCAGAGCTTGCTGTAATCAAAGGTAGTTTGTGGGGTGGAAGAGAGGTAGAGGGTAGATGGAGTGGGAGAAGTTAGAGGAGAGTTACAAGGGCATAGCCAGCATGTTTTTAGTTGCGCTTTAAGTAAAGCTTTGAAGTGGGTGCATGATGGTAATATACAAAGTTGCCTACAATTAATTTTACTCTATTCTGTTACATTTTACTTTTAGCACTGTCAACGTCTAAGAAATTTCTTTATTATTTTGAATACTGGCATGTTCCTAGCACATACACAATATAGTACAGGTCACATTGTATCCAGCAGTCATTCAAGGATGCATATATTGCAAATATGCATGTTCCATGTACACTGATTACACTTGACAGCAAGCCATTCAAGTCACAGGTATAGAGGTCTGAACTTCAAATGCTATAATGATGAAACTGTAACAGTATTATATATTTAATGATGAAAACCTAAAACAGTATTGTAAACAACAAAGTTTTATATTTGGTTAGTGTGGTATTTGAACCCACAACCAGTGAATACTGTAATACTGTACTTTTCTTTTGGAGTACAGCATAATGCACACACACTTTTTTATGCCACTGTTATCTGAGAATGTGCAATTGTTACTTTGTCCTACAAACCATACATGTAAACCTCTTAGAGCAAGCTATCTGAACAGATCATAAAATAATGACAGTAGAATCACCCAAGAATAGGGTCAAATTTTAAATATTGCTCTTACAGACATGGAAAGTTGCATAGGATTTGTACTAACATACATTTTTGACACTCATTATTTACTGACTTCAGTATCAGTTATTTGCCAGAAAATATTAGGAGGAACAGCCAAAAACAGCAAGTCAAAACTCTGAATATCCAGAGAAAATGTGGGCAGTTGAGAGTTATGCTACAGACTAATGCATGCATATTTGCTTTTACAGCTGAGATATGCATGCTCAGTCTTATACAACTGTATGATATAACAACTAATCCATCTTTAACAGTTAAGGCTACAATAACAGCACTTTATATAATTATGCTTATATACCACATGCTTCTCTCATCCTTGCCAGTCGCAATGCATGGGAACTCACATTCGAGGCCCTCTCTTCTGCAGCTGTGGAAAAAGAAAAAAAAAGAAAAGAATGCCATCATGAATACTGGTCTTGACTATATTTAGCTTTAATATTTATAATTACTGACTGCAATTTACACAAACACATATGTGGGATGTCCCCTGCCTGACATTCCCTGATCCAATGATCAAGGGTATCCTGTTTTCTCCTTTGGAGATCTTCATAGTGATGACAGCTTTGTTCTCCAGTGCATGGGCTACCTTTTGCACAGGACAAAGCCCTAGCCACACTATTCAGGCCTCGAACTTGTAGTGAGAGCCTGTATAGTTACCCTGCAAGAGGCGGGGGCCATGTTCCTTAACCAGGAGTCCAACAAAGACCTTGGACTACTGAACACCCCAGTGCTGCACTCAGATGTGCACACTCTCTCTAACGACACCAGCCATGCCTACAAAAGATCAAGCTCAATGTCTAATGTGCATTTCATGCCAACTTTACTTTAATATCATGTTTTCCCACCAACTGAATGTATTGCACTTTCTGAGAGTGCACACTGTCTGCATTTTGATATATTTGAAAAAGCTGCACTCTGCTTACCATTGCGCAAACACGGTAAACCAAGTGTATTTGTTTGCAAAACAGAGCACAGCTTTTTCAAATGTGTCATAAACTAGAGAGTGTGCATTCTCATGATTATTTCATATATAGCCACTTGTGCAACTCTGTTATTCAACCGGGACTTCCATGAACATTGTCATATCAGCAAAACTATGATAGGTATTATACGTGAGAGTAAATATAATGTGATGTGGAGCAAAATAAAGCAATTAAAGTAATGTAAAATGTGCATGGAATACACAGTATTCAAACCCAGGACCATGCGTACAGTAGTCCTAAACTTACAGCTCTTGTCTATGTAGCACTTTATTTGTGTAATCTGCAATGTTACTTCAGTATAAAAAAACTTTACATGCCCTGTGCTAGAACCCAGGACCATCTGCATTCCAGTCCTAGACTTAACACCTGTCACCACAAAATTAGTTACATAAGGTCCCTTATATTAGTATTCATTGTTAACTTCACGGTATTAGCACACCGCCGCCTTGCTTTCTGGGTTTGAGCAATGCCCAGCATTATTAATTGAATGCATATGGGTTCTATTTTTGGATGTCTGGGTCATGTCTGATACATGGGTGGTCCAGTCATGCAAATGCGGATAAGCATAGCTGAAGCCATTTGCTGCAAGTGGTGCATCATGCAAACTTCAGAAGAAAAAAAATACAAAATAAAAAAGGAGAGAAGATTAAACAGTTAGACAAAGCCGTACATAATGGGGAGACAAAGGCCCAAAAAATAGGGACAATTTTGAAATATTGCTCTTACAAACTTAGAATATTGATAGAATAACAAGTTTTGCATTAACATGAATTTTCCAAAGAGTATGAAGCCTGAATCTCAAATGTCTGTCATTATTTTCTGACTTCAGTCCTCAATGATTTGGCAATGATTTGCCAGTAAACCACAACTTTATGAGAAACAGGCCAAAAATATGAGGCAGACATCTGGACATTCTATGAAAATTTGCACAGTTGAGAAGTATGCAGAAGTTTTATCTACATTCACAAAGGTTTCGAGGCCAGATGCACTGGTGCATGGTTCAAAATCTTGTTTAAGCATGCAGATCTTCATTAATATTGATTCCATTCGACTGCCACAGGCACTATTTCCTGTACACAGTAACACTCAGTGTAGGCTCTACATGACACTACATGGAGTTTACTAAACCCTGAGGATTGTAAATAATTTACAGGTGTGCGCACACGTGCACACACACACACACACACACACACACACACACACACACACACACACACACACACACACACACACACACTCTTTCAGCACATGCACAAACGCTCACCACACAGGCCACAGTAATATGCAAGATCAATTTACCCTCAATATGTATTTTGCAAGGAAGTAAGAGTGCCTGACAACAAGCTTCACAGGCAAAAGGAAGCATGCAGTCTCCACACAGGAGGCATCTCAGTAGAGAAATGAACTGGAGAACCAAACACTATGAGTCAGCAACACTAACTGTTGCACCTCTGCACAACAAATTTGTTATAATAATTTATTTCATCACATGGAAGACATTCATTTCATAAAACTGGTTGTTGGAAAAACAGCATGCATTTGGGTTGAGAGTTCTTGTAATGTGTTCATGGGTACAAGCATTAGTGCTGTATTGGAACTGGTTGTGTCAAAAGCAATTGATATGCATTGCATGTGTATTAAGAATAAATGCCAAAGCACAAAAAATAAAGATTGTTGGAAACACAAATAATGCAAATGGGGCTGTTCTGCAGTTGCTCTGAATCAGAAGTGGGTAAGTGATTTATACTAGTCACAATGTCATTGCAAAACTGGAGCAAATTATATTTATTCTTTTGTTGGTTCTGCAAGGCTGCTTTGGTAGTCTGTTACCGTCAATGTGCTTGCAGAATGACCTTCAAATTTACTAGTTGCATATGCTAGAAACATTGATTTTAACTTTTTGAAGAACAAATCTGTGAATTGGGAAAATTAAGAACATTGTAATGTAACTTTAGATGATCAGTGGGGTGTGCATATGTGTCTGCATCTAAACCTCTAAATTATGTAATTTTACTTTGTGCTCTGCAGTTTGGCACAGAGGTGTAATGCTATATGCTGCTTGACCTAGACTCCACAGCAGTCCTATGCATACCTCTCAACATCTTAAAGCAAAAAATCTGGACAAAGTCTTAAATAACAGGGGTGGGGCAAAGGACCAAAAATAGTGACACTTTTTAAATATTACTCTTACCAACTTAGAAAGTTGATAGAATAGCATGTTTTACATTAGCATGAATTTTCTGAAGGGTATGAAGCCTGAAACTTAAATGTCTGTCATTATTTTCTGACTTCAACCCTCAATGAGTCATCAACAATATGCCAGAAAACCACAATTTTATGTGAAACAGACCAAATATATGAGACAAAAATCTGGATATTCTGCTAAAATCTGTACAGTTGAGAGGTATGGTCCTGTGTTTGATTCTGATAGCCTCCATTTGCCCATTGTATGACTCTGAGCAGACTTGCTCTTGGATGCCACTTAAAAAGGATTGTGTGTGGTGTATTTAGTGGGCTTACTTGGTTAAGAAACACATTGTTTAACACCGAACATGTCCTGCAGTGGGTGTATGCATTATAACAGTGAATGTAGAGCAGCTAAGTAACTGGAGCAGGAAAGAAACAACTACATACAGGAAAAGCAGGGCACTTCCATGAAGGAACACATTTTCCTAATGCATAGTAAACATACATATTAAGGAACTGCTATTGAAATGGTCAAGAGACCCTCCCACTAAGTGGAGAGAGAATGCATATATTAATAGATAACACTGTGTTAAGATATCAAATAACTTTCAGTCAGCACAGTTCAGCAGAGAATAACAATTTCCTTTATTGCAAAGAAAGGTACATATGTGAAAGACTAGGAAATCAAGGTTCTGTTCCCTCGAACAGCAGAATCATACATTCTTTATACCTTTTCTGATTAAAAGTCACATTTATGTATCACTCTTAGAACAACCACTGACCAATTAAAAATAGATAGTAGAGCATTTGTTCTGCTATGATCTATGACCGTTTATGATTTTCCACATTAGGCATGAATTTCAAATTTCATAAAATAATTTATTTATTTTATTTATTTTACATTTGTTGACCGGGCTAGTCCAGCTGGATATATGTCCATTTTCAGTGGAGGCCCGGGGAGAAAAGCTCCAATGGTTACTACAAGTTTAAACAAAAACATAAAAGGCTAGAAAGATAAAAGGATGAAAACAATGATGAAAAGATTATATACAAATTGAGTTAGTAGATTGTATACAACATTGAATTAGTACATGTAAAACATATGAGGAAATAGCAATTACAAGATAAGATTAATAATCAAATAAGTAAATACTTGCAATACACAAATGATAAAACATAGCGAGTAACAAATTGACAAACAAATGTGATAGAAATTTTTTTTTTTTTGTACAGTATATATGAGATTAAAGAGGGGAACAATCAGGATACAGGAAAACGAGAAGGAAGAAATTATGGTAGTGGAAAGGAAGAAGGAAAGGTCAATCAGGGTTGGTACAAGAACAAATCCAGTATTTATTAAGATGCATTTCCAGTTGTTTTTTTAAATAGTGGAAGAGTGGACAAGGATGAGATATCGGAAGGAAGTTTGTTCCACATTTTTCCAATAGAGTTGGAAAAGAGGCAGTCACCTGCAGAGTTATTGGGTTTGATAATATTAATCAGCAGTTTGTTTGAAGAACGTAGGTGTTTCAGGTTATTATAAGGAGTAATGAGGTTAGAGAGTATTGGTGTTTTGGATGGTTGATATAGAATTTTGTGAGCTATTAAGAGCTGTTGATAAATAAGCTTGTTATGAAGTTCAAGCCAACCTAGCTGTTTTAGGTTCAGACAGTGGTGAGTTCTAAAAGGGGATCCTGTAGCAAATCGAGCAATATTATGGTAAGATGTAGCAAGTTTGTTAAGGTTATTTTTAGAAAGATTAGTGTAAATAGGGGAAGCATATAGAAGGGTTGAGATAAGGTGAGATCTAGCTAAGGTGGTCCTAGCTTCAGGTGTAAGGAAGGGTTTGATTCTATAAAGGGATCCAATCTTTTTGTTAACTGCTTTTATTGTGTTGTTGATGTGAGAATCAAAGTTAAGATTGTTGTCAATAGTTATACCTAGTAGCTTTGTAGTAGAATCAGGAGAAATAAAAGTGTTATCAGTGGCAGTGATAGAGAAATTTAGAGGGGAAGATTTACAGGTAGGTGAAAACAGTAATAATTTGGTTTTTTGGGGGTTGAGGAGTAGGCAATGGTCAGAGAACCACTGTTCAACAGTGTTAAAAGCTTTTTGGGTAAGAGACTGGAGTTCAGTTTGAGAGGAAGCAGTGCAGATTATAGTGGAATCATCTGCATATTGCATGCAGGTAGTATTATGGATAGCTGATTGGAGGTCGTTAATAAAGATGGAAAATAGAAGGGGACCCAGGATAGACCCTTGAGGTACTCCTAAAGAGATAGGAAGGAGATTAGATAGTGTATTTTTCCAACATACTGCTTGCTGACGGTTTTCTAGGTAAGATGTGAACCATGTTAAGGAAGAGGGATGAAGTGCGAGAGATTGTAGTATATGCAGAAGAAGTTTGTGATTAACCATGTCAAAAGCTTTTGATAGGTCTATGAAGAGAGAAGATGATAGATTATTGTTGTTGTGGTAATAGTTGATGGAGTTGGTAAAGGAAAGTAATGCAGTGGTGGCGCTGTGGGAAGGTCTAAATCCATGTTGACAGTTTGCAAGTAAGTTGTTATGGAGAAGGTGGTTAAGTAGTTGTTTGTGGATACATTTTTCCATGATTTTAGCTATGGGTGATAGAAGTGCGATAGGACGGAAGTTTGAAAAGTCATTAGAATTGCCTCCTTTATGTAGGGGAATGATGTGAGATATATTCCATATGGAAGGGAAAATTCCTTCCTTTATAGATCTATTTATTAGGATAGAAATAGGATAGGCAGAGGCTTTGGCTCCTATTTGCAAGAATTCTGCAGTAAGCTTGTCAGCAGAGGGGGTGGTGGGTTTAAGTTTTTGGAGTAGAGATAAGATAAAGGAGGTAGATATAGGTTGTAAGTGAAGGGGAGGAAGAGTATCTACAGTGGGTGAGAGTAGTTTAGTAGTGTCTGGAGATAGTTGATTAGCCAGAGTTTGGATAGTGTTGGTGAAGAAAGAGTTAAAGTCATTGGCTGTTTTTGTAGGATTGTCTGGGTCAGAGTCCTGAGGGTTAGGTGTGATTGACTGACCTGGGGATAGAAGATTATTAATACTAGTCCAGAATTGTTTAGGTTCTTTTTTGGTGGATTGTTGTAATTACAAGTAATAGTTCTTTTTATCTGTCATGATAGCTTTTTTGTGCTGTTTCTAAGCTCTCTAAATTTTTGATGGTCTGTTTGATTCTTAGTAGACCGCCATTTAACCCAAGATTTATTTCTGAGAATGATCTTTTGCTTAGTATCCTTGGTAAGCCAGGAAGCTGTTTTTGGTTTGGTTCTAATGGTCCGACTTGGGGCATGATGATCTAGGATAGATAGGAATGTAGAATTGAAGTATTCTACTGCTTCATTAAGTGGGAGATGTTTAAGTGGGGCCCAATTACATTATCTAAGTTCAGCCTGAAACTGTTCAGAGTTAAATTGTTTTTTAGAACGTAGTGTTTTGTATGTTGTAGATAATGTTAGGTTTGTTTTGTGTCTAATGATATAAGTTAGTGAGTGGTCACTTAGATCATCTGGAAGGGTGCCTGATTGGTAGGTTTGTTGGGGAGTATTAGTAAGAATCCATTCTAAGGTGGTTTCATTATTGTTGGTTTTATTAGTTCTGGTGGGACTATTAATGAGTTATTTAAAGCCATAAAGGTTAATATGTGAGGTGGGGTTAGTACTGTTACAGGTATACCAATCTATGTTAAAGTCACCTAAGACTATTGTTTCTTGAGGGAGGTTGGTAGAGAGTAGGTTGAGGATGTGTTTGAGAGTGTTAATATTATTTCCTGGAGGGAGATATACACAAATGATATTTATGGATTTAGTAATATTGATTTGAAGTTTGGAGCTGATTATTTCAGTATTATTGTCTAGGGTACAAATCAGTTTTATAGTACTAATGTGGAGTTTTGTTTTGTAGAGAATTGCAACTCCTCCTCCCTTTCTGGCTGTGCGATCAAGTCGAATGATGTTATAACCAGGTAGGGTAATTTCATTGTTTTTGATAGAAGGCTTTAGCCATGTTTCAGTTAAGCATAAAATATCAAATTGATGGACTTCTAGGAGGGCATGGAGTTGACTAATTTTGTTACATACACTTCGTATATTGAGATGGGCAATAGAGAGAGAGTTGGTAGGTATAGAAGATGAGAGAGAAGTTTTGTCTTGTATTTTGTGTATATTGGTTTTATTATGCTGTGGGCCTGGATTAGGATGAATATCTCCATCTAGCAGAAAGTGGAGGATTCTGAAGTATTTTGGTTGGAGAAATTGATAGGAGGTGTCAAATATTTTTCTGGATTTAAGTTTCCTTAACTTGAAGTGTGCTAGTCTGTGATATTTGGTTAGTATGTAGTTGGGCTGAGTGGTTAGGTGTGGGAAGGTAGGGGAGAAAGGTGATGTAGGTGTAGAGGTGTATTTAGACGGATATGAAAGAGAAGAGTTTAGTGGGTATTTGTAGGAGGTTAGAAGGTAAGTAGTTATAAGAGAAGATAGAATTAAAAAGCAGATAAGTGTATGGAGTTGTGGATGGATGGTTGATATAGACATGTTAATACGTATGGAGTTTAGCAGAGAAGGGAGATGTAGTTTATAGGTGTGGTGTGGTGGTTGTAGTAGGAGAAGGAAGATATGGGAGGAGTTAGGTTTGTTAATAAGTGGGTGAGGTGTAAAATGAGAGGGTTGGGTTAGTCTGGGATGTTAGGAATCTGATTGGAGTGGACAGGATAGGGTGTGTTTACTAGTGGTATAAATGTAGGACCCCTGGGGGCGGGTGGGAATTGAGGGCAGGGTAGGGGAGCGGAGTGAGCCACTTGAGGCGAATGGGCGGTAGAGACAAGAGAGTGAACCACTAGGAAGCAATCAGTAAGGTGAGAGAGTTCAGCAGGTAAGTTTGTAAGTAAGAAAAAAAGTAGAGGTAAGTTAACAGGTTGGTATGAGGAACATATACATGACAGTGGGGTAGAGTATAGAAAGTAAGTTGTAGGAGGTGATTAAGAACATCTATAAAGAGAAGGAACTGAGAATGGAAACAGGGTTGGGAGGTTTAATAGAGAAAGAATAGACACGAGGTGAGATACAGAATGGTAAAGGTAAAGCGCCACCCAGTGGCCAGTATCTGTAATGCGACAGATAAATTTAATGCAAGGGTAGCAGGCTATGAGAGACAGGGAGTTAAGGTACTTTTAAATGCAGAGAGTATTGGCTAAATACTAGTGTTTGGTAAAAAGAACAGGGCAAGAAAAGATGGGGGGGGGGGTAGGCTGCTGGCTATCCTGAGTTGCAAACTTGCCTAGTATAACAGGGGTTCTTAGACCTAAAAATAGTGGTTCAATGTTCTAATTATGCAGAACAACACATACTTTCACTGTCTTAATAGCACAGTCCTCTCAGGTAGCTGGTAGGTAAATTCGGATTGCTGTTCTTATACTTCCAGGAGCGTGAGCTTCAGGTAGTGTGTACAGGGGGTGTACTTTGTGTTCCAAGCTGGTAATGATGGGAAGAGAATAGATAGTAAGGTAAGAATATGCAGGGATTGGAAAACAGAGGAAAACTAGTATAAGGATACAGTTACATATAGTTTGCACAAAACAATTAAATACTAAAAGTCTTTTAAATCAGACATTCAGGAAAAAAAAAAAACATAATGTCTTTAAAATCATCTAAGAGAGTGTTTACAAGTATTGGGGTGGCTGTGATTCTGATAACTCTACTAAACAACACAGGAACAATTTAATTCAAGAAAAAAAAACTCTACAAATACATGCATCTATCTAGAATAGACAGAGCAACATTAGCTTCTCTTAACAAGTAACATGTCTACACAAAGAGATAATATACACTGTGTCTGCAAAGCCGCATACACTCTAAGCGTAGGTTGGAAACTCTGCTTATGCAAGCAGGAATCAGCACACACTGAAAAGGGTGGCCTATGGGACAAGTAAATGTAAAAAGTATATAACTTCAGTTAGCTGCCTACAACCTAAACGCAGTGTACTAATCGTACAGACAGAAAATAGCGCTCGGTCAATAGAGTCGCTATAAGGGTAAGTGAATGAGCAAAAATAAGGTACAGGTTTGACCACCTTCAAAGAATGCCTGATTCACAAAACTCAGCTTTAGCATGCTAAAGTAGTGTTCGGCATAGGAAGGAAATCAGGTCAGCATCAAGTACCATAAATAGTGCTCACTAAAGAGTCACTTGATGTGCAAGTCAATGAATAAGACTATAAATCAAGTTAGCCACTTACAGCCTTATACCAGAGGCTCAAAGTACTGCTCGTACAGGCAGAAATAGCGCTCGGTAGGTAGAGTCACTACAGGGGCAAATGAATGAGAAAGAGATAGTTCAGGTAAAAAAAACACATTCAGCCAATGCCTAATGCACAAAAACTCTACTTCTACAGGCTAAATTAGTGGTCTGCAAAAGAAAAAATCACTTTAGTTTCAGGCACATTAATTAGGAATGAAATTCAGGGAAGCCATATACAACAAGTCTAGTGGAAACAACATAGAGTGTGTTTAAGCTGGAAGGCTCATCGTTTTACAGGTAGAAATATGAAGAGTTATAGGGGAAGGAATGAAAAGTAAAAGTCAGTACTCTATAGCCGACTTTTAGGGTCGTTTACACTGTGGTCAGCGCTGTATGTTTACAAAATTGTAGAGCGAGAGCATAAAACAATCAACAATAATTGTACACTACAAGTGGATGCGATCATGAACAAGTCAAAGTGAAGGTATGAAATGACCTTAAAACATAGCACTAGCTTCAATCCCACGTGCAAACGTTGTATACAACACAATGTTGGTAGAGATAGCGTTATAAGCAATAAAACACATTTGCATAGAATCCCTTGGAAATATCATCAGTTATTCAATTAAAAGTTAAACAGTGCACAAATCTGTGTTATGTATTGAAACAATGATAACACTTACAACGGTCAAGCACCCAACGGAGTGCACAGCAGCCAGGTAGAGAGCAAGGGGAAAATGATGGCGCCCCAGCCTATGGGGGTATATTTATAAGGTGTGAGTGTGCTCCAGGGCAGTGGGGGAGGGGAGAAAATCATACATAAAGGTAGTGGACAAGAAGTCGCGAGATAAGGAGAGTTAGGTTTGTTGGCAGGGGGGGAGAGAAGTTTAAATGGGAAGGGGAGGAGGTAGGAGTATAGAATTAAGTAGAAAATGTAACCGATAGGAAAAATAAAGGTAATAAAGTGGATAGAGTACTGTAGAGGGAGAAGGAAAACCAAGGGGATAAGAGGTATAGGGGGTAGAAACAGACAAGGTAACAGAGACAAGAGAGTGAACCACTAGGTAGACAATCAGTAAAGTGAGAGAGTTCAGCAGGTAAGTTTGTAAGTAAGAAAAAAAGTAGGGGTAAGTTAACAGGTTGGTATGAGGAACATATACATGACAGTGGGGTAGAGTATAGAAAGTAAGTTGTAGGAGGTGATTAAGAACATCTATAAAGAGAAGGAACTGAGAATGGAAACAGGGTTGGGAGGTTTAATAGAGAAAGAATAGACACGAGGTGAGATACAGAATGGTAAAGGTAAAGCGCCACCCAGTGGCCAGTATCTGTAATGCGACAGATAAATTGAATGCAAGGGTAGCAGGCTATGAGAGAGAGGGAGTTAAGGTACTTTTAAATGCAGAGAGTATTGGCTAAATACTAGTGTTTGGTAAAAAGAACAGGGCAAGAAAAGATGGGGGGTGGTAGGCTGCTGGCTATCCTGAGTGGGGAACTTGCCTAGTATAACAGGGGTTCTTAGACCTAAAAATAGTGGTTCAATGTTCTAATTATGCAGAACAACACATACTTTCACTGTCTTAATAGCACAGTCCTCTCAGGTAGCTGGTAGGTAAATTCGGATTGCTGTTCTTATACTTCCAGGAGGGTGAGTTTCAGGTAGTGTGTACAGGGGATGTACTTTGTGTTCCAACTTTCACTGTCTTAATAGCACAGTCATCTCAGGTAGCTGGTAGGTAAATTCGGATTGCTGTTCTTATACTTCCAGGAGGGTGAGTTTCAGGTAGTGTGTACAGGGGATGTACTTTGTGTTCCAAGTTTCACTGTCTTAATAGCACAGTCCTCTCAGGTAGCTGGTAGGTAAATTCGGATTGCTGTTCTTATACTTCCAGGAGGGTGAGTTTCAGGTAGTGTGTACAGGGGATGTACTTTGTGCTCCAAGTTTCACTGTCTTAATAGCACAGTCCTCTCAGGTAGCTGGTAGGTAAATTTGGATTGCTGTTCTTATACTTCCAGGAGGGTGAGTTTCAGGTAGTGTGTAAAGGTGATGTACTTTGTGTTCCAAGAATGGTCAAGCACCCAATGGAGTACACAGCTGCCAGGTAGAGAGCAAGGGGAAAAAGATCAGAACTTTCTTCAAAGAGCAGAACTTTCTATGCTTTTGTCATGCAAGCATTTTTCATATTTGGCAGGAAGTAAATCATTAGATATACACTGAAATACACTCGGGAATCCATCTTTTAATGAAAGCACATTAGAATGAAATACACACAACATTTTCCTTCTCTGTATGTCTCAGCCTTCACAATGGAAATTAAAAAGTTGTTGTTGTGTCTTTTGGCTTTTCCCGGTTAGGGGTTGCCACAGAGGAACTCCGGTCCGCTAATGATTGGCAGTAGATTTTTATGCGCCGAGTTGCCAGCCCTGACGCACAACCTTCAACGAAGGTATGCCTATTCACGCAAGTCTCCATGCAGAAGATGGTCTAGCTGAGAATCAAGCAGGACAACGTCTATCTGTGAGGCGACAACACTACCACCACCGCAGTTAATGGAAATTAAAAAGTAAAATACACAAATATCTAGTTCTGAGTCACTTGTAAAATACTTCTGTTTTATAGTGTACAGTTAGAGCTAAACCATGTAATACTTCTCATGCTGAAAAGGAGAAAGTAGAAATAATTAAAATATGCTAAATAGATCTGGAGGCATTTCTTTAAAAGAAACCCTTGTTTATTTCAGGCACTGTGGGTAGCACCTGAGGGTAGTACCACTGCAATCAGAAAAACATTGTTTTCTGCTTCATAGTCATCAGAGTTGACAGACCCTGGCCAGTATTCTCTCATAATTTGCCCTAGCATCCTACAATATCTACTACCATCTTTAGAAAGTTTCCCATACTTGGGTTTGAACAGATCAATGAGATGGATGGTCACTCAGTGTTCTCTTTGGTAAACTTTATTTTATTGCTCTGGGTATGTTCACAATATAAGCCAAAATGTAACAATAAGCTAAGAAAGAAAGAGCGGGTGTTACTTCTCATACAGCTACTGGCAAGAGCAAAACAACTATTGCAAGCCATGTGCCCATTTCATCTACTGTCAACATTATCAAAAAGTGTGAGCATAGG